>NC_087264.1:31541459-31846381 GCF_015220805.1 Pogoniulus pusillus | reverse complement strand
AAGGTACCATAACTTGCTGTCAAAGCAGTTGTACCAGTTTATTTGAAGAACTAAGAAGCAAAAAGCCATCCTGGATAGCTCAGCTCAATTTTCCCCTTTTTTCCATGCCCATAGCACAATTCTCATCCCTGAACAGGTGTTTCCATCTTTTACTGTGTTTATTTTCTAATCTTAACATTGCACATCAGAGCTGACATTTCAGTGTAGCAGGGATAGAAACTTTCAAATTTTCACCTTCAAATTAATACTTTGAATTCTCAGTAAACGCAGATTTGTAATTCAACAAGTTGGTGTCTACTCATATTTGCATGGCAGGTTTTGAACCCAACAGATTTTTTTTTTTCCTGCCTTGTTTAGATACATGATTTGAATGTGTTTATGGCACAGTATATATGTCCAAAACTCTACATTCATCAGTTCCTCCTCCTGGTCCCACTCAAATACTCCTTGTGTCATCATTTTGTATTCTTCAGTCCGCACCATCCCATGCCTTGAGAGCTGTGCTCATTTGCTTCATCACTCCACCTGTTCCAGAGTCTCACCAGCCTCATACAGATGATAAACAAATCTACTCTCCCTCAGCTTCTAACCCTTTTCTTTGTCTTATTGCTACACACCCTTATGAAAAGTCCTTCTCCAGCCTTCCTTCAGGTATTGGAAGGCAGCTCCACAGTCCTCCCAGAGTCTTCTCTTCTCCAGGCTGGACAACTCCATCCCCCGAAGCCTAGTCAGGAGGAATTAATGAAGAGAGGTTGTATCTTAACTCCCTCCCATCCTGAGTCTTCAGGCCATGCACTTCCATGCAGAGCAGTGCCAGGTGGCAATGTAGTCTGAATTACTCACAAAAGCTAAAGTCATGGCCTTCTTAAAATGAAGCAGACAGTCAAAGTTATCAAGGACAGAGGAGATCTGGGCTCACTTCTATCTGCATCTGGGCGACATTCAAGCCTGCAGGAACAGACACACAAGTACTTTGCATTTACAAGGGGAAACAGGCACAGAAATTCCTAGCTTACAAATGGGAAATGTGTTGAGAGTTGTGCCAGGGAAGGGTTAGGTTGGAGATTAGGAAGAACTTCTTTGCTGCAAGAGTGATGAGGGGTTGGAAGAGGCTGTCCAAGGAGGTAGTGGAGTCACTATGCCTGGAGGCATTCAAGAAGCTGTGGCTGTAGCCCTTCAGGCTAGATTTTAGTGGTCATGGGAGTTGGGTTAAGGTCGGGCTTAATGATCCTAAAGATCTTTTCCAACCTTAATGATTCTGCATTGAGCTGTCCACACAGGTGAATAATAAGCAGAAGTATTGAACCTTGTGAGTCATCATGTAGGAGCCACTGAACTTCTATTCCCTGAGTTTCCAACCTGCAAATTAAATCTTTTTTTCCTCAGATTATTGACAAATAATGTAATGAATGAGGGGGGGAAAGGGGAGTATTTAACAGGGCCTGAAGCTGGCTCAGGCACAGCTTCCTTATACTTGTTAGCAGTGCTCACAGACTAACACATCTGACACTTTCAGAATTACTCTATTGCAATGCCCTAAGCACTTGAGCCAAGAAAGAACTGCTTAAAGGTATTTGGGAAGCATAAAGACTTTCCATATGGCAATAGAAAAGCAGAGTAACTGGAAGACAAGCATCTGGAGGTTTTTATTCATTTATATGAACATTTGTGTTTCTGTCTTAGTTTAACACTGTCTCTATGATGACTGCATTAAGTACTCTACTTCCACTATGTTGATTCCATGTGATGTAGAAGAGCTTCTGGGCAAGTTTAGTCTTCTACAATAATTCTATTTCTATGTATCCTGACAAATCTTGAAAGCCATTTACCTCAAGTAAGAAACAGGAGCACATACACGCTCCTAAGCTGTGCTAAAATTTAATGTATCACTCAACTAACCGTGCCAGTCAGTGTTTTATTAAAGCCTCTCACATTTGCATCTGGTGTAGATCAGATCCATTTGTTTAGGTCTAATGTTAAAGCAGCTACAGTGAAGGATTTATTGAACTCCATGCCCTAAATCTATCCTCAGGTTAATAGATGTTGATTTGTAACTAGCACCATGTTCAATAGCACTGATAGCATAATTGAAGGAAGTGATTCTGTCAGATCCAGTGGCAACAGAAAACGTAGCATTCCGTTTGCCTAGTGTCAAACCAGTGAAGTGTGAGGAATGGAGATGTTTAATGAAGAGGCAAATGTTGGTGGATCTCTGTTTTGAAAGCACTGAGAACTTTTCTACAATACATAAAGCTTTCTAGAGAGGTTTTCAAATCCGCTCCTTTAGTCATCTTAAGCCTTTAGAGGAGAAAATATGGCAGTGTGAGTTTCAGTCCATTGAGCGGATCAGAAGCAGGACCTGAAGGTGCCAATTTTGGACAGCTAAGTGAGATGAACCATGTTATGAGGGGTGAGTGACATTCTGAGGATGATTTCAAGCTACTCCCATTTCTGGAAAGCAAGTTTTAACCAAACATAAGGATGAGTCTCAGCAGGCTCTGGTAGTTATGCCAACTCTCTTTTAAGACTTCATGCTTATTGTCTGATCTGCTGTTATAGCATTTTTACTTCAGACAAATGAATAAAACCTAGCAGGTTTGAATCACAGAAGCACAGAATGAGAGACGTTGGAAGGGACTTCCAGACACCATTAAGTCCAATCCCCCTGCCAAAAGCAGGATCACCCACAGCAGACCACATAGGAATGCATCCAGGTGGGTTTGGAAAGTCTCCAGAGAAGGAGACTCCACAACCCCCCTGGGCAGTCTGCTCCAGGGCTCCATCACCCTCTCTCTGAATAATTTTATCCTCATGTTGAGATGAAACCTTCTATGTTCAAGTTTGTGTCCATTGTTCCTTGTCTTATTACTGCACAGCACATAAAAGAGATTGGCTCCAGCCACTTGCCCCCCACCCCTCAGGGATGAGGCTTCAACCACCTCCCTGGGCAACCTGTGCCAGTCTCTCATGACCTTCATGCTGAAGAGCTTTGTCCTTACCTCTGATCTAATTCTCCCTTCCTCTAGCTTGAATCCACTCCCCCCAGTCCTATCACTACCTCACACCCTAAAAAGTCCCTCTCCAGCTTTCTTTTAGCCCCCTTCAGATACTGGAAGGCCAAACATTCTGTGATTCCATGACTGAGAACCTAAGTAGATTTAAGGAGACAGTTTGCAGTATTTAGCTGTGATTAACACACAGTTAGTATTTACTGTCTAGGGGAATCATTACCTCTCTTTACTAACGAAGAAATTTGCTACTGACTCTCCTTTTTCAACATGCTTTTGCAGCATCACAGGATGTTAGGGGCTGGAAGAGAGCTCTGGAGATCTTCCATTCCAACCCTTGCCAGAGCAGGACCATAGAATGCAGTGCAGGTTGCACAGGAACACATCCATACAGGGCTAGAAAGGCTCCAGAGAAGGAGACTCCACAATCTCTCTGGGCAGCCTGTGCCAGTGCTCTGGGACTCTTACAGTCAAGAAGTCCTTCCTCTTGCTGAGGTGGAGCTTCCTGTGCTGCAGTTTCCATCCATTGCCCCTTGTGCTATCCCAGGGCACAAGTGAGCAGAGGCTGTCCCTCCCTTCCTGACCCCCCACCCTCAGATACTGATAGACATTGATCAGTTTCCCTCTCAGTGTTCTCCTTCCCAGACTCTCAGCCTTTCCTCATCAGACACACCCACCCTGCTTGAAATGGTATTGCAAAGCTCTCCAACCTGACTGAACTGCTGCTTTTCTTCTTCATCTATAATTAGTGGATGAGGGGAGAAAGCAACAGCATTAGATGTTTTCCTAATACTGATGAAATAAGTAATTTTCTGTAACACATCTAATTTTCCATCTCATCAATTGCCTACCATCATTTTCCTCATTGTTTGATTTTTGTTGTTGACTTTGCTTCCACCAACAAATGAGATCCTTGTTTGTTGCTGCTTCGTGAAGCATTAACGCACTGATTGCCTTGGAACTGATTCACAGCTGGGATTCATTCTTCTTTATTTGGAACTTGCAATGACAGCTGGAAACAACAGATCATTTTTGTCCCCCCCAAACATTGATAACATTAATGAAATGTTTGATGTATTTCGTTATAACTCCCTTTGTGAAGTCAGGTTCTGTTTACAGTTGGGCTTATTTTGTTGTTGTTTTGTTTGGGTTTTTTGTTTGTTGGAAGAGAAGAAAGGTTATTTACTAAGGAAGGAAAGAAGAGATACTTATTTTAAAGTTCTACCCACACTATACAGTAGTCACAATTACTGAACAACCACAAAATTAACTCAGTACTGGTTTTCAGAACTCCATGAAACTTCATTACCTGCTGCCTAACATCCTGAGGAGGTCTAAACACAGAGGTGCACAATTAATTCCTCAGTCCAAGTCACTCACCTTCAATATTGTCCTTACTCTACCCAGGAGCTGTCCAAAATTACTTTTTAAAATGTAAACCACGTTCCATCAAAATTTATAATCCTATTCTCATTTCTCAACTTAAATTACCTTACCAGGAGTTCAGCAGAAGATGTGAGATAGTTTTTTTTTTTGTTAAGAGCTGCTGTTAGCAGCTCCAGACCCAGTTAGTTCTGTTTGCTCTTGATTTGTGACAGAATCTACTGAGGGTTAGATTCTGCCTTAGAAAAGAACAAGGATCAGCTGTCAAAGCTGAGAGAGTCAAGGAGCAGGTAATGGTGTGGGAAGTCTGGGACCTGAACTTCTCAGTGTTTCCTTAAAATAAATAAATAAATCCTTATAAGTACTTTAAAAGCTGCTCCCTCAAGGGTCATGTGAGAGCATTCATGTGGCTTGACTATGGGAAACAAAGCTCACTGGAAATTGTAAGAGAGAATCATCAGTCCTGAAACACCAACTTCAGCCTAGGGGCTCCAAAAGGTACTGAGTCAAACTGGCAGGGGGAAAGGAGGAAAAAGAGGTTTGCCTGTACTGGTTAGAAAACAGCTTATTGGTTGTTGTTTATTGGTTGGTTTGAGGGTTTGAGCTTTGGTTTTATTTTCTTTTTCTCTGAGTGTCTTGATTTAGCTAATAGCACTGTAAAAATAGGTGACATTGCTTCTGATTTTAAATGAATTTATAATTATGTAGGTGAGACTATTTCACTTCTAAATAATTATAAATTCATTTAAAATTAGGTGAGATTCTTTCACGTCTAAATAATTAGAAATTTATTTTAAATCAGGTGAGATTCTTTCATTTCTATATGAACTTTATTTAAAATTAGGTGAGATAATTTCACTTCTAAATTATTACAGATTTGCTTAAAATTAGGTGAGATTCTGTCACTTCTAAGTAATTGTAAATTCATTTTAAACCAGATTTGAGATTAAAAAAAAACTTAAAGAATTGGAAATAAGACTAAACTTTGCAGACACTTTGAATGTTTGGTATGGCCAAGGTAATCAGGGATCATGGGATATGGAACCTGCTGTGAGAATGGACTGTAATGGGTATGAGACCCCCAAAAATGAGAGTATTAGCACACTCTGTGTTGCAATGAAAATAAATGCAGATCAGGCTGCAAATTTCACCAGGGGTGGTGTAATGATGGTTGTCCCTCAGAGAAAACAGGCTGATTTGGTTCTAGCCATTAAGCAATGATGGAGTTTGGAGTTCACTCTCTCTTTCCTGAGTATTGCTAAAGCTGTTGTAAAAAAAAAATATTAAATGCCAATGTCTGACCTTTTTTCATGAGTTCTTAAGCTGACATTCTTGTTAACCACTGCCCAGTGTAATGGATCTCAAAACATTCTATGGTTGAGATGTGCTGAACCTAAGGGATTAACCCCACTTGGTGGAATTGTGCACTAACTGATATAGGTCACAGCTTTTTGTGGGCCTGCTTTTTTCCTTTTGTCTCTTTATTTGCCTTATCAGAAATTCTGAATGGTTTCCTTTGCTGAAGCTGAGTCTGAGTGGTGGTGGCCTTCTATACCTGGCCATTAGCTTATTACCCAAGATCTGACTTGACCTCAGCACTGATGTATCCAAAGGGCAAAATGTCACTGTAACAGACTGAAGTTAACATATCCTTTGCCATTGGAATGGGCTGCCCAGGGAGGTGGTGGAGGCACCGTCCCTGGAGGTGTTCAAGAAAAGACTGTATGAGGCCATTTAGTGCCATGGTCTAGTTGACTGGATAGGGCTGGGTGATAGGTTGGACTGGATGATCTTGGAGGTCTCTTCCAACCTGGTTGATTCTATGATTCGGTGATCCTCTCACTCGTATCCAATATATGAATGCAAGTGGTTAAATGACACCTTTGTAGAAGAGATCCAAAGTAGTAGATTAAAATAGAAATGGTTTGGGCTTGGCTGTTGTTGGGTTCCTTTTGCATTTTTAGCATCTTTCTTTCAGAAGTCGACTTCTGTCCCTTGGGACTATTTGGCAAAGTTAATTGCATAATTGGTTTCTGCATTTCCCCAAGAGGTCACAATGAGTACGCTCAGAGTTTTGTTACACAAGTTAATTAAAGCCTCTCCAGCACATTTTCATTAGCTGTAACACAAGTAAGATTTATACATTTTCAGTGTCTGTGCTACAGTTGAAAACGAAAGCACTGATTAACACCTTGTGAAAAAAGCCTTTTGTTTGGCTACTAAATAACCTATTGGAAGCTGCAGGAAACTCATAAAATCACGTGAGAGCAAGTCAGGTTAATAAAAGTGGTGTCATAGATTGGAATACACATGAAGAAGTAAGAAAGGCTACTTCTTTCTAACGTACACAGCAGCTACTCATCAATAAGCTTCTGCTGCGCCAAAAGGCACTCAGTGCAATATAAGTCCCTGCATGGCAGAAACCTTTTTCAGCTCCTTGTTTTTCAATCATTAAGAAGAGGGAGCACTTCCATGAAATCTTTTCAGGTAGTACAAGACTTGCAGTTGGATCAGAGGAAAGTATGAAAGAAGCACAACGATTCTGGATTAAAATAATGAGGAAATTTTCTTAGAGCCACAGTTATTTTTTAAGGAGAAAGAGGGGGAGAAAGTAGAGCTAAAGAGGAACTTGTTCTTAAAGCAGCTGTAAAACAGAGGCCAGCCTTCCAGTGCTTGTTTAGAAGGGAATTTATTGGCTTAGGGAAACTATTGAGGAGCTAGAAATGTAAAAAAGGGCCATTAGGAAATGGTCAAGCAGAGGCTTCTTGGGCCTCTGCTCACAATGTGTCACATGCAACATTTGTCTGGGTTTCACATTCGTTAGCGAATTGGTACAATGCATGTCTTCATTAATTGTGTTTATTGGGCAGAAGCTGGAGACTCACATCGATCAAATACTGTAGCTGTTTCCTTTGTTTGTTTGTTTTTGATACAGCTGAAGGAAGAATGGGAATTCTGAACAGGCAGTTGAGGGCCTGCCTGCACTCGTGGAACAAAAGTTGCCAGCAGCCGAACCCTTTCCTATGCGGTGATGGAAACACAACTGGAGACAGGTACAGGAGGGGACCTCTGGTGGAGGGAAGTCAGAGGAGAGATTTGTTGCACTGGAAAACTGGGAGATGAGAAACAATCATGAAGCAAAAGCTGAATGTTTTACAAGCCCTACATACTGCTCATTTCAAGGTACAGCTGTAAATTCATCTTAGCACCCATTAACATTCCCTGGACTACCATTAATCTTACCCCAGATTTGTTGCTCTCTTGAAATAAGGTTGCCAAGATTTCTGAGCCTGGAAGTCCAGAACAAGTTGAGACATAGAATAAAATCCATGCCTAGGAGACAAATTTGGTCTAGGTAGTGCTACTGTAAGGCTTTAATTGTGAGACTTAAAGATTAATTCTCTTAAATTTCTGTGCCAGTGTCATATTATTGGATTGTTTTCCCTCAAATGCCAGGTTGGGTAATTTGTAAAATGGGCAGCTGGTAATTCAATCAGTTTGTGGAGCTTTGGAACAAAAATCAATGAGAATGTCTGAATGACAAAATGAGCACTAAAAGAATGCCCTGGATTATTGTTATTATTAGTAGTGCTAGCATTTTAATTAGTATTATTTAATAGTAGTGTCATTTATAATAATAATAATGTATTAATAATATAATTAATAATTAAGATGACGATGATGATGTTATGAACAAGTTTTGCACCATGAGTGTGCTGGAACACTGCAACAGGTTGCTCAGATAGATAGTTGAGGTTCCATCCCTGGAGCTATTTAAAGTTAGGGTGGTCAAAGCTCCGAGCAGCCTGATCTAGTGGACAATGTCCCTGCTGACTGCAGGAAGGTTAGGCTGGATGGATGAGCTTTGGAGGTCCTTTCCAACCCAAACCGTTCTATGATTCTTTGCAAGTGGTGTAAAAGGTTCTGCCTCCCAGGTTGTTTGTTGGGTTTTTCACCGTTTGCACCAGCAGATGGCAGCCTTGCACCGACTGCTGGCTGAGAACATGGGCTCGGAGTCTGCTCTGAGAGGCTGTCAGCAGTAGCAGTGTTGAAGTTGCTTTAAAAGGCACCGGACTCGGCCTGAACAGCAGTAGGTGTACTGTGCTAGGGCCTGTGTGTCACTGTTGTACAGCATTCTTTACGTATGCACAAGGATTGCATCCGCAATCACAGAATCACAGAATGTGAGGTGTTGAAGGGACCTCTGGCCATCATCCAGTCCAACCCCCTGCCAGAGCAGGGTCACTCAGGGCAGGTCACACAGGAACACATCCAGGTTTGGAAAGTCTGCAGAGAAGGAGACCCCACAACCTCTCTGGGCAGCCTGCTCCAGGGCTCTGGCACCCTCCTAGTAAAGAAAAACAAAAGGAAACTTTGTGCTGTAAAACAGAGCATTGACACTGGATTATGTAGAAAGCCTCCACAAAAGTAATTTTTTTAAAGGACAGGGGAAAAGAAGTTTGATGAAGCTTGGAAATGTGTGAAATAAGAAAACTATTCTTTCCTTACTCAAGTAGTCTTCTGATTGAGAGTTTTCTTAACTTGTCTAGGATCCCACGTTTTCACTATAAATTGTAATTTTATTCCTTTAGAACTAAACCAAACCAACAAAACCAAATAAACAAACAAGCCCAAACCAACCAAACCCCAACCAAGCAAAAAACAAACACCACTACCACAAAAACAAACAAATGAACCAAAAACCCCAAACAACAAACTAGAACTTGTTAAGTGCAAATTCTCAGGACTGTTTTTCTCTTCTGTGAGTGGAATTCTAACCCGTCCTAAGTGCCCAGTGTTTGTGAACAGAGCAGTAGCTGACTGCCCTAGTGCCTGGTCTGAAAATACCTAATATAATGAACTTGAATCCTGTTGTGAAATCTGTGTAAAGGAAGCAATGTGGTTCTTTTAAAGACTTAAAAAACCCCCATTTTTATACATTTTTTTAGTACTTGAGTGGAGCCCAAAGAATGCAGAGCCAATCCTAGCATGGTTTGGGTTGGAAGTGACCTCCAAAGCTCATCCAGTCCAACACCCCTGCAGGCAGCAGGGACATCTTCCACTAGATCAGGTTGCCCAGAGCCCCGTTGAGCCTCTCCTTGAGTATTTCCAGGGATAGAGCCTCCTTGGGCAACCTGTTGCAGTGTTACAGCACCCTCGTCGTGCACAACTTGCTCATCACATCTGATCTCAATCTGCTCTGCTCTCATTTCAAACCATTGCCCTAGTCCTGTCCCTGCAGGTCTCTGCAAATAGTCCCTCTGCAGCCTTCTTATAGCCCTCTTTGGGTCCTGGCAGGCTGTGTTGGGTCTTCCTGGAGCCTTACCTTCTCCAGACTGAACACCTCCAGCTCAATCGGCCTGT
Source organism: Pogoniulus pusillus (assembly GCF_015220805.1). NCBI lineage: Eukaryota > Metazoa > Chordata > Aves > Piciformes > Lybiidae > Pogoniulus > Pogoniulus pusillus. The sequence continues at coordinate 31,836,626 of NC_087264.1, read as the reverse complement.
CTTTGTAGCAGGAGTGCTCCAGCCCCCTGATCATTTACAAGCAGCATCTATATTTTAGTACTTAAGCCTATGATTATCAGTGGAGAATACCATCCAATAGCCATTTAGAGAAATGACCTATCCTCTGCTTTTGAAAATGCCAACAGGCATCCTCTTGCCATCACAGGTTTTGTAGATACCTTCGGCTAGGTGTTTGATCCCTCCTTGTTTGGTGGTGTCAGCCAGTCTTCAGGAAGGTAAAACACACAACAGAAACTTGCTTAGATTCAGATTTTTTTTTTCTTTTGCAGCAGGATGATTTTTCAGTTCCTTTTGTAAAATTCATGTTATTACTTTATTATCAGGCTACTGCCACCATCAAAATTCAGAGTTATTGCTTGGCAGCAGTAGCAGTGAAGCCTGCCAAGAAATAACCTAGACTGGAGAACTCATGTGAAGAAGCAATCCACCTGAATCACTCAGTAAGAAGGAAGAGCTTAGGCTAGAGAACAGGAAAGCAGCATCTTTGTGCTGAAAACAGAAAGGAAATTGTCCTTATGTTTGTTTTCCAGACAAGTTCTTTTGGTAGCTTTAAGATACTATAAAGTCTGTCGAAAATCTACTTAGCATTCTGATCAGTCTGGGGAGAAGTCTCCAAGGAGACTTTGTTGTGGCCTTCTAGTATTTGAAGTGGGCTACAAGAAAGCTGGGGAAGGACTTTTTGGGTGTCAGGTAGTGATAGAACTGGAGGGAATGGATCCAAGCTAGGGGAGGGGAGATTTAGATTAGACCTTAGGAAGAAGTTTTTCACCGTGAGGGTGCTGAGACACTGGAACAGGTTGCCCAGGAAGGTGGTGGAAGTCTCACCCCTGAAGGTTTTTAAGGCCAGGCTGGATGTGGCTCTGGGCAACTTGATCTAGAGGAAGGTGTCCCTGCCCATGGCCGGGGGATTGGAACTGGGTGATGCTTGAGGTCCCTTCCAGCCCTGACAATTCTGTGATTCTATAGAAGTGGCATACAGTGGTCCCAAGTCAGATTATCTGACACATGTGGCTTTCACAATGGCATGGTGCAGTTTACAACCAAACCCAGTAAAGCAGAGTCACTGTATAGATAGAAATAAAATAGAAATAAAAATAAATATATATATACATTATTTTTTCCTTTTACTTTTCAGAAAAGAAAAAATATTTTTCAGGACAAGTTAGTATTAATACATTAGAAATACAAGGTGAAAATAGAATTTTCTGATTAAGTGTGGTTCCATAAATAGCCAAATCTCAATCTCAGAGATAAGGAAGTCCTAGGAAAAAACCCTTCTCTGTATCTGGAGGAGATGTACATTTTGTTGTACTGCACCAGCTGAGTATTTTTCTCATTACGTATCTAGACATAACACCAAGCAGAGTAACACTCTAAGGAATAGTAGTGCTAGGAAATGCTTTTTGCAGTTCACTCACTTGGCAATTTTTAAAACATGAAATCTAACCAAAATATTTTGCTTCCCGGGGAACGAAGTTGTTTCCCTGAACAAAGCACAGGGTTGCAAACCTGGATGTCAGAGAGAACCAGGTGGGCTTCCAGAGAGAAACACAAAGCTGCTGGTGGAATTTTAGGAGTGTCTGCTATGATCTCTGTTGCAATGCTGGAGGTATTTCCAACGTTCCTTTTTCCATCTGTGTTGCCTTTTCTCTTTAAAAAGGGAGAGTAAGGTCCTGGCTTAAAATAAATACATATTGCTAACCTGTGTAGCTGCCTGTTTAGAAGCTGCAGACGTAGGCACCTAGGTCTATAGCTACCTACATTGATTGATGTAAACACAGATTTTAATCAAGAAGGGTCTTAAAGGTTTATAAGAAACATTTTGATGGAATACTCCAATACAGGAAGAAAATACTTTAAAAGTTATTTCCTTTGTTCCTGTTTGATGCAGATGAATTCATCTCAGCTCTGCATGTTCAGAACTTAGTATCTGGAATTCTGACTGCAGTAACTGCAGTGAAACTCATCCAGGGGATGTACCACATGGCACTGACTTCTTTGTGTTAAGGAAGCAGAGCCCTTGTGCTTTTCATGAGCCATGACTTGCACTTATGTCCTCAGGTATTCCTTGTTTACAATTTTTCCAAGTGCTGTAGCCATTATGAAAGCTTGTTTCATGGACATGGTTTAATGGCCATGGTGGGGTTGATGACTGAGCTTCAAGGAAAACACTGAGGTGCCAGAGCATGTCTAGAGAAGGGCAATGAAACTGGTCAGGGGTCTGAAGAGCAGATCTGGTAAGGAGCAGCTGAAGGAACTGGGGATGTTTGGTCTGGAGAGGAGTGGGCCAAGGGGAGACCTCAGTGCTCTCTACAGCTCTCTGAAAGAAGGTTGGAGCAAATCAGGGGTTGGTCTCTTCTCTCTAGTATCAGGTGATAGCATGAGATGAGATAGCCTGAAATTGTGCCAGAGGAGGTTTGGGCTGGATAGGAGGGCAAATGTCTTTGCTGCAAGAGTGGTCAGGCATTGGAACAGGCTGCCCAGGGAGGTGGTGGGGTCAGCATCCAGACATGTGTGGACATGGCACCTGGGGACATGGTTTAATGGTTGCAGTGGTGTTGACATTTGGACTTGATGATCTTACAGGTCTTTCCAACTGAAACAATTCTATGATTCTGTGGTTCTATGTCTCCTCACACACCAGGTTAATTCATTCAGCTCTCTTTTTGTTAGCTAAGGAGACAAAGTGATGTGGTGTACAGCAAGTGAAGGCTGGGAGTGAGCCCCTTGTAAGATCTGTCCTTGACAGTTGGAGTCGATGATCTTAGAGGTGGTTTCCCAGCAGACCAGAACTCTGTGATTCTGTGGTTGATGTCAGGTGCTGCAGCAAAGCTATCCTTACCTGTGCAGATGTTGCCATGCAAGAGGTGTCCAAGCACACTGATAGGTTGCAGCAGCAATGGGCCTCTTCACCTGACCTGCCTCTCAGTAAAACATGAGTGTCATGCTTTGGCTTTAGGCAAGCTGTGCCCATTCCTCTGGTATTTTATTATCTTCTGGAATAACGATGTCCAGTAAGGAAGATTTGCTAGGGTTTGTTCCTTGCACTGCTGAGGAGAGAGGTATCGCTTTCATTCAAAGGTGGCTGGAGCAAAAACACATCACAACAGCCAAAGACAAAAGTGGGTGTTCAGCAACCTGTCACTGCAGAGAAATGTTTGCCTGCCACCATACATTTGTCTTGCACAAACCACCTTCCTCTGGCTTGAAGCAGCCAAGAAAAACTATGGGCTGGAGGAAGGAAACTGGACAAACTGGCAGGGCCAGCCTGCTGGACTGCGTCAACTGGCATCTTCTGAATTGCTTTTGGCCTGAAACTGCCTGTTGCTGAGTAATGGGATCTTAATTAATTTTTGGGCAGTTTCTCAGGGTACTAAGAGGGAGTGGAACAAAACATTTTTCAAAGCATTTTGCCCTTCAAGGAGACATTGATGAGGAGCCAGATTGTCTGCTCAGCATATTTGCTGATGATACCAAACTAGGAGGCTTGTCTGACACACCTGAAGGCTGTGTGGCCATGCAGTGAGACTTGGACAGGCTGAGAACTGGGCAAAGAGAGACCTAATGGGGTTCAACAAGGGTAATTGCAGAGACTTGCACCTGGGAAGGAGCAATGAACTGCACCAGAACAGGCTGGGAGGTTATCTGCTGGAGAGCAGCCCAGTGGAGAAGGACCTGGGAATGCTGGTGGACAACAGGTTCTGCATGGGACAGCAATATGCCCTGGTGACCAAGAAGGCTAGCAGGGTCCTGGAGAGTGCTAAGAGGAGTGTGGCCAGCAGATTGAGGGAGGTTGTCCTCCCCCTTTACTCTACCTTGGTGAGACCTCACTTGGAATACTGCATCCAATTCTGGGCTCCCCAGTTCAAGAGATACAAGGATCTAATGGAGAGAGTCCAAGGAAGGGCTACAGAGATGCTGAAAAGGCTGGAGCAGTGGCCCTGTGAGGAGAGGCTGAGGGACCTGGGGCTGTTTTATCTGGTGAAGAGAAGACTTAGAGGGGATCTGAGCAATGTCTATAAATATCTGAGGGTTGGGGGTCAAGAGGGAGGGGACAAATTCTTCTCAGTTGTACCCTGCAATAGGACAAGTTCCACCTCAACATGAGGAATAACTTCTTGAATGTAAAGGTCCCAAAGCACTGGCACAGGCTGCCCAGTGAGGTTGTGCAGTCTCCTTCTCTGGAGACATTCCAGCACTGTCTGGATGTGTTCCTGTGTGACCTGTGCTGGATTCTGTGGTCCTGCTCTGGCAGGGGAGTGGAACTCAGTGATTTGTGTAGGTCCCTTTCAACCCCTAACGTCCTGTGGTCCGGTGAGAGAAACCATTGGGCATCTCATTGTTTGGCTTCTGCCTATGCTTGCTTTAATTAGTAAGAAGACAGAATGCTGTTGGTTTTATAGGAAGGGAAGGACAGTGTGCCTTGGGTTCCAGTTCAGAGGACAGTTGTGTATAAATATATTAACTGGTGGACACAGAGAACCTAGTTTCAATTTTCACTGTGCTATGCTTGTCCTTGCCACCCCAACAAATTTATTCTTCCTGCCTGCATTTCTCACTTGTGAAACAGAAGCATGCTTTTGCTGTCAGGAAGGTTGTGTAGCTACAGCACTTTGTGAGGCTACATGGCAATGGATATACGGACTCCACAAAGTCTGTGTAATGCTTCTCAGGGGTGGAATCTACAGGCAGGCTGGGGTTGCAGCCTCACCACAAAATGCACCATCATAGAGTGAACTGGCTGGCTAGAGTCTCCTTAGTGCTCTTCTGTTTCTTTGTAGCTTTTCTCTTTTCCTCCCTTAAGTATTTTTTTCCTAGAGCTGACCATTTTTTTTTCCATTATTGAAGTAGAATTTCAAGGTATTCTAAGTTTTGGGTTAACATCATCCATTTATGTGTTTTGAAGTGAATTTGCACCATCCTTTATCCACATCCAGGTGCGGTTCTGAAAAGGTACAACCCAAAACCTTACAGTCCTTAGGATATGTGGACAAATACCACGTAAAAGGGTAGCACAAATACCTACAGAGTGTAGGTACAGATCATTAAGTCATCTTGAAAATGAGATCTGCAGCTGCTTATGCAGATAAGCAAGAAAGGGAAGTTATTGTAAGCAAGCTGAAAATATCTGCTGTCAAAATCGGCTTGTCCTGTGATTTACATCCTTTGGCTGCACGAATCAGTAGGTTCAGAGGCGCTGGAATTAATGTATTTCAGTGCAAAACTGGGTAGCCTTCTCTGTGAAAATGGAAATAAAAGCCGTGCCTCCACTAACACTTAGCTATTAATTGCCATTTTGACCAAAAAGCGTCTGTCGGGGGCGAAAAAAAAACCCCAACACCTCGAACGCTTCCTGCAATGCCTTCACAGCAGGGGGGCTTGCCTCTAGGGTAGAGAGAAAAGGCAAAGCATTGCTTGCTCTGAGCTGGCGAAGCAGCGCAGTTGGCTCTGGCAGTGAGGGGGTTGACTGACAGTCTGCAGTGCAGTGGAGTTAGCTGAGCTCCCTATATGGCTGTGGATTAGCTATATGCTAATACTGATAGGAGAGGAGCAGCCGTAGGAGCGCAGTGAGCTGCCGGTGGAGACGATCGGAGAGTCTCGGCAGAGCTGCCTCCTCAAGAGCCATGGCTGAAGGGGGTGAAGGAGGGGAAGATGAAATACAGTTCCTGCGAACTGTAAGTATCTGCTTTTTTATAGGTCACGCAGGACGGGGTTTCATGTCTCCTGTCTATTCCTTTGCTGCCGTGTGAAAAATGAAGTGTTAATTGCGTGCTGGGCTTTGCCATATGGGAGAATTGATGGTGTCAATGGAAGAAAATAAAGCAGGGCTATGAGCTCTAATAGCAGCAGGCAGGCTCGGTGTGTTCTCGCTCGAATCTGGCAGTTTGGTGTCAGGAGCCCTATTTCCGCTGTAATCCCCTGCGTTCGGAGCCTCCTCGGCAACTTTGTGCTTGGGTTTCTAAATGTAGCACGCCAAATATCTGACCTCTGAAACTTCTGCCTGGCTTGGATTTCACTGACATTAACAGAAGCTTTGCGAAGAGGACAGCCTTAAAACGATGAATAAACCAAGCAAGCCCTTGATGACTTCTTCTGATAAACATGCAGACAGAAGCACACTCGTGTGTAGGGAATACCAACAGATGTTGCAAGTCGTGGCTGGGGAAATGTTTGGAGCCTTTCCTCTGCTTCAGAGAAGCTGCTTTCCAAAGGAGAGGAGAATTTCTTCGGGGAGGGGTGCTAATTAGTCAAATAGCCTGCATTCGCTCTGGTTCTAGATAGAGAGCCCTCACACCATTCTTTGCCAAAGCTTTACACGGATCTGATATGACAAGCAATTTGGACTTTAAGCGAGTTAGTTTTCATCAATTAGTTTCTGGGGTGAGGATAAGCTCCTTTTCCTCTGTCATTTTCTGCCTCTCATCATTTTTACCCTGCATGACTAGGAGTGTGTTGTTGTGTAACTAGTGTGAAAAACCTGCTACTGATGTGTGTGTTCCCTACTCTTTCCATACTCTCTTCACATCACATTTATCACCAATAATGTTGCAGAAACAGCCTCTTCTAGGGCCGATAGAACTTTCAAAGGGTAAGTCTTCAAAATAAAACAGTTTAAGTGCCCAAAGCAGGAAGTGATTTCTGGTTTCTGGGAGGCTGGGAATATTTCTTTCTGGCAATTAAAGGTTGGAGACTGGTGATGGCTGCTGCTGCTTATGTAAATTGTTTAGATGTGATGAAGTGCCAGTAGCACTTCTAAGCCTGGGAGAATGTCATGAGGGAAGGGGAATGGATAATCACAATGAAGGATCTTCTTCAACAGCACCTCCTTCCACTATACTTTTTAGAGGTGTCTGTGTTACTCAGTTTAGTAGATTACTCAGCTTACAGGAGGAGGTGCTTTAGTCTGAGGCCAGAGCTTTAAATGAGTGTCCTTCATCCTTTTAATGTCTAAGATGTTGCCTACACAGAGCAGTCTTCCTCCGTGGTGGAGTAGCTTTACCTATTCATAGGCAGGCTGTGTGTGCTACATGAGATGGCAATTTCTGCTGCTCTGACCCATTCTCATGCAGTAGAACTCTATTACACTTCCTTCTAATGGGTGAAATAAAGTGAAAAACAAGGATGAAGGCTGAAAAAGGAAACAGCAACAATGAGGCTATGCATAAGTGGTCCTTTTACCAAGTCTTAGGAAATCCTTCACAGGGAAAAACATGGAGTAGATTTCTGTCTTGGAAGCTTCTCCTTGCAGTGAAGAATCATAGCAGCTACTTCTGTCTCTTCTCCATTATAATTTCCTTCACCTTGGTGGAGAAGGGAGCAGTTGTTTATATACCGAGGAAGGAACCATTTCTTAGGTGTTGAGTGCTACAGCAATGTAAGCCTTTAGTACTTACACTTCCAGCTTTTGTTGCTGCCTAAACACTGTCCATAGAAAAATGAAGTACAGTGGTCCTTTAGAGCTCTTCCAGGGACATTGTTGATTAGTCAGGATCCTCTCTGAGTCAGAATGTTTCCTGGGAATTTGAACGTTCATGAATGTTTCTCCGGCTTCTGTAGGTGAATTCTCTTTTGCGAGTGTTCATCTCCATATTCTTCTTTTTGAGTCTGTAGACAGAAGTGTGTTAGGATGTCTTAGGCTTTCAAAGAGAACTCTTTCTCAGTGAAGTGTGGCACAAAATTAGATCTCTTTTGAGCTACAAATATCCTACAATATTTTCTGGGACAGCAAGACTTATAGTTCTTAAAAGTCTAGTAAAATTAATTTTTGCTCTCTTAAAGGAAAGCTTTCCCTCTGTGTCCCCTGTTTTTGCGTGGGGTAGGATGTGTTTTTTTACTTCTGGATCTAAACCATTGTCCAGTTTTGCGCGGTGTTTTTAGGCTCTCTGCTCTTACAGGAGGGCTGGAAGCTCAGTAATGTGTAAGTGGTACCTCTGCTTCTAGAGAGCAGCAAATGTGTGGCCATATTTACAAACTTCAATGAAAAGTTTTCGCTGTCACTTTCTGTTCCAACACATTCTTCATGTTTAAACTGGCAGCAGTGGGAATGATGAAGGGCTTAAAGACAGCTGAGAGGAGAGGACAGGACAAGAACACTCTCATTGTCCTCACTTCTGCAGTAGTAGAATGTCTTCAGTATTTGTTTCAAGTAAGACTCGACTGTTGTGCAAAGCCTTTATAATGATGCTATGCAAAGGATGATGTCACTAATACAGTGGAGTTTCCTGTGTTGTTTTTTTCTAGGTTCAATACTAATATAAATAAATACACTCTTTTAAATATTTTTTTTTTTTTAAATTGCACTGTTCCCCTACTGCTGTGTCTTTGCTATGAAGTCTTTGATCTTTCTGTTTCTGTAATCAAGTTTAGAATTGTTTCTCCAGTTTTCTACCTGGAAGCTTCCACGTGGGATTTGTGTGGGTATTCAGCGTATGAGTGCCTGCCTCTGTGTCATTCATGCAAGTGAGGAACACAGCACTCGTTAGGAGTGTAGCATGCAAAACTGCTATCTCTTGCTTTCCTGCCCTTGTCGCATTTGTTCCTTGGGTGGCTTGCCCCTATCATTTCTTTGTTACCCCTTTGTAAGGTATGGATCCATGAGAAATTAGTGGAAGCGATGTTTCTGCAGCATTAGGTGAGAACACAGGGTGACCCATGCTGTTCTGACTAACATGTGGAGGGGACAGAAAAGGAACCCTGTTGCCCTTGGCAATGTGAGTGAGTGAGCGTTAAGTGTTCTTATTCCAGTCTTTCGTAGCTACTGGGACTTGACTTCTGTGGCAAACAGAAAACCGCTTTTCCCTTGGGTAATTATTCCCAAGTTCTCCGTCATTGCTACTGCTGCCAAATTAATCAAACATAGGCTGATGCCTTGAAGCAGATAGGGTTTTTTTCTTCCTCCATCAAAACACCCATGACTACAGTTGCTAACAGAGAGCATGACTGGAAAGGGAAGAAAAGTCACAGCCCCACTCAAAGCACAGGGGGAGTTTAAATGTGCTTGTGCTGAAGCATGTTAAAACTATTTGCCATGGTGGAGTCCAAATCATGGTAGCAACATCAGTTAATAGGTGTATTGCTTTACTATTTTCCCTGAAATTCATAGTACTCATGCAAAACGTTTTCACTTATTGTAACAGAAATAACCTTTAGTATTTCGTTTTCCAGCATGGCTCATTGCACATCAGCCAGCAAAGTTTTGTCTGGTTTGGCACGGCCTGGGCAGGGTATGTATGTGACTGTGTATGGCACTAGTGTGGCTGTGCCTTGGTGTATGCCTGACTCTTCCCCCAAATGGTTACAAATTCTTCATTTCTCTGAGTGACAGAGCCTCAACAATTGATTCTCTGATTTTCACTCCTGTAACAGCTTCTCTCAGTGACCTAATTTTCTGTCACATTCTGGGTATTGCTCTCTGTTATACTTTGTGCTGGTGTTACTAAGACCTAGAATAGAATACTTGGCTTCGATTTTTTTCCCTCAAGATCTAGCCCATGTGCACGGATTTACACAATGAGCTTGCAGTGTGGTTTATAGATCATTTGTGTGTTAAACTGCTGCTCAGAACCAAGACAGTTGGGTGGCTCATGCACATTTCTGTGTGGGTGCACTTTCCTGTTTATACTGTTTGAAAATGAGCTCTTCAGCTGTTCAGGTGCTCCAGGTGAGGTGGGAAGTTATCTGAGTTTTGCAATAGGAATTGTCAGTTATCACATGAGCTACGTTTTCTTTTTCAGTATTCTTCACTATTGCCAAATACAAGCAGTGATCCTCTCATTCCTCTTCTACTGTTTCAGGAGCTGTACTAAAGCACTTCAATACACCCAGGATTAGTGTGGCAGAAAATGAGTTCTTTAGATACTTCCAGTACATGTTGTTTTATCAAATCTGTGTCCTCAGTGACATAACAAAGGATATCTGAAGTAGAAACAATCAAATAATTAGTCCTTAATAGTCTCACTTAATAGTTATGCTCTTAACTGCTTGCTGATATTCTGTAGCATGAGCTCTGTGACTCCTTTCAGTACAGTACCAAAATCTGCTATATAGTGCCAGATAAATACGTATATATATATATATATATATATATATATGCTATATAATCACCAAATAAATGCTTCCAAACAGATATACTAGACAAACATCAGGCAGCAATGGAAGATATTTCCAGGGAGAATTTTTTAGCAGTGGTCAGTTAATACCTGGGAAAATATGGAAACTCATTTGAGTTGTGTATAAGATTACATAAAGGTGATATAGAAATTTATATACAGTACAAGTTGCACAGGCTTAAGATTAAATCAGTGGAATTTTCCTGAAGCCCCTTTTAAGGGAGTTGGCACAGGTTCTGCTTCTTGAACAGCTGAATGTGTTCCATGGGATTATTTTCAAGTTAATTAGGACATTTTGTCTCGTGTCACTGGATTGTGCTGCCATTCATGATCAAGCAGTTGTCCACTAGTCAGTCAATTCTTTTTAGGCAAAGGGGAAGAAGAAAGAACGAGGAATGTTGTGCTTTCTGTTATAGATTGTCTGAGAGCTGCTGTGCATTAGGAGTTTGAGGGATTTTGAAATGAAATGCTTGTGTCTGTTTATCTCTGTGCACTGAATCTCCACCTTCTGATCCTACTGCCGCCCTCTTTAACAATTGTATAGCAGTCCATGCTTCTAAGTCTTCTGAGAAGAGGAACAAAACTTGTCCAGCAAACAAACTGAACCAGAATCCTGCCAGGCCTCTTCTCTTCCATTTAAAAAAAGCCTTTCACAGTAATTTCTTTTTGCTTCTTTGGCTTTCTTTCGAGCTACTTGTAGCTGATCTCTTTCCTTTATTACCACTCAGTTTCTACCATGGAAATCATACTTAGTTATATGCATTTTTCCTGAGTTAAGTTTCTTAGACCCTGTGGTGTCCTCCTCTGTAAATATATTTTCATTTGTACAGCTTTTATTTCTACCAGTGTTCTCAGTTTTGGGAATTGCTTGCCCAATTGGCTTGCCCAATTTGTCATTAAAGGCAAAGGATTCAGTTTGTGCTTATTCTTTGCCTAGGTCTCCTTCCCTGCTGAAGGTCTGAGTAATATAAGATAGATTTGCAATATCCAGTAGCATGCTGTCAGTGTTTATTTCTGATGAAACAGAAACAAGATCTTCTGAGGCTAATTCTAAACTGTTTTCAAGACAGACTTTAAAACAAATGCTCTACCCTGCTATAAACACAACACTCATGGCTCCGGACTCTGTAATGCATCTGATTTTTACCTCCGGCCACACCGGAATAAGTGTATCAGAGTTATTCAATTAATTTGTAACAGTTGATCTTTTGGAGCAAAATCATCTGATTTTTGCAGGTATTTTGGGCTCCTGACAAGGAAGAGTTCTGTGGGGAAACTGCAATGTGTTCACGTGCAAAGGGAAATGCTGACCTGATTTGGTATGTTTGATATAATGAAATGTGTATTTAGTGGTTGGAATTTTACAGCTGCCATTGAGAAGAAGAAAGGTAAGTGATAGCCAAGGCTGCATTATCATTTCATAGAACTTCACATCATTCCTTGTGATATGCTTTAGGTCTTTCTCATCTTTGAGGTAGGGTCTTGAGTTCTGTTCCCAACTTGTGCTGCAGATACAGAATTAGTGGAATGTTCATGCTGCCAAACCTTGCAATTAAGAGGCAGGCAAAAAGAGAATGTGAGAAGGCTGTGGAATGATATCCAACATGTTGTTAAGTGGTGATTTTTACAGTATAGTTACAGCAATAATTATAAAGTAGATTTGCTGGAGCACGAGGATAAAACCTACTGCTCTGTTTAATATGCTGAAAAAGGCATTTCCTAGGTGATAGGTTATTCAAAGAGTGCATGAGGTAAAGGAGGAAACAGGAGAAATGACAAAATGAGCTTTGACGGATATAATAGAGAGACGACAAAGACTTGCATCATGATTAGTTAGAGATGAAGGGTAATTTCTCTTTCTGAAATTGAAGGTGGTTTTGTTAGGGACACACTTCTAAAGGTGTTGTCTACAGGCTGTTGTTTGAGATCATACCTTGCTGGGTCTGTTTCTCTGATACCTTCCTTACATTTTGTTCAGCATGAATCTAGAGAACAGAGTGCAAACACAGATTTTACTCTGAGGAGGTAGAGCAGTAATATTCAGAGAGGGGTTGTACAGCATTGCATGCTGCAGTATCAGTCAGAGACAGGCTTTGCAGTGTCACAGGAACAGTCAGAGACGGGCTGTGCGGTGCTGCATGTGGCGGGAACAGTCAGAGATGGGCTGTGTGGCATTCCGTGTCGCAGACACAGTCAGAGATGGGCTAGTGGATAAGTGGTATAATTAACCACAAGAATCTTCTCTTCCAGTATAATGTTTGCATTTGCCACTTTAAGAAATAAGTGTTCTAGTTTTTCCTGTTCTCTGTGTGTGTAAATTACCAAACTGTGTGTTTTGAGCCTTGTGAATAAGTTTTCTGGTGCTATTTAATCTTCACTATCAGTTTCCATTGTTATTAACAATCTTCACCTGGATATCAAAATTAATACAGATTATTAATTTTGCATAATCCATCTCAGGGGGAGAGTATTAGTGGCAGTGCAGATCTACTGATATAATGGCAAATCTGCTACAATCAGGCAATACTTTTCAATCTCCCCCTTAGACTCTTAGTGAGTTCAAAGCCTTCTGGATAGATTTCTGAGCATGCAGTAATCCTAACTCCATGCTGCAGGTGTATATGTCTCTATTTCCCCCTAGCCCCATTGGTGGCTGTTGTGAGGATTTATTTTCTGCTCAAGATCTATTTTTTTTTGTAACCTACAGGTGGATTAATATCTTCCTTCAAACAGGGAGTTTGCTAGTGGAATTTCCATGTTTCAATAGCATGCAGCAAGTGAGTTGCCTGATCTCTGTGTCTTTTCTCTAATTCTCTGCCATGCTAACTGGGTATGATTCATGTTAAAATCCAGCTGTGACTATTCCTTCTTCCTCAGTTCCCACGGCAGTGATGTGACCACAGAGCTGAATGCTGCCAGGTGCATTAGATACAGATTCCAAAAAATTAAAGCAGAGTTAAGGGACGGGAGGAGAAGAAAAATAAATGTAGCGTGCAACTGTTTCTAATACACTGAATGCAATTACAGGGCACTAATTTGAAGTCACAGGCTTCTTGACTTTGTCCATGAAACAAGCATTTTCCCAAACAGCAGATAATAACAGTGCAGCTTTTATAACCATGGAGCTCTAGAGACAGTAAAATTATCATCTCAATTAAAAAACCCAAACAAAAGACTCTTTAAAAGATTCAGAAAGGAAACATGAGATATGAATTGTATGCCTCAATTAATGTTTTGGGTTACTTCTACACTGAAGAAATTTAATATTCTCAATATAGGAAGGACATGGAGCTGACGGAGTGGGTCCAGAGGAGAGCCACTAAAATGATCAGGGGGCTGCAAGGACAAACTGAGGGAGCTGGAGGCGTTCAGCCTGCAGAACAGAAAGCTCCAGGCAGACGTAATAGCAGCCTGCCAGTACCCAAAGGGGGCTATGAGAAGGCTGCAGAGGGACTGTTTGCTAAGGCCTGCAGGGACAGGATGAGGGCAATGGTTTGATGTGAGAGCAGAACAGATTGAGATTGGATGTGAGGAACAAGTTCTGCACCGTGAGGGTGCTGGAACACTGCAACAGGTTGCCCAGGGAGGTGGTTGGGGCCCCATCTCTGGAGATATTCAAAGCGAGGCTCAACAGGGCTCTGGGCAACCTGATCTAGTGGAGGATGTCCCTGCTGACTGCAAGGGGTTTGGACTGGATTAGTTTTGGGAGTCCCTTCCAAATCAAACCATTCTGTGATTCTGTCTTTAGTGTCATTAAAATGTCACCAGAACATTCTTTACGTCTGTGACTTAGGTGGGTGGAGTGGTTTTGGTGCTGGAAGATTTACAGCTGTGTACCAGATACTACTTTAAAAGAGGAAGTGTTGTCCTAATAGCACCAGGCATTTTCCTCTTGAATACTGACACTGCCTGACTTTCAGAAACTTCATTTCTGGAAATCACAGTACTGAAGCACAACTGGTAAATATGTGCCACCCTCAGTAGTTAAGCATTAGGATATGCATAAGCAGTGTAAAAAGCTACAGGAAAATGGATGTTTTGATTGACTGATTGATTGATTCCCCCCCCCCCCAGGTCAGCTTTTGGTAGTGTCTCTTTTGCAGCACAACGCATACCTGTTTTTGTCAGCCACTGCACACTTTACTGTGAGTCAATTCTCAGTCTTAACAGATGTGGTTCAGCTGTAAATAGGATCTGATGGTCAGTTAGTTGATGAGGTCACCTCTTTTTCCCAGTTCCTTCTCTCCTGGCACATCATGTCTGCACTGACGAGTGGCAGCTTCAGTCAGTAGGAGCAATGGCAGAGACAACAGCAACAGAAGGTGAAAGATTCAGTAGTAACATCAGGCTTGTTGCTTCTGCTGGGCTTTTGTCCAAGTCAGCAAGTGCTAGTTCCTCGGGCAGACAAGCAGTCAGCACATGTCTGAGCTGCATTTAGACTGCAGCAAGCATCTCTGTCAATCTTTTAGCATTTCAGCTACTTCAACACTCAGTCAGGTTCTCCTAATACCTTGTACCAGAGCACTGAGTTCCCTTGACCCAATTGCCATGGCCTGAATTCTTTCCGACGAGGGTGCGATGCAAAAGACCTGCCACTAAACTAAAAGCCTTTACAAATTACTTGTACAAACAACAGAACTTCAACTCAGAGCCTTTAAGCAGCTGTTTAGCAGCAGATGCAAAACTAATTAAAAACACCAAAGACTGAGCATGCTTTCAAATTGCATCAGCAGTGTCACATACAAAAGCAAGTACAAGGATCATCGAGCTTAGAATATATAGTAAAATGCCTCAGATGAGTCACTAAAATGCTTAAGGCTAAATGACTTCCATCTCCCAAGGCTCTCTCTGAAGTTCACTGCCTCATTTTCTATCTATCTATGGAAAACACCCAGAGGACCCAGACACCTGCTACATATTAGATGTATTTAATGTCAGTAGTCTATAGAATTCAGAAGCTGTTTGAGAATGCATAGAAATGTCCATAGTCAGTGCACAGTCAATTAACAGTTTGATTAAAAAACAGTCTCCAACCCTGTCAGTATTATATATGCCCCAGCATAACCTTCTCCTCAGATGCATACCCACATCTGACCCAAATGGATGGACTTTGTACTGCCTGTGCAGCCACAGCTGGGAAATGATGTGGAACTCAGACTTCATTATCTTCATTTATTTTAGATTCTTTATTGCCATGCTTGGAAATAGTTCTTAGACTCATAGTACGGCTAAGGCTGGAAAGGACCTCAGAGCTTATCTACTCCAACCTCCCCACCATGGATAGGGACACCTCACAACTAGACTCAGTGGCTCAAGGCCTCATCCAGCCTGGCCTTCAACACCCCCAGGCAGGAGGCAGCCACAGCCTCCCTGGGCAGCCTGTTCCAGAGTCTCACCACCCTCCTATTTAAGAGCTTCTTCCTCAGCTCCAGTCTATCCCTGCTCTGCCTCAGCTTCAAACCACTGCCCCTTGTCCTGCCTCTAGACACCCTGATGAAAAGTCCCTCTGCAGCCTTCCTGCAAGATCCCTTCAGGTACTGGCAGGCAGCTCTAAGGTCTCCCTGGACTCTTCTCCAGGCTGTTTCAGATTGGCTGGTGTGAGTGAAGCCACAGGGAGTGGCTGATGGTGAGCTGCAGCACTTCTGATGAAATGTGATCTCAAAGCTTTCACAAATGTCTCAAGAGTTTTCTCTGCTTTCTTTGGTGTCTGTTCCTGACTTTTAGCCTAGCTCTGTTCTGCTGAGTAGTCCCTCAGTACTAACACTTAACGCCTTGATTCTAATGAGTAAGTATTCTCACTGGAAGCAGTGAGAATTGATGGTTACAACAGTAGAAGGGGCAATTAAGCCTTATTCAACTGAAATCTAGCAGCTTTAGTGACCCTTCTAATCTTACAACCCATTAAGGACATTCTATCAATCAGTATAAATCTGTTTCATCAGTCCCTGGGGATTACAATTAGTTGTATTTGGCTTTATCCACAATTTATTCATTCTGTGTCTTGTTATTTTACTCAGGATGTCCTCTTGTTGTGTTGCTGGTTGCCTGGGAGAAGAGATCAACCCCCACCTGGCTGCAGCCTCCCTTCATGTAGTTGTAGACAGCAATGAGGTCCCCCCTGAGCCTCCTCTTCTCTAGGCTAAACACCCCCAGCACACTTAGCCTCCCCTCACAGTGCTGTGTTCCAGGCCCCTCACCAGCTTTGTTGCCCTTCTCTGGACACGTTCCAGCACCTCAACATCTCTCTTGAATTGAGGGGCCCAGAACTGGACACAGTACTCAAGGTGTGGCCTGACCAGTGCTTAGTACAGGGGAAGAATAACCTCCCTTGTCCTACTGGCCACACTGTTCCTGATCCGGGCTAGGATGCCACTGGCTCTCCTGGCACACTCTGGCTCATGTTCAGCCTACTATCTGCCAGTACCTACCTACTATCTTCCATCTTTGTGTAAAGATGGAAAAAAAATTGATCGTGTTCATAAAATAAACTATAAAAGCACATGGGAAAAGCTTCCATAGTAGAAGCCTGTTAGTATAAATCTGTGTTTTAGAAGAGAAGAAAAACTTGACAGCTATTATAGGATTTTTTTTCCACTCTTATGATTTTGAAATGATTTAATGTGGCACTGAACAGACAAACTCATTGGCCGATGTTGGTTTCATAGAAGTAAATAGAGTTGTGTTACTGGAGAAGAGTATAGGAGGTGGGGTTGTACTCTTTGCTGGTGATGTGGACATTCTCCCATTGTCACTTCCCTTTTGTGGGTGAAATAGTAAGAACTTAACTTCTCAGCTTGGTAGAGAGCTCCTTTCTTTGCTCATGCAGATCAGCCTGAGGTTCAGAGTTGTTGCAGTTACACATTTTGTAGCCCCATCTCCTCCCTGCACTGTGCTCATGCAGCTGTGAAAGTTAGTAACTGCACAGAGCAGCTTCTGAAGCAGCCAGACACAGAGGATGGGGTTTGAAAGTTGTTGGTATGCTGAAGCTTGTCTGAACAGCCGGTTTGCTCTTCCAGCATAGAAGACATTCTAAACATCAAGTTGTTACATAACAGTGAGTTCCTTCAAGGAGTTAAACAGCAGATTATCACTTACATTTAAGATTCCCACTTCTGAGAACGTTAAGTGATTTACCTTATTAAGGAAGAGGCGTTTATCAGAAGAGAAAGTGTTTTTCTTGTTCCTTTTTGCTTTGAAGTGCCACGGTTTGATGAGTCATTGCTAATGGCCTGGCTGGCCTTGCTACAGAGGAGTTACAGAAGCTGCTGCTGCTGACCTTTTACTGATAACCAGAGGATAATTCCTATTTCCTGTCATGGCACAAGTAACAAGCTCCAAAGTTGTGTCAAGTGGGTCTTTCTTATTGAAAAGGCCACCAGCTGTGGAGAGAAGCTGGACCAGAATCTATTCTCTCTGAGGATAATTTGCAGTTCAGTGAGCTTCATGGAAGATTCTAGATTCTTTCTGAGCATGTAAGTTTTATTTCATGACAGAAGTTTGGTTTTGTTAGAAAGGCTTAGCTGTTTTTATTAGCCAGGCTCTTCCCAAGTCAGCTTTTCTCAAGGTTGACCTTAGGCTTAAATAACATCACTGGCTAAATAAGGGCCTGCATATGAGGCTTCACTTGCCAATTAGAGTGGCACTGTGACCTTTCTTATCCTTGCCAATATGAAAACCATTTAGAATCATAAATCACAGCACTCTAAAGGCTGAAATGCATTCACCACAGCTTTAAAAATGGGGGATGAAAAGCTTTAAGAGAGAATAAAAGAAAAGAGAGAGGAAAAAGGTGTCCCAGATTGATGATATTCTGTACAGTTACTCTGTGGTATGTTTCTAGCGCTGGTTAGGAAATGAAACTCCTGTTGGTGCAATCTAACTTTATCCATTTACTACTTTTGTCCTTCATATCTGTACTTCTCTTTTGTTGTTGTTTATTTAAAACACCAGACAGTGCTAACAGGAGTCACTGATAATGGGGGAGCTGATGGAAGATTATCCTGACCTCGGGGTACTTCGAGTCACTATTAGTTAGTGATATCGAACCTCTTCTTTTTTTGTACATCCCTGGAATCTCCAGCAGCCACTGCTGGGGGGAAGTGCCCTGGCAGCTACTTCTGTAATTCAGCTGTCTTGAAACACCCAATTCAAGTGCTAACTGCTATGTACTCTGCTTACTCTTCCTATCGTTTCTTGCAGCAGCTGTCCTCACTGAAAAATGGAGCTTGTAATTCTTACAGCAGAAGTCATCTAGATATGGTGCCTCTCCAGTGCAGCTGCAGAGAGCAGAGGCAAAGCTACACCTCTTATCTACTGAAGAGTAGCCATGTTGTATAGACATGGCAAAAGCCAGGAGTTTGTAGCAGAGCTGAGTGCCTAGAATATCATGGCACTGTCTAGAAGCTGCTTTCTTTAGTGGCTGAGGTGGTGTCTCGATGGTACTTTGTCTCTGCCTTTGGTCAAGCAGTGATTTCCCTAGACAGGGTTGATGGCACGCTTGGTCTTTCTTCTGTTCCATGAAGTGGTGGTGGGTTCTGTACTTTTTCATACCAACCACATGCAAGATTAGTGGTTTGATGGTAGGGTCACAGGATCACAGGATGTTAGGGGCTGGAAGGGACTTCTGGAGATGTTCCAGTCTAACCCCTCTGCCAGAGCAGAACCATAGAATCCAGCACAGGTTGCACGGGAACACATCCAGACAGGGCTGGAAAGGCTCCAGAGGAGACTGCACAACCTCTCTGGGCAGCCTGTGCCAGTGCTTTGGGACCCTGACAATAAAGCAGTTATTCATGCTGAGGTGGAACTTCCTGTGCTGCAGTTTCCATCCATTGCCCCTTGTCCTATCCCAGGGCACAAGTGAGCAGAAGCTGTCCCTATCTTTCCCTTCCTGACCCCCAGCCCTCAGATACTTATAGACATTGATCAGATCTCTCAACCTTCTTTCCAGGCTCTCAGCCCCAAGGCTCTCAGCCTTTCCTTATCAGGCAGTGCTCTAGATCCTTTAACTTCTTTGTAGCCCTCCCTTGGACTCTCTCTAGTAGATCCCTGTCCCTCTTGAACTGGAGAGCCCAGAACTGGATGCAGTATTCCAGGTATAGCCTCACTAGGGCAAAGTAGAGTGGAAGGACAACCTCCCTTGATCCGCTGGGCAGATTCTTCCTAATGCCCCTCAGGATGCCATTTGCCTTCTTGGCCACCAGAGCACATTGCTGTCCCATGCAGAACTTGTAGGGTCACTGCACATTCACCCTATAAGCGTACTGGGAGGGATGCAGAAGGTGAAGAATTCCAGTGTTTGCAGAAAGGTTGCCTTTGACAATGTTGGGCACTGTGCTGCTGTCCTTACATGGTGAGCTGGAGCATGGCAGCACCTGCTGCTGCCCTGGGTTTCTTCTCCTGTTACAGTGCTCTCTGTGCAGCTAGACTGTGCTTTGCTCTGCTCACTTTCTGTCCAGTACATGCATAGTTTGGGTGGCTCCTGTGGCTGCTGGCTGTGCTTGCAGCACTGGCTGCAGGCCTGCACTTAATTTATTTGCCAGTTAGTGTGATGGTCAAGCAGAACAACCATGCCTTATGCTACACTGAGCTGCAGACTTTTCACTCCAGTGATCTGACGATGGCCAAACTTCAGAGCCTTATCTTCAACCACGTCAGGTGAACCATGACTAAAAGGGGTTTAGAGCAGGAGTGCGTTGTGTCTACAGGGGAGCTTCATCTGTGGGAGGTGGTGGATGATTCCCCAAACAAAACAAGCAAACAGAACCCTCAAATTTGAATATTTTGTATGTAGCCATTTGTATCTAGTACCACAAACTTATCAGAAATGGAAACGGGCTTAGGTGAAGGGATGGAAGCTAAAGGAGGAATGAATTGTTAAATATTTCATTATGCAGCCCAGCAGGCAGCTGTGTGCCAGGCTGCATCCAGAGGAATGTGAGCAGTAGGGCAAGAGAGGGGATTCTGCCCCTTGACTCTGGTCTGCTGAGACTTCACCTCCAATCCTGCTTCCAATGCTGGTGTCTCCAGCAGAAGTAGGACAGGGGGGGATGGTTTGAAGCTGAGGCAAAGGAAGGTTAGACTGGAGTTGAGGAAGAAGTTCTTCAGTAGGAAGGTGGTGAGACACTGGAACAGGCTGCCCAGGGAGGTTGTGGCTGCCTCCTGCCTGGGGGTGTCGAAGGCCAGATTGGATGAGGCCTTGAGCAGCTGAGTCTAACTGAGAGGTGTCCCTGCCCATGGTGGGGAGGTTGGAGCAGATGAGCTCTGAGCTCCCTTCCAACCTGAGCCAGGCTGTGATTTAATGTGGTAAGAAAGAAAAGGGAAAAGACTAAGTAGCAACTATCCCACAGAGATGGATTATGGTGTTTTTATATTACAAGAAGGATAGAATTACTGTAGTGATTAAAAAAAAGGAAGTGTGGGGGCAGAGTTGATTAGGGAGACAGAGAATCGTAACAGTCAGCTACTGTGAATATGCATTAACAGCGAATATTAATGAGGTGGATTGGAAACAGAGGCTGAAGCATGAGTTCATCTGTATTTCCTCTTTGGGTGTTCCTGAGACCATGAAATCCAGAGTGAGGGTAACTGTCCTCCTGGCTGTGATTGCTTGAGGTCAGAAAACCTTGAAGAAATTGTAAGAACTTGCAGGCTTTTTAGTCATTTTCACACGTATGACTTGCCAGAATTGAGAGTCTGAAAAGCAGTTTGCTTGCCCTTGATGGAAAATTACCAATAAGAAGAGATTTCCTTTGAAAAGGGAAGCTTCAAAGGGGAACCTACACTGGAAAAGAAAGGTCACATCTTCCTGAGTACAAAAGAAATGCAACCAATGGATTGAAGTAGGCTGGGAACTACCCTCCACCCCAGTTGAAAGGTATCAGAGCAGCTCAGCCAGACTAGAAGCAAGCTGAAGCTCTACTTACAGCAAGGCTAAATTGACAAGCATATATAGACAACATATCTACATGTATTTACAATTATGTACAATATAGAAATAATACAGAAATCCAAACTTCCCCACCCCAGGACAGAGAAAGTCCAGGAGGGACCCAGACAGACAGAAAACAACCAGCAAGGCTTACATGTTATGTGGGCAGCCAAGGGTAGGGAAGAAGACTAGAGGGAGAAGCAGAGAAAGGCAGTGCCCCAGAGTGAAGAGGAAAGAGTTGTTTCTGTTGGCTTTGCATCCCTTTCAGCAAACCAATGGGTGATACAGACTTTATTATTCTTTTATGACCAGTGATGTAATTTCACTTATTAGAATATTTCAGTCAGCCTTAAACTACTACATGGATGAAGACACTTTGCAGAGGGCACTGGAAATTCTCCTGTTGCTACTCCTCAGAGTTCCTCCTGGGTTCTTCTGAAGTCTCCGAGGCTCTCTGGTCTTTCTGCTTGACTCCTCTGAACAAGTAACCCGAGTTTGTTCACCTTTCATATGACTGGATCTTTGCTTTCCTCACAGTTTTGTCATCTCTTATTTATACTCATGCTGAGTGAGTCTCCCTTAAATATAGGTGACAGCCACTTCCTGGACAGTAGCATACTTTCTGTCTCCTTGTGCAGGACTTGCTCAGCTTTCACAGCGAGGCCATATTGACATCTTAAAGAATATAAATTCAACACAGAGACCACCTTAAAAAGAGCTCTGCTGTTAACTCCTTGCTGGAGCTGCACGGGCTCCTGGCTGTGTTAGCAGATGAAATAGCCACAGCTGACTCTCTGGCCTTGAGGCAAAGGGCAAGCACACAACCTACATGCAGGCAACTAAACTAATGCCCCAGAGTTGCAGAGGGGAAATTAATTGATGCAAGATGGTATTTCTTCCAAAATTAATACTGCTTATTAATGTTGCTATTCAGAACTCTTGCCACCCTTGACCACTAATTTTAATGATATTTTGGTTCTTACATGGTCACAGAAACATTCTATGGATAGTATCTAGATCCAGTAATAACCAGCAAAATTCATAAACATTTAATTAAACTGGAAGAGAAGATTCCCTCTTGCGGTCAAATGCCGCTTGCAGTCAATATGTGCTTGCCCACTAGATGGGCTCAAGGAGCTCTTTCTGCTCTGTGGCAGAAGGCAATGGAGAATTACACAGAGGCATTTAAGCATTTACTCACAGATTATTATTATTACCCTCATGGGGGCTAGCCACAGTCCAGACAGTGCCCAAATGCTTTCAGGTGATTCTGTCTTGTTGGATGTTGAGGCTTGGATCTTCCTGGCTTCTGGGGAAAGGATGTAGGCAATCTCTGACCTTGTCTCCTGGCTTCTTCTGGGCGATCTGTATTTGCGTCCAGGGATTCTAGGCAGGACTTCCAGTGTCGAGGCAGATGTCATGCAGTCTCAGCACAATGTCACGCTGGCCACACAGGCCAGTTGCATGCAGGCATCCAGGGTCTGCTCCTGGTGACTGGCGGCAGTGGAGTTTACCAGGCAAGCAATAAGGCAATAGCAGCATGGCTGGGCACAGCAGAGAGATCACAGCAAAGAGCAGGGAAGCAAAAGCAGGTTGTTCGCTTGCATATCTCCTTTTATCAATGTGGGCTGAGATTAATTGCCCTTTGGACACAGAATAGCCAGTCAGGATGGCAGTTAGCCAAACCTTACCATATTAGGCTAAGCCACAGGCTCGCTTTTCCCTAATTGGGAAAAGCACAGGCCTTGCACTAGGCAGGCACAAGCCAAGTGTGTGTACCTTACCACAGGACCCTGGGCAGGCCAGACTCAGTGCCTCCAGGTTCTTTTGTGTCCGTTTCCCACACTTGCCTCTCTGGTGGAGCAGAAAAACATGCCTAGGCAAGGCAGGACATGTACAAGCCTATTTTGGGCCTATCAGACCTACCACAACACCCAGGATGGACTTAGCAGTGCTGAATGGGAGCAGCTCCTGGCCTGCTTGGTAGCCTGGGCCATGCTGAGGTATTTTCTGGCAAGGTGATGGTAGGTACATGGCAGAGCATTTCCCATGTTCATGCTGAGTTAAGTGTGAGTCTGGTGTCAGTGCAGTCACTCTCTGTTGGAGAAACTCTTGTTAGCACAGCACACAAGAATTGATAAACATGAGCAACCCATGCTGGGAACGTCCTTGGAGCCCTGCTAGCCCAGGAAACCGAGCTGTAAACAGCTGAGCACCCCACACACAGCTGCAGTGGGCAGAGACTAGATAACCAAGGGGGCTGGAGTGGGTGGTGATGGAGGCTGACCCTTAGAATGTTGTGATAAGCTAACCTATGCATGCCTTACAAGTAACTCTGGACCCTCTGACTGTAACCAATCTTGGTGGAGCACGCCTCTTGCTAGAAGTGCATATAAGTCACTGTATCACGGAAATAAAGTGGATTTGACCACCTAACCATAGTGGTGAGCAAAGAGTCATCTTCCCATAGCGCTCCACCGACGATTCACAACAACTCTCCATCAGTGTCAGGCATTCAAGCAGTTACTGGTCTGCACGTTGGCATTAAAGAAGACCCTCATATTGCTTTTGATAGCTTTAAGGGTGTTTTTTTTTGTTGTTGTTGGTTTTTTCTTTGGTGGTTATATTTCTGCTGGGTATCACATTTTAGCTTATAGGAAATTTAATTTTACTTCAGTAAGAAGTAATTCCAGGAGTATCCATTCTCCTTATAGCACAAAAAGGATGACTCACAGAATCATTTGGGTTGGAAAAGAGTCCAAGTGTTAATCTGACTGCTGCTCAGATGAGTTTATGAGCTAAGTGTAGCTGTTTACACAGGCAGGCTTCTTGCTGAAGTGAACCTGTAAAGAGCTGTCCATGTAATGGTCCCATCTGGAAGTGTACTTCTGGATGTTAGATGTGTCTGGCAGCACACAGCAGCTCAGTACCACTCACCAACCTTGCCATTACAACAGTCCATGGTGAAGGTGGCAGTAAAACCATTGAAGCTAGCAGCAGCAAATACAAGACTGTCCACTACCCCAGTACCAAAGCTCCCGTGACGACTGAGCGTGGCGCTGTGCGGCCACCATGCGCGTGGCCGTTTGAGCTAGACTTCTAGCTCAGACAAAAGAAATCAGAACAGAGAAACTTTAAAGTGGAAGATCTGAGTGGAGAGGTGAACATTCTAGGGACAGGCCATATAATGGCAACAAAGAATAAGGTAATAAAATTCATTGGAGCATCAAGAGCTTTATGTCTGGAAGCACAGCTTGTACCTTCCCCTTGCTGCTTCTGCTGTGCCCGCTGCTATCTTCCCCCACCGCTGTTTTGGCTGTTGCTGCTTTTGTTGCTTCACTGCTGCTTGACCCCTTCCCCATCTTCCTTAAGGTTATTATATTTCTGTAGTAGTTTATTCTCCTTTTACTGTTACATTTAGTGTAAACTATAAGAAGTACAATTTCATTTTTCCTGAGTTTCCAAAAATCCATGTTGTAGTGAGTTTTACTCTTCTGGGGGAGGGATCCATCCTAACCCAGGACAATGTGTCAGCAATGGGACTGCAAACTTTGATGCTCCAAAGCTGACTGACACCATGAAATTCTCCTGCTGTGAAAGTCAAAGGTACGGAGCTGAGAGAGGCCTCCTCCTCACCTGCCAAGTCAGCTGAGCCATTCTGTGCACAAGAGGGTGACTGGTCCTGCCCCCTGACTGCAGTCCCAGCATCACTGAGAGCAGGTGATCTCAGAACACCAAACTTGCTTATCATGTGGTCTCTTGTTCTTCTGGAACTTCCAGGAGTTGAATGCAGGATCTTAGACCTATGCATCAGCATAGCAATGGCCTGACAGTCTGAAAGGTCACTTCTTTGTGAGCAGTGTTAGGAGGCTTCAGTTTCTTCTGGTCTTAGAAGAAACACAAAGCATCTCTAGCTTAACTGCTTCATGCCCAGCTCTGCAGAGCTGCCTGGGCCTGCACTGCACCAGCACTGACCTTTCCCAGCAAGACTGCAATGTGCTGCCTTCTATACTGCAGGTGGTGAGCAATCCTTCTCAGAACAGCTTTAGGCATAGCACCTTGTTTCACTTTGAGCTTATCCTTTTGGATGATGTGCATTATCTTGCTGACAGAAAGGTCTAGAAACTCTGGATGCCTTGGCCACCTCCTCGAAGCAGTTCAGGATCAGGTCAAGATATTAGCAATAATCCAAGTCTCCAGATGCCAATACAATGTTCCAAGCACTGCTGGGGTCTTTAGAACTTGCAGCACAGCCTGATGATGCCCGTGGCACGGAGCTTGTCTGCTGTGATTAGCAAACCTTCACTCCTGCCAGCCATGAGCAGTACTGTCCTGGTGTAAGCATAGTTGATAATCAGGCTCAACACCTCAGGTGAAGTGCCAGCAGTTTTGTACATTCCCTGTCCTTCTGACTGCTGCTAAACAAAGCTCTGTGAAACCAAAGCAGTGCTGGGGGGGGGGGGGGGGGGGGCGGTGTGGAACTTTGTGCTAAATCCTGACCTCATTATCCCCTGTGCCTGCTTCCCCAGACATTGATTTAGGCATTAGCAGTAGCCATGCAGGGAGACCATGTAGTTTAGTAATGAATGTTTTAAAAAGGAGTCACAGCTTCTGGCTATGGACAGAAAGCAATAGGGTGAGTGGGCACCTTGCTTTAAGGGTACCAGACAGGCATGTGAGACTGGGAAGGAAAACCTCCCACCCGAGGGCAGAGAAGCCAGGCTGCCACATGCCCAGCCCCGCACCACATCTGCAAGTTCGTCAGACACTGCTTCCAGAGCTGCTGCTAGGTGCTAGACTGGGGAATTGTTCTGCTGTCCAGGGAGGTACCAGGCTATGAGGAACTGCTGGATGACAGTTTTAGTGCTGATGTGACCGCTGGAGATCTGCTAAGGCAATGTGACTGCTACCAGGAAACACTGCTTGTACTCATCCCCTCTTATTTCAAGCACTGCCTGAAATGGTGACTGCAGCTGCAGAGGATGATTTGTGTAGCAAGAGGATGAGTATTGAATCCAATCCACACTGATGAGCACATCACAGAGTTTCCCTTCCAGGCAAAGCTCATTGTAGACTATGCAAGTCTCAGCACTCATTGTCCTCTCCCTGTGTGTGAGGATGACTATCTGGTGAGCACAAAGCTATGACCCATGGTGAAACCTGTGGCAGTGGAAGGTGCTTCTCTCTGAGGTGCTTACAGGGCTCTGTCCTTGCCCTCCAAGGTTGTCTCTGCAACCATGTCCCTAGTGTTTCTGGAATGTGCCCCATGGTGACATTGCAGAGGCAGGGGTGAACCAGGACCTGCTGCTGCAGTGGTGCCTGGAGGGGCTGCAAATTCCCACACAGGTACTGGATTCATGGTCCTGCCAGCCTCTTCCCTCCATGGGTGCCCTCCACCTTTGCTTAATCACAGTCCAGATGACACTCCGGATCCTGTACCTACACCCTGCTGGTGGCTGCTCTGAGTAGAAAGAGCGTTGGGACTCCTCTGCAGTTTTTTTTCTGTTATTCAGCCTAGGTACAAAGCTTCCCAAACAGGAGAAAGTTGAGACACAGGCTGGCTAATGGCAGTGATGAAGTCACAAATATTCTGTCATTGCTATACCTGCTGCTCATTTGGAGGAGTGAAGGATGCCACCCAGGGCCAAGGAGAGGAGAGCAGGAGAGTAAGGGAGCCCTATCCTGACTTCTCACTGGCTTTACTCACTGCCAACTGCTTTTCCTCTGTACTTCACCAAGCCTGTAGGTGACATGGCTGCCAAGGAGCACCTCTGTGAGTGTCTGAGTAGTGGGAAACAGTTTGGAGTTTTTGATGTTTTTCATGGACTTGTGCAAAGCATTTGACACTGTCCTGCAAGGCATCTTTGTCTCTGACTTAGAAAGTTGTGGATGTGACTGATGGACCGCTTGGTGGATTAGGAATTGACTGGATGGTTGTGCTCAAAGAGTTGTGGTCACCTGTTTGATGTGTAAGAGGAGAACAGTGACAAGTAGGGCAGTGCCCTGCCTTGTTAAGCAGTCCCTCAAGGGGCACTGCTTAGCATCTTTATTGGTGGCATGGACCGTGGGGTAGAGTGCAGCTTGAGGGTCCTTTGCTGCCAGCACAAAGCTGCGTGGTGCAGTTGAGGTGCTGGAGGGAAGGGATGCCACCCAGAGGGCCCTCAAGAGGCTCAAGTGGTGGGCCCATGTGAAGCTGAGTAAAGTCACAAGGTCAAGTGCAAGGTCTCGCACGTGGGTCAGGGCAATCTTTTGATATGTTAATCCTTGTTCTGTGAGACCATGAAACAGTTTCCATCGTGCATAGTGAAGAGTAAGGGGAGCCTTAAGGGTAAATAACTTGTGCTCGTGATGCAGGTGGTGAAAACTTGTGTCCAAGCTACAACAGGCAACCAGGGGCAGTCAGGCAGAAGTCCCCTTACTGCTGTGCCATATTCTCCATGTTCGCTTACTTCTGCAGATTACCAAAAAGTTGATGCTAAAATCTCCCCACAAAACTTCACTGTGCCCTTATCTCCATGGCTTTAGAGCTGGCCAGTCCTTTTTCCCTTGGAGTGTGCATTCTTTAGGTCTGAGGCAAAAGGCACTTTCCATGGAAGCCAGTGTCCTGCCCAGCTATGGAGAGGTAGGCTTTTTTAGCTCTAATTCTTCCAGGCATGGGACACAGCTGGAAAGATCACACCATTTATATTACTAAATTTAACAGTAGAAATGCAGCTCCTAAAAAAAGAAGGGGAAAGAACAAAGTAAACTTCTGCCTTTTTTCTGTGTTGGCATTTTTTCTCCTCTCTGTTTCCCCTTTATGTTCCCACTTAACCATGCCCCTCAGTTTATTTGCACCATTGCTGTTAATAAGCAGTTATATTACTGTGGTGAAGTCTTGCGTTGCACAAGAAACTTATCTGCAGTTTTCAGGTAAGGTTTCTAAATTAGAAAGGCTATGGCTGAAATGTGAGGTAAAAGCCTGCAAAAAGCTCTCCCCTGAGCTCCCACCTGCAGGTAGAACTGAAGTGACCCAGTAAAGGCCAAAAGTGGTGCAGCGTCGTTTCTTTGGCCACCTGTGTGCCTCTAGCACATGCTTTGAGATGCTGTCATTTTTTTCTGTGGGAGTCTGAGCTCCATGGTAACCACATCCATTTTAACTCTTAAGGAGTCTCCTCATCCAATGGTTAAATCTATTCCAGGCTCCTTTCAGCAGTCTGCCTTTCCTTCCTGCCTCTTCCTCTAAGCAAGGTTCTGTCAAGTGTGACTGCAGTTGATCTGGCTAAGGATCTTGTCACTTCAGAATAATTTCTTCATGTTTTCCTCCTGAGCAGGGTGAGGACAAAGGAGTGCTAAGGCGATGAGTCAGGCTGTAGCCTCACAACCTGCAGGGACAGTACCTTTACCACCTTTTCAGCTCAGGATGTGACAAACCAAGTATGATGAGTATGGAAATATGAAATGGTGCTGAAATAGTTGTGACCCTGTTGTGACTGAAAGAACCTGAAAGTTACACAGGAGAGCCTTTCATTCCATTTCACAGCATAAGATAAATTGTGAAGGTGAAAGGTGACCAATTTCTTTCTAAGCAGACATTAGAACTCTTGTTCAGAAAGAATTAGAGATGCTAGGAGATGTAGGTTTTATAATAAGAAACAGCTGAGGTTTTTGCAAGGAGTTCTGCTCTCTAGTGCATGAGAAAGAAAGTCACTAACTTCTGTGTATGCTAGGACTTAGGAGGAAGGTTCCAGATGAATGTTTTAAGATAAATGACTTTTTTGGGATCTATCTGGCAATTGGTGGAAGGGGAAGGTTATTGGTGAATATTTTGTAGTTACCTCAAAACAAATGTCCACTGAAAATCAGTGACATGCTCACAGCTAGACCACTGACCTGACTGCTTCTGAAATTATTTGAGCCCTGCTGATCTCTGTGGAGTTCAGTGAGCTGGCTGTGTATAGCCAAGGAGAGAGAGCTCTGCCCCATTGCTGTACTGGTCCTGTGCTTTATGGCAGCTCTTTGGGTATAGCATCTCTGACAAATGTGCCATTTTGGTGGGCCTGGCTCTTGTTAAAACTAAATATGATTTCTTTGACTTACTGTCTTTGTCCCATGCTGCTACAGAGTCATAGAATCACAGAATGGGCTGGGCTGGAACGGACCTCCCTGGGCAACCTGTTCCAGTGCTCCACCACCCTCATAGTAAAGAACTTGTTCCTAACATCCAATCTAAATCTGCTCTTCTCAAGCTTGAACCCATTGCTCCTCATCCTGTCACTGCAGGCCTTTGTAAACCACTTCTCTCCATCCTTTCTGCAGGCTCCCTTCAGATACTGGAAGACTGCTA
This sequence comes from Pogoniulus pusillus, assembly GCF_015220805.1. Classification (NCBI taxonomy): domain Eukaryota; kingdom Metazoa; phylum Chordata; class Aves; order Piciformes; family Lybiidae; genus Pogoniulus; species Pogoniulus pusillus. Next base: position 31,807,240 of record NC_087264.1, on the reverse strand, counting down.
TTAGGTCCCCCCAGAGCCTTCTCCTCTTCAGACTGAACACCCCCAGCTCCCTCAGCCTGCCCAATGGAATAAGATTTAACAAGGCCAAGTGCAAAGTTCTGCACTTTGGCCACAACAACCTCAAGCAGTGCTACAGGCTGGGGACAGAGTGGCTGGAAAGCAGCCAGGAGGAAAGGGACCTGGGGGTATTGATAGATAGTAGCTGAAGATGAGGCAGCAGTGTGCCCAGGTGGACAGGAAAGCCAATGGCATCCTGGCCTGGATCAGGAACAGTGTGGCCAGTAGGACAAGGGAGGTTATTCTTCTCCTGTACTCAGCACTGGTCAGGCCACACCTTGAGTGCTGTGTCCAGTTTTGGGCCCCTCAATTCAAGAGAGATGTTGAGGTGCTGGAATGTGTCCAGAGAAGGGTGGCAAAGCTGGTGAGGGGCCTGGAACACAAACCCTATGAAGAGAGACTGAGGGAGCTGGGGTTGTTTAGCCTGGAGAGGAGGAGGCTCAGGGGTGACCTCATTGCTGTCTACAACTACCTGAAGGGAGGTTGTAGCCAGGTGGGTGTTGGTCTCTTCTCCCAGGCAACCAGCAATAGAACAAGGGGACACAGTCTCAAGTTGTGCCAGGGAAAGTATAGGCTGGATGTTAGGAGGAAGTTCTTCACAAAGAGAGTGATTTGCCATTGGAATGGGCTGGCCAGGGAGGTGGTGGAGTCACCATTCCTGGAGGTGCCCAAGGAAAGCCTGGATGAGGCACTTAGTGCCATGGTTTAGTTGACTGGCTAGGGCTGGGTGCTAGGTTGGACTGGATGATCTTGGAGGTCTCTTCCAACCTGCTTGATTCTATGATTCTATGATACTACATTTCCCTGCCTGTTTTAGTCACCCTTACTGCTATTTCTAGTGATATATGCCCTAGTTTTGATTTGATTAAAAAGTTTCCTTTATGATTTTAGTGCAAATTTTGCTAACCAGAGCTCACTGATTAATAAATGGGCATCACCTGTAATTGTTTGTGTCACTGTGATGAGTTTCTCTCCTATCTTTTGACTGAGAGTGTAGTAAGTCCTTCATGTCTAAATGTGTGTGACAACAGGTAACTAATGCTGTTCAGTAAGACAAATTCTCTGTTGGCAATATGCCTTTTGTAAGTTTGCCTCCTCCCTGAGGGTCTTCAAGGCCAGGTTAGATGAGGCCTTGAGCAGCTGAATCTAGTTGAGAGGTGTCCCTGCCCATGGTGGGGAGGTTGGAGTAGATGAGGTCTGAGCTCCCTTCCAACCTGAGCCCTTCTGTGATTGCATGAATGTTGTACGAGTCTGTGACTGTATGAATGTTTTCAGTCATACAGGGAGAAAACAGAGGTCAGCAGCTTTATTGCCTCTCCTTGTTGGGTTGCCAGCAGTTTGATTTGCTCTTTGTATCCCAGACTGGCTAGCTGTTATGTTAGCACAGCAGAATAACTGATAAGTGAACATCTGATTCACTGCAGGATTTTCTTCACTTTCTGAATGAATGATTTTATTTAAAATTAAGCTTATTAGAGCCTCATGGAAAAGGAAAGTATTAAGTATGATTTCCCTTTAAAAAAAACCCAAACATGTCTGTAAGAGATTCTACTTAAATAAGGCAACTTAGCTCCATTTATTTTTTCTTTTACAATATTTGAAGCACTAAGTAAATTCTAAGTGGCTGCACCTCCATTTCTGTAGAAAGGAGTGGGATTAGATGGGAATCCTTCTATCTCAGGTGACCCATAACCCACCATGCATTTGCAACTCCCATCACTTCTTGCCTCGACCTCAAGTCATCAACATCCTAATTCAAAAGAGAAAATTTAGTTCACTTAACCCTTGTGTATTTTATCAGCTCTTTGGGGTGGTTTGGTTTTTTTACTAATATATTTGATTTTTGTTTTTACATGTAATGATATCAGAAGTGTTTTAGCCTTGAGCCAACATTTGATGTTGTTTGATGTGCTAGAATCTTAGACCACAAAGGCAGCAGTCTTAATTCAGAAAGTCAGTTGTCTTTCACAGCTGCCTGGTGAGTGGTTCTTGCAACATCAAACATGATCAAACTCAAAGCGATGCAAATGCCACTATTATCTTCAGTATGAAATTGCTTATTCTGAATAGTTATTATCATCTCTGTGCTTTCTGTCTTTATTTCTTTCTTCATAAAAGTTATTTTTGAAAGCCAAGTGGAAGCTGAAGCCTAGGGTATACATTATTTGGAAGTCAGGAAGTAGGAAAGGGTAGAACATTGGCATGTTTGACCAGTTCCAATACTAAACAAACAAAAAAAGAGGTTTAGTAGTAAAAAAAAAAAAGAACAAAACAGAAAATTCCTGAAGTAAAAGCATTGGAATTGAAAGGTGAGGTTAGAATCATAGAATCAAGCAGGTTGGAAGAGACCTCCAAGATCATCCAGTCCAACCTAGCACCCAGCCCTAGCCAGTCAACTAGACCATGGCACTAAGTGCCTCATCCAGGCTTTTCTTCAACACCTCCAGGGACAGCAACTCCACCACCTCCCTGGGCAGCCCATTCCAATGCCAATCACTCTCTCTATGAAGAACTTCCTCCTAACATCCAGCCTAGACCTCCTCTGGCACAACTTGAAACTGCCTTCTCATTCTTTTGCTGGTTGCCTGTTAGGGCTCCAACTGTATGAACAGAGAAGTGCCAATCAAGTCACTGAATCTGTGCTTTTAGGCAAATGAAAGAAGTTTCACTGAATTACAGAATCACAGAATCGACCAGGTTGGAAAAGACCTTCAGGATCATCCAGTCCAACCTATCACCTTACACCTTCTAATCAACTAAACCCTGGCACTAAGTGCCTCATCCAGTCTCCTTTTAAACACCACCAGAGATGGTGACTCCACCATCCCCCTGGGCAGCCCATTCCAATGCCAATCACTCTTTCTTCCTAGCACCCAGCCTAAACCTGCCCTGGTGTAGTTTGAAACCGTGTCCTCTTGTTCTGTCACTGGATGCCTGGCAGAAGAGACCAACCCCCACCTGGCTGCAACCTCCTTTCAGGCAGTTGTAGAGAGCAATAGGGTCTCTCCTCTTCTCCAGGCTGAACAATCCTAGCTCCCTAACCCTAACCTAACTGAAGATTGCCAGGACAAGAGAGGAACCACTCTCCTGGCTTGCAAACTAGTCCAGGCCTCTGTCATTGCCAGGTTTGTTGTTAAGATTGAGAACAGGCACTTTAGTACTGAGGTGCTGAGCCTGAGATGTTTAATCAAACCTCTGAGGAGAAGGAAATGATGTCCGAGATCAGCTTCATACTAGATTCTCAGCACACCTTACCTAGTGCAAGGTGAAATCTGTCTTGAGACAAAATGATTTATAGATATTGAGGTGGTTTGGGTGTTCCCCACACACACACACACTTTAGAAGCACCTAGCTAGACTCAGCTGGCTCTGGGAATATAAATGAAGCTATTTATTTACAGCTAGCACAATGTACAAGCAGCTATTTACAGTATATACAGTTATAGACAGAAATATACAAGGTAAAAGTAATACAGAAACACAACTCCCCTCCCAGAAACCTGAGTCCCCAGGAGGGGCTCTCAACCACCCCTGCACCTTCCCCCTGCCCCTCTCAACCTTACCCCAGTCCTAAGGAAAAAAAGAGGTTCAGCCAAGAGGTTAAAACAAAGCAAAGTTAGTAGAAGGTGAGGTTAGGGAGATGTAGCTCAGTCCGAAGCCAGAAGCAGAGTGAAGAAAAAAATGGTGAAAAATGTTATCTAATGTTTACTTTCTTCTTCAGCAAGACTCTGAGGGAAAGTAGACATCACCATTGTTTCCCTTTTTCACAGCCTATGGTCTAGTTTTTCTTACCAAAACATTCTACTCTGCTTCAAACTAGCACAGATATTTGGGTTTTTTACATAAAGGAGGGTTGGAGACTAACTCATGAAAGCTTCTGGAGGCATGAATGTTTGATTGATCTCAATGAGATAATATATTTTGGGGAATAAATCTTATGAGGAGAAACTGAGTGAGCTGGGGATGGTTTGTTTGAAAAGAGGAGGCTGAGGAGAGACCTCATGGCCATCTACAGCTACCTGAAAGGACATTGTGGAGAGGTTGGTGCTGGTATCTTCTCACAGATCATTAGTGATAGAACGAGAGGGAGTGGCCTCAAGCTGCAATTGGGTAGTTTTAGGCTAGATATTAGGAAACATTTTTTCCCAGCAGGAGTGGTCAGGCTCTGGAATGGGCTGCCCAGGGAGATAGCAGAATCACCAATCCTGGATGTGTTTAAAAGTCATTTGGCTGCGGTGCTTGGGGATATGGTTTAGAGTACATCTTGTAGAATTGGGATATTGGTTGGACTTGGTGATCTCGAAGGGCTTTTCCAAAGGGAATGTGTCTGTGATTCTGTGAAGGTCTGTACAATATAGACTTTCCCCAGATGTGGGGCTCAGAATGGGCTGAGGCAAACAAATGAGCTGCGAGCATTTATCTTAATAATCACATCATGTTGACTAGAGATCTATGAAGAATACTTGAACTGTAGGTTGTACTTCTGCCGAGGGTCTGATCCCTTTGAAGCTGCTCTAGATGTTGAAGTGAAAATACAGTGAGGTCTCTTAAGCTGTTTCAGGCTTAGCAAACCTAAATGCTAAGAGATTTTTGCCTTTTAGTAATAATGAGCGATAATTTAAAATCAGTTTTATTTGGGCTTCTGGTGTAATTTGAAATCACTGTATGCCAAAAATACTCTCCTAGCATGCTGTAGAACCATCACAGGTTTGGGTTTTTTTCACACTTGCTATTAAGCAAGTGGCAAGCCAGTCATGTGAAAAGAAATCCGATGTCCCAGCTACTATAACATGGAATAGGAAAGCTCAGCAAGTCTCTGTTAGGGAGTTTTCTCAGGCTTGCATTGTGAGATTAGTCCAAAATTCCAACCTTCATAGCTACATTTTGCTTATGTTGATTTTACATGTTAATCTGTGTCCAGCCTTAATGGCACTTAGAGCAGGATTTCCATATCCTTAGTGTCATTGGGACCTTGTAGTTTTCTGTATATACAAAACAGTTTCTGTAATTCACTTCATAGTATACTAGGATGGCTGAGGTTGGAAGGGAGCTCAGAGCTCACCTCCTCCAACCTCCCCACCATGGGCAGGGACACCTCACAACTAGACTCAGCTGCTCAAGGCCTCATCCAGCCTGGCCTTCAGCACCTCCAGGCAGGAGGCAGCTGCAGCCTGTTCCAGAGTCTCACCACCCTCCTGCTGAAGAATTTCCTCCTCAGCTCCACTCTAAGCCTGTTCTGCCTCAGCTTCAAACCATTGCCCCTTGTCCTGTCTCTAGACTTCCTGATGAAACCTCCCTCAGCAGCCTTCATGCAGAATCCCTTCAGGTATTGTTAGGCAGTTGTAAGGTCCCCCTGGTGTCTTCTCCAGGCTGAACACCTCCAGCTCCCTCAGCCTGTCCTCATGGCAGAGCCGCTCCAGCCCTTGGATCATCTTTGTGGCCTCCTCTGGACCCACTCCAGCAGCTCTGTGTCCTTCTTCTGCTGGGAACACCAGCAGTTCCTCAATTATTAGTTAATAATATAACTTAATAGTCATAATATTAATATATATTAATAGTGTTTTGTAATAATAACACGAATATTATTTACTAATATAATTTAATATAGCTGACTTCCTCAATTAGTATTTAATTTAAATTTTAGATGAGCATTCTGATAATCAGTAGGCAGAACTAACTTTTATATGCTCTACACTTTACTGTTTCATGTGAAAAAAGGAAATTCTTTTCTGGAGATTTAATCCTGTATTTTTCACTGACTTGGTTTAATGCCTTTGAGGCAGAATTTTGATAGGTGCAGTGATGGTTTTCTGTCCCGTTTCAGTAGACTTTTCAGTGAGCAAGGTACTGCATCACAGATCCCAGGATGTTAAGGGTTGGAAGGGACTTCTGGAGATCTTCTAGTCCAACCCCCCTGCCAGAGTAGCACCATAGAATCTAGTGCAGGTCACACAGGAAGGCATCCAGACAAGCCTGGAAAGTCTCCAGAGAGGAGATTCCACAACCTCTCCGCACAGCCTGTTCTAGCTCTCTGGGACCCTTACAGTAATGAAGTTCTTCATGCTAAGGTGGAACTTCCTGTGCTGCAGTTTCCTTCCACTGCCCTTGTGATATCCCAGGGCACAAGTGAGCCGAGGCTGTCCCCGTCCCTCCCTCCCCCCAGCCCTCAGATATTGATAGACATTGCTTAGATCCCCTCTCAGCCACCTTCTCTCCAGGCTCTCCCCCACCAGGGCTCTCAGACTCTCCTCATCAGGCTGTGCTCCACTCCGTTCAGCATCCTAATAGCTCTCTGTTGGACAACCTCCAGTAGATCCCTGTCCCTCTTGAGCTGGGGAGCCCAGATCTGAATGCAATATTCCAGGTGGAATATTGTAGAGTAGAGAGGGAGAAGAATCTCTTTCGATCTGCTGAACACACTCTTCCTAATGCAGCCCATGCATGTGATATTCTCTAGCAGTGGAGAAGCATCTTCTACTGTGTGGGCATTAGGAAGGGATGGGATTTCTTTTACCTCAGAAATTAAGGTGCTGTGTCTTGCAATTATGGTAGTAGTTTTCCAAGGTTTGAGGTTTAACATATTAAATAAAATACACTGCCTAGGTTATGGTATAGGTGCTAGGAGGGCTTATGTTTTGTGATGTACCTCTGGGGATGGAAATGGGAAATCAATTTTAATTCACTTCTATATGTACTGGAAATGCTTAGAGTGAAGAAGCTTTGAAGTGCAAGCCCTTCAGATCTGGCTGAAGTGACTGCTTGCCCTGTCCCTTTAGTGAAATAACTCCTTAAGAATAGTTTTGTTTGATCATGGTTGTGCTTTGCTTCCTGCCTACTTTCCAGCCTTGGCTTTTTTGGTTCATTGGTTGGTTTGGATTTTTTTTCATAGGATCATAGAATGGTATTTTGTTTGGGTTTGGTTTTGTTTATGTGTTGGGGTAATTTTGTTGGTTGGTTTGTCTGTGTAGTTTGGAGGCTTTGCTTGTTTGGAGGTTTGGGGGGGTTGTTTGGCTTTGTTGGGTTCTTTCTAATTGTTTATTTGGTTTAAATTTCTGATAGATTGGGATGGAATTTAATTTTTTTTTCTTGAAATTTCTTTAGATGGAAGAAATTTGAGTCACAGACTGTACTGAGACAGGAGCTGCTGTCTTGGTTAAGAAGGAGAGTTAACTGTAGGGTAGGAGGTGGCAGTGTGAGTTTGACTCCATGAGGAAGGAGGTAGATACCTAGCTTTTGACAGACGAGAAACAAAAGGTGCTGTGCTCTTACAGCACACATCACATTCACCCATGTGTGTTTCCCATGCAGAGCTGGGGCAATAAGAGAGGTAGAGATAAAGGTTCTGCTATGCAGTAAGTGACTGTATAATAAGGTAGAAGGAGGCACAGTGACAGAGAAGTAAAGCAAACTGGGGCATTTTGCTGCTTTGAATTCATAGAATTCATAGATTTTTTTCATAGAATCAACCAGGTTGGAAGAGACCTCCAAGATTATCCAGTCCAACCTATCCCCCAGCCCTATCCAGTCAACTAGACCATGATTTTGTTCCTTTGGGCACTTGGGTTGCGAAAAGCACATGTAAGAGGTGGTAAAAGCCACTGGCCCTAACCACCTTTGTGACTTCTGGCTCTGAGAATACACAGGCTCTTGGTGTTTGGAGGGGTTTTCATGGGTGTCTGCCTCTTAAGCAGATACTCCCAGGCTCCTGTAGAAAAGCTGAGCCAAGCTTGTGGTAGACAAGTACCTAACCTGTTATGTTTGGCTGATCCTGAACAATTGGTGGTCAAACAACTGTCTTTAGCACACAGGAACTGAGCTTTTGATGGAACACACCTGATGGCAGACCTCGAAGAACAGACTTAGCATACAGATGCAGAGATCTTTGTCTGAAATTTGGAACTAGCTACAAAGAAAGAAGAGATGACTCAGTGAATGGAAACCTATTGATGCTCCTCAGGATGGCACAGGGGTTTATTTGTTCAGGTTGGTAACAGGTAGATCTGCTTCTTATGCTGACAGAAAAGTCTTTATACCTCTACAATGTGTTAAACAGTGCATAAGTGTTCACATGCTCTGCTGGGTCTGCCTGGGAGCTTTGGCAAGTATCAAACCACCAAACTAAAAGCAGCTCCTTTGACTGCACACTTCAGAAAACTGGGTTGCTATTTTTTGTGTCTAGGCTGGGTATAAAATGACCACACAAGCTGTGTCTGCTCACACTGTGACAGACAAGCTTTAAATCAGTAGCTGGGCATTTGGCATGCCCATGCACAGCAGAAGTAGCCAGAGCTCTGCTTCAACTGAAATAGAAACACCAGGTGTGTGGTGCAGCAGGCAGATAGAATACACAAACAGAAGGAAGCAGGTACAAGATTGATGTGGTAAATGAAGAGTGAAGAAAATCAATACATGACAAAGGCTGAGGTGAGAGATGCTGCAAGGAATGGAAGTGAGACTGAAAAATGAAAAAAGGCAACTGACAAGACAGGCAGGCTCAGCTTCTGGAAAGCTCTCTTTTGGGAGCTTCGTATTGAAAAGCAGCTGTTCAGTATATTTACTGCTGTCCAATATGTTCATCAACACCTGGATGAGGACACAGAGGGAACCAAACTGGAAGCAATGGCTGACACCTCTCAAGCTGTGCTGCCATTCAGCCAGACCTGGACAGGCTGGAGAGTTGGGTGGGGAGAAATGGAATGAAATCCTGCAAGGACAAGGATAGAGTCTGGCATCTGGGAAAGAACAACCCCATGGATCAGGATAGGCTGGGGGCTGATCTGTTGGAGAACAGCTGTGGAGGACGGGCCTGGGAGTCCTGGTGGACAATGGCATGACCATGAGCCAGCAATGTGCCCATGTGGCCAAGAAGGTTAGTGGTGAGTAGCTCCAGAGATGTTCTCCTGCCCCTCTAGTCTGCACTGCTGAGGCCACACCTGGAACACTGTGTCCAGTTCTGGGGCCTTCGGTTGAAGAACCTCAGAGAACTGCTTGAGAGAGTCCAGCACAGAGCCACAGAGCTGCTGCAGGCAGTGGAACATCTCCTGTGAGGACGTGATGAGAGAGCTGGGGCTTGGAGCAGAGGAGCCTGAGGGCTGCCCTCATTGCTGCTGCTAAAGATGTGCAGGGCAGTGTGGGCAGGATGCAGCCAGGCTCTGCTCAGGGATGGCCAAGGACAGGACAAAGAGCACTGGAGGCAAGCTGGAGCAGAGGAAGTGCCACAGGAACAGAAAACTGTCCCTGTGAGAGTGTTGGAGCTCTGGATCAGGTTGCCCAGAGAGGCTGTGGAGTCTCCTTCTCTGTAGACATTCCAAACCCATCTAGATGTGTTCCTGTGTGACCTGCCCTGAATGCTCCTGCTGTGGTAGGGGGGTTGGACTGAATGAGCTTTTGAGGCCTCTTTCAACCCTCTAACATCGTGTGGCTCTGTGTTAAAACCACATCTAAATTCTATCAAGAGTGCAGAACTGAAGGTTTTGCTATAGTTCAGGTGTGTAGTAAGTTCCCTATCATTCTAGCCAGCTGGGATTTGCACCAATGAAACTGCTCTGTTGAAGAGCAGGGAGAGGGTGTGAGAATTTGGCCATGGCAGAGCTCTTTACCCCTCTGACTGCAGTACAATATGCTTGTTAGTTAACTTCATTACTTTCCTACCTGCTTTTACACAAGTATCTCACTCTTTTCCATTCTTAGTCTATCATCTTTATAGGAGACTAAAACAAATAAGCATGAAAGAGGCCTGAAATATTTGCATGTACATGGAACAGTCTTATTTGAAGTAGATTCATGATGTGATTAATTTACAGTATGTGTATAGATAATAATTATCTGACTGCATTAATGAACTGTAGAGACACACAGTGTGAGCAATGAAATCTTGTTAGTCCTGTCTTGGTTGGAGTCATGACTGTCTCATTTAATCACAGCAGATTTAAGAACTGACTTGCTTCCTTGCTGTAAAAGCTGCTTTTATGTGTAACAGGATTTGGAGAACACTGAAAAAAAATTGAATTCTCTTTTATGAAATAGAAGCTTTTTTACCAAGTTCTCCTCTAAAACTGCAGAGAGTATCCACTAAGCATGATTACTGTGCTTGTAAGCTTCTTTTATGAATGGAGGTTGTGATGGTTTGGGAGCTACCCACCCCACACACAATGAAATCACCCAGACTAGACTCAGCCGGCTGGAAGTTAAGGAATGAAGCTACATTTACAGCTTAGCACAATGTACAGGCATTGTGTACACACAATAGACACAAATATCCACAGTTATATAGAAGTTAAAAGTAATACAAAAACACAGAATCCCTCCCAAAACAATAAAATTGCCAGGAGGCTCCTGAACCAAACCTCCTCTCCCCCTCCCCCTCTTTCTCTCCCTTCAGAAATAACCAGACCAATCCCCATGTATCTCATGTGATAAATCTGGAGAGATGTCAAAAAAAAAAAAAAAAAAAGGTGACAAGGAGGTTAGAGGGAAAAGGGTCAGGTTGGATTAAAGAGTTAAGGCAGATGCAGCTGCACACCCAGACCACCAGAGAGAAGGAACAGAACTCAGAGCTGAGAAGTGTGTGAGAAGTGTCTTGTCTATATTTTGACTAGTTGTGTTTCTCAGCAGAAGAATGAGTGATATAGGGTACTACTGTGTGGGTGTTTTTTTTTCTTCTCACAGCTAAGGATTTAATTTCTCTCAGTAAAATATTCCAATTAGCCTCAAACTAGCACAGAAGTGCAGAAAGGCCAATTTGTTTCACTGACTTACTTGTCTAAACTGTCTTCTAATTTGGGATCTTCACAGTTCCTCCTCCCCCCGCCCCGGCCCATATCCTTATTCTTCATTTCTCTGCTGTGTTTATTTTTCAGTTGTGTGACTTTTTGTCCCCATGAAGGAAATTCTGCTCCTAAAAATTAGTTCAGGCATATCCTTAGAGTTTTACCATAACCACCACACTCAAGGGACTTGGTGCTGCCAAAGGTGACTGTAGATCCCACACAGCCTGCTGTGGTGATCTGAAATTTCTGGTTTCTTGGTAGATTTTTCTCATCTGCAATCTCTTAGCTGACAATATTTAGTAAATAACAGGTTGTCTGGGAAGGTGGTTGAGGCCCCATCCCTGGAGATGTTCAAGGTAAGGCTCGACAATGCTCTAGACAGCCTAATCTGGTGGAGGATGTCCCTGGTGACTGCAGGGAGGTTGAACTGAATGACTTTTGGAAGTCCCTTGTCAGAGTAGGCTTAAGCACTGTGTATTTCCCTAAGAAAAGGTGACTGTGTGGGGGTAACCAGCCCTGTAATCTTGGTGCATAACGTGTTTTCACATATTCAATTACTAATTAAACAGCCAAGGCTAGAAGTTTGAATGTGTTTGGTTATCCTTTTGTTGCCTACTTCTGCCTTAAAATCTTGTCTTAGAAGAAAGAGATGTAACAAAAGATCTTCAACCTGTAGCCAGCATGCATAGAGACACTGAAACTACAGGGGCTGTGCTTTTTACACATTCCTGGTTCCAGATTTACCATCAGCTCAGTGTCACAAGTGACAGAGTGCTGGCATGAACTAAATTTGTTGCTCTGGTAGTGTTGGGTCTAGTCTGGACTCAGCTATACAAGACTTGATTCTTATCCATACTCTAACTTCAGAAACCTGATTTGTAACTGAATTCATTGGCAATCTGATCTGAGTAAAATCACCATAGTAAACCACAGAATCATAGAACACTTTAGTCTGGAAAAGACCTTCAAGCAGCTTTCCTCAATGATCTACACAGTGGCAATGAAATTAGAACAGTTTTGCTTATCCTTTGCTGGTTTAGATGAACAAAATTTATAGATTCTATATGAAGCAAAATGTGGATCTAGTTTTAAAAACATAAAAACTAGTAACGGAATATTCAAAGATTCATAACTCTAAGTAATTTCCTTACCCCAGATGAGTTCTGTGTACATTAACATTTTGAAATCATGGATGTCAAGCAGTAATTTCTGTGGCAGAAACCCACACTGGGAAAGTAACAGTTCCCTTGCAAAGACAGCTCGAAAGGGTAATAGACTCTTAATTTCCTTTCTCTTCCTGTGTTAAGGAAGATATGAATCCAACTTGGTACATGTAAGCATAAAATCAGCCTCAGCATTCCTACAGAAACCCTACTTTAGCTCTCCAGTGGTAGCTGAGCTTTCATGGAAGCAGGCAGTATGGAAGTGAGTTCTGAAAGTTCAAGAACATAGAGTCTTGGAAAATTGAGGAGGAGGAAGTGAAATGGTATCCAAAGTGCCCCTTGTTTCTCTTTTACCATGCACAGCTCCGTGATGTGTTGCCCATGCTGCAGCAACCAGTTGAGCCAACAGCGTTTGTGATGTGTAGCACTGAAAAGCCAGTAGCGTTCTCCACGTCTTGGGTCAGGTACTCTGTCCAGATGCAAACTGAACTTGCTGTGAAGCACCTGCAGGGAAGGAGCCTGTTGTAGGTAGTCTTCAAATGACAAATGCTGAGCCTTCCACAGGGTCTTTCTCTACTCATTTTCTTCCCCAAGCAGCATTACAAGTTTTGCTGAATCTTTCTCCTTCCATTCTTAAAACAAAGACTAGGTGGAGAAGAACAGGTGGAGGAGGGATTGGTGGGTAATACAGAGAGACATAAACCTAGAAGACATGGGGAAATAGAGACAACAGCAAAATGCAAACTCCTTACCTGTTGATTGATGTTTCATTAAGAAACTAGAGCCAGCACTTTGAAGAGGGCCAGTCTGGGCTTTGTAACTGATAGGAAGGCAAACATCAAGATTCTGGATATTTGAGAGAAGCCTTTAGGACTCTGCAAAACTTAGGAAGAGATATTCAGAGGAAGGGAACTGAGGAAGAGCAAGGTGGTGCTTGGGGATAGAAAGGAAGAGCTGTTAGAAGGGCAGGTTGTGTGTAAGGTGTGTGCAAGTGCTTGCCTGACAGCCCTGCACCTCATTACTGCACTTATCTTCTATGAAATACTTTCTTACCTGTCTTTCATGTGGTCTTGCTTTCTACCCTGGGCATGAATGTTGTAAGGAATGAGTGCTAGCAACTGAGGAAACTGAGAGTGAATCAGATTTCAGGGGCAGTGGCCCCAAAGTCAGCAGTGCCAGCAACTTGGAGGAAGTAAGTGTTATCTCCATCAGTAGCTGCAGGGGCATGGACCTTGGAAGCCACCAGATTAAATAGGGTAGGGTGAGTAAATTTGAGCCAGCAACTGGAATCAGACTTCAGGTGAAGGGACCTTTGTGTCTGTACTAGCAGCTGGGGCAAGTAAGAGCTTCAGTATCACCTGCTGGTGTGGAACCACAGTCCTGGGTGTCCTAGGTATGAGCTGTGGGGGTATGGGATGAGTGAAATGGAGCGGGACGTAGTGTGAGTGTCTGGAGTGGGAACTATGGCTCACAGCCTGTGTGCCTAAGTAACAGCTGCTGGGGCATACTGGCGTTTATATTTTCTCCTAGCCTCGGGGGCGTGGACACGAGTGTGAAATGTGCTTAGTGAAATACCAGCTAGACTGGCTGCCAAACGTGGAGCTTAGGATGCAGGCAGGCAGAGTGCCTGCGCTGGCAGCCGAAGAACTGCACTTCTTTGTGCCCTTGTGAGTGCAGTTTCACTTGGGCCAGGTTCAGCCCTGGTCCTGAACATGAAATAAAGATTGTCCAAAGCTGGGAGTGGATGTCCAGAAAAGCTTTGGAGTCTCTGTCTCAGGAGACAGTCCTGAGAAACTCATTACTGTTGACTCTGTTTTGAACACAGAGGCATGACTAGACAGTCTCTAAAAGTCATTTCCAACTCAACATCCTTTGATATGATCATGTGTGGTGAAAAGTTTTAAAGTGCAAAGGATGTGATTATTAAAGAGCAGTGAACTTTTATGATTTAGCAGGGTACAGTTCTCATTACTGGTGAATGCAAGGGCTGATTTCTGTTGAGCAGACACTACAGACTCTGTAAGTGCAATTTATGATGTGCTTTGCAAGTAAGCAAGCACTGCAAACATCTTCTCTGGGACAGAAGCAGTGGGAAATGCAGGAATATTGACTTCTTGATTAAAATCAACTTAATTACAAAAATTAAGTGTGCTGCCTTTGGCAGCTTCCACCATCCATTTAGGGAAAAAAAAAAAAAACAAACCCAAAGCAAACTCAAAGCAAATGAATATGTCTGTGGCATGCTTTGTAACATCAATTAGGCAGACACTGAGAAATATTTGTTGTAGTTTCAGGAGCAATCACTCTATCCATATGAATTGTAGTTGTTCCCAGGGACCTGCTGGAGACAGTCAAGTAGAAAGCCATGAAGATAACTGGGGAACTTCAGCATCTCCCTGCAGAGAGAGATTGAGAGCCCTGAGGTTGTTTAGTCTGGAGAAGAGAAGTCTGAAAGAAGATCTGATCAACATGTACAAATGTCTGAGGGGTGGGTGTCAAATAGCTGGGGCCAATCTCTTTTCAGTGGCAAGGAGCAACAGCCACAATCTGGATAAGAAAATATTTCACCTCAACAGGAGGAGAAACTTCTTTACAGTGAGGGTGCCAGAGCCCTGGAGCAGGCTGCCCAGAGAGGTTGTGGAGTCTCCTTCTCTGGAGACTTTCAAACCCACCTGCATGTATTCCTGTGCAAACTACCTGTGTGATCCTGCTTTGGCAGGGGGGTTGGTCTGGATGACCTCTGGATGTTCCTTCCACACTCTAGCATTCTGTGATTTAATTACAGATCTAGGGTAACAAAAGCATGGTTGGCATAAGAAATCTGACTGAACATGGAGTTAGCTTAAAAGATTCCACTCAGTTTGCGGAGGATTCTGATTGATTTGTCACTTTCTTTTAAACACTACTGCTGGCAGATTTGTAGCTATATTGTAGAACCCTAGAATGGGTTGGGTTGGAAGGAACCTCCAAAGCTCATCCAGTCCAACCTCCCTGCAGTCAGCAGAGACATCCTCCACTGGATCAGGTTGCTCACAGCCTTCTTCAGCTTCACCTTAAATATCTCCAGAGATGGGGCCTCAGCAACCTCCATGGGCAACCTGTTGCAGTGTTCCAGCACCCTCATGGTGTAGAACTTGTTCCTCATATCCAATCTCAATCTGCTCTGCTCTCGTTTCAAATCCTTGCCCTCATCCTGTCCCTGCAGGCCTTTGCAAACAGTCCCTCTGCAGCCTTCTTGCAGCCTCCTTTAGGTACTGGCAGGCTGCTATTAGGAGTAACAATGACTGAAGGTTTCTGTAAATTATGCTGCAGCAGATTCTGCCATGCAGCTGTAGGTGACCTGAATTTCTCATCTTGAGGATATATACACAATGTGATTCATTTATGCTCTTTCAATATGTTGTTCCTGACTTTTGTCCCTAACCCTTGAGTCTTACTTATGCTTTCTGTAGTCCAGCTTGAGTAGTATGTGTCAATACTTGACACTGAATGTGCTTCAATGTTACTATTTCATCTCTGTGTCATTTTTCCTGATGGATTCTGCCTATTTTCATACATTTTGCACCAAGGCTGTAAAACACCTGCTGTGTTGTTCAAATCCTATTTGAAAGCTTCCTGGCGGCACTTTGCCTGCATCTGATGCCTTTTCTCTTTCAAACTGTCACAGATGTGGGCGATTACTAAGCACAGTGAGGTTTTTGTTTTAAAGAATTGGGTGAAAAAAGAAGTTAAAAGCAGAGAGCTCAATTCTGAAATAAATTTCACACAAGTTGTAATTAGAATTGGAACAGGTAGTTAAGTTTAAAGATACATGACAGTAATTTTTGGTTTTCAGAATTGTTGCTTGAAATAGGAGTGTAATTCATCTTAAACTCGTGTCTTCAAAGATTTTGCTGGTGGAAAGCATGGTGTACTAACAGGTGTTAGTGCAGTACCAGCACAGTGGAGTATGGGCTCAGAAAGAGAAGATACAGCTGGATTTCAGGGCATTACTTCCCCATAACGGAATCATAGAATCATGGAATGGTCTGGGTTGGATGTGACCTCCAAAGCTCATCTAGTCCAGACCCTCTGCAGTCAGCAGTGACATCCTCTGCTAGAGCAGGCTGCTCAGAGCCTTGTCCAGCCTCACATTGAGTATCTCCAGGGATGGGGCCTCAACCACATCCCACCTCCCTAGGTAACCTGTCACAGTGTTCCAGCACTCTCATGGTGCAGAACTTGTTCCTCACATCCAATCTAAATCTGCTCTGCTCTCATTGCAAGCCATTGCCCTTGTCCTGTCACTGCAGATCTGTGCTATGGCAGCTCCTTTAGAATTGTTCCATTGTGTGGTTTATGATTCTCCCTCTGTAAATTAACATAGCCCTTATCTTCAAAAGAGGAGACAAGTTAGACCTCAGGTGCTACAGGTCAGCCAGTCTCACCTCAGTGCCTTGCAGGATTATGGAGCAGGTCCTCCTGGAAAGTCTGCAAAGGCACATGGAAACCTGGGTGATTGGTGGCAACCAACATGGCTTCACCAAGTCTAGATCATTTTTGACAAATTGGGTGGCATTCTGTGACAGGATAACAGTGCTGGTGGACAAGAAAAGGGCAACTGGTGTCATCTGCCTTGACTTGTGCAAAGCATTTCACACTGTCTCCCATGGCATCCCAGTCTCTCAACTGGGAAGATAGGATTTGATGGGTGGGCCACTCACTGGATGAAGAATAGGCTTGGCGACCACCCTCAGAATGACAGCTAATGACTTGATGTCTAAGGGGAGACTCAGGGCTTGATATTGGAACCGGTGCTGTTCAGTGTCTTTGTTGGCAACATGGACAGGGGGATCAGCAGGTTTGCCAGTGACACTGAAGTCTGTGATGAGACAGCACACTGGAGGGAAGGGATGCCATCCAGAGGACCTGCCAGGCTTCAGAGGTGGGCCAATGCCAACCTCACAAAGTTCAACAAAGCCAATTGCAAAGTCCTGCACCTGGGCTGGGGCAACTTCAAACAGATATACAGGCTGGGTGGAGAATGGCTTGACAGCAGTCTTGAGGAGAAGGACTTGAGGCTTCTAGTTGAGGAGAAGCTCAACATGACTCAGCAATGTGTGCTTGCAACTCAGAAAGCCAACTTCATGCTGGGCTTCATCAAGAGAACTGTGGCCAGCAGATTCATTGAGGTGATTCTTCCCCTCTGCCTTACTCTTATGAGACCCCACACAGAGTGCTGGGTCCATTTCCACTCAAACCATTCTATGATCCTTTGCAAACATTTGAACCCATTTCATAGCTTTTCCATTTTTACCAACCCACGTGAGCCTGGCAGCTCCTTTGCTGTGTGCTCACAGTCATCTTTCAGTCTTGGCTGTAGGAAATCTGGGGAGGAAGCCTGGCATTTAGTCTAAATCTCTGCTCTCTTGGTTGAAAGTTCCTTTAAAATCTGTCATTGTTTTCATGTAAGTATGAAATAGCTGCAGTTAAAAAGGCATTGAGTAACCCTGGAGCCTGTGCCCCCTACATGTTTTGCTTCAGACCTATCATGCCTCATCATTGAGGTCATCCCAGCTCTGAGTCCTTGGCAGAAACATTTTCTTTATAGGGTGACTTTCCATCTCACATGTCTTAGTTTTTTTTCCTTGCTCCTAAACCCTACATAAGTATAATTTAACTATTTATTGGCTATGCAAGGCCTTGCTTTGGTTCTGAGATCTGGTACAAACTCCAGGGTTGAGCAGACACTCTGTATGTGTTTAAATGTTGCTGCCCGGTTTATGGTGGTTCTGCCGCCTCACATGTAACAAAAGCAGGACTTAAATTCAGGTAACTGTGGCACTGTAGAATCTCCTCTCAGAACACTGTTTTTAAAAAAAGGACTTAAAAAGGCTTCCCCTGCCCTCCTGTAGAAAGCCTGAGTCTTTATACATGGACTCAGCAAATGGCTGCTTGCTTTCATCTTTTAACCTTCTCCAATTTCTTTTTGAGAGTCTAACAGTTCAAACAGTAGCTTGCCCATTCTAGATCTCTAAGTTTGAAAGCCTCACCCTCAGTATCCCCTCTTGCCAACAGCTGCTGTAGACACTGTGTGAAAACCCTGAGTGGTGCTGGCTTCTTCAAAAATATCCACAGGACTTAAAATCACTTATAAAGTTTCCTAGCAAAAGCTGTTAGTCCAAAAGGGAAAGATCACTACAGACTCTGCTGTTAAATGAACAGCTGAGATGTAAACAGTTGATAGTTTAGAAATGATATCTATATAATCCACAGGAGAGGTGATTTAAGGAGTATGCTGAATGCTGTGCACACCCATTCTCATGTGAAATGGGTATGACCCAAGTGTCTGTTGCTGTTGCTGTCTTCACTAGTCTGGTAGTGGTCATGCACTAAGATTCCAAAGAGCTGACAGCTTCTATTTGGATTCCTTCTTGATGTCAGGTGCCAAGTTTTTAAATGGGTTCATCTGTAACTGAGACAAGGCCCTGGCTACCCCATTAATATTCCTGGGCATCTCTTAGACAGTACAAAAAAGGTAAACCCTGCAGGTTCAGTTTGTTATGCCTTTTTTTCCCCCTCTTACTTGCAAACTCTAGATACCAATTAATAGCTGAACTGGAAATACAGTTGTTGTCATGAGTGGATGTCCTGTGGTCACAGGACATGGGACAGCTTAGCTTTTTGTTGCTAGCTGTCAGTCTAGCCCTTGCACCAGAGATCAAAGAAATGAGGAAGACAGACAACATAGATGCAAATATGGACATATGCAGTCATGTTTCCTGCATTCACAGGATCAGAGGATATTAGGGGTTGGAAGGGACCCAAGGAGATCATCTAGCCCAACTCCCCTTGCCAGAACAGGACCACACAATCTAGCTCAGGTCCCAGAGGAATGCATCCAGACAGGCCTTGAAAGTCTCCAGAAAAGGAGACTCCACAACCTCTCTGGGAGGTTCCTGTTCCTATGCTCTGGGACCCTTACAGTAAAGAAATTTCCCCTTGTGTTGAGGTGGAACCTCCTGTGCTGCAACTTACATCCATTCTTCACAGCGAGCAAGTGAGCAGAGCCTGTCCCCCACTTCCTGACCCCCAGCCCTCAGATGTTTATGAATATTTATTAAATCATTCTTCTCTTCTCCAGACTAAAAAGCTCCAGGTCCCTCAGCCTCTCCTCATAAGCCATGCCCTCCAGTCCCCTAGTCATCCTCATAGCCCTCCGCTGGACCCTCTCCAGCAGATCCCTGTCCCTCTTCAACTGAGGAGCCCAAAACTGAGCACAGTATTCAAGATGAGGTCTTACCAGGGCAGAGTATCAGGGAAGGAGAACCTCCCTTGTCCCTGCTGGACACACTCCTCCTAATACACCCCAGGATCCCATTGGCCTTCTTGGCCACAAGGGCACACTGCTGTCCAATGGATGTTATCCACCAGGACTCCCAGGTCCCTCTCTACAGGGCTGCTCTTCAGCAGATCACCTCCCAACCTGTGCTGGTGCAGTTTATTATTCCTCCCCAGATGCAGGACTCTGCACTTGTCCTTGTTGAACCTCATTTGATTCCTCTGTGCCCAGCCCTCCAGGCTGTCCAGGTCGCTCTGGATGGCCACACAGCCTTCAGCTGTATCAGCCGAGCCTCCCAGCTTGGTGTCATCAGCAAACCTGCTGAGCAGACTCTGTCCCCTCATCAGTGTCATTGATGAAGATGTTGAACAGCAGCAGACCCAGCACTGATCCCTGGGAGACTCCACTGGCTACAGCGCTCCAGGTGGACCTGGCACCACTGATCACCACTCTTTGAGCTCTGTCTTGTAACTAGTTCCTAATCCACCTCACTGCCTGCTCTTCCATCCCACACTTCCTCAGCTTGCTCACTAGAGTATCATGGGAGACTGTGTCAAAGGCCTTGCTAAAGTCAAGACACATACATCCGCTGGTCTCTCTGACCCTACCCATTCAGTTATGTCATCATAGAATGCTATCAGTTTAGGCAAGCATGACTTCCCCTTGGTAAATCCATGCTGACTACTGATAACCTTCTTCTCTTCCAAATGCCTTGAGATGCCTTCCAACAGGAGCTGCTCCATCATTTTCCCAGGGATGGAGATGAGGCTGACTGGTCTATAGTTCCCTGGAGCCTCTTTCTTGCCCTTTCTGAAGACTGGAGTGACATTGGCTCTCCTCCAGTCCTCAGGCATCTGTCCTGTCTGCCACCATTTGGCAGAAACGATGGAGAGAGGCAGAGCAATAACATCAGGCAGTTCTCTCAGCACCCTTGGGTGCATCTCATCAGGGCCCATGGACCTGTGAGTGTTCGATTTGTGTAACTGATCCCTAACCCAGTCTGCACTGACCATGGGGAGCGTTCCCTCCTCCAGGCTTCCTCTCCTTCATCCAGGGTCTGGAGTACCTAGGGGAGTTCAGCCTTAGGTGTA
This sequence comes from Pogoniulus pusillus, assembly GCF_015220805.1. Taxonomy (NCBI): domain Eukaryota; kingdom Metazoa; phylum Chordata; class Aves; order Piciformes; family Lybiidae; genus Pogoniulus; species Pogoniulus pusillus. The sequence continues at coordinate 31,786,839 of NC_087264.1, read as the reverse complement.
GAGACTGAAGCAAAGAAGGCATTCAGCAGCTCTGCCTTCTCTGCATCCTCAGTTCTCAGAGCTGCCTCATTCAGCAGTGGCCTCACACCTTCCCTGTTCTTCCTTTTTCTGTTGATAGATTTGAAGAAGCCTTTCTTGTTCTCTTATTTTGCCAGCTTCAGTTCCAAGAGGGCTTTGGCCTTCCTTGTTGCCTTCCTACATGCCCTGACAACTTCTCCCAAGTGACAGATCCCTTCTTCCATGAATTTTAAGTTTCTTTCTTCCTTGAGATTTGCTTCAGGAGCTCCTTGCTCATCCATGCAGGTCTCCTAGCACATCTACCTGCTTTTTTACTCAGGAACACACCTAGCTTGGGCTTGGAGGAAGAGGCCTTTAAAAACCAACCAACTTTCTTGGGCTCCTTTACCCTCCAGAGCCTTAGCCCATGGGATTTCTGCAAGCCTGTCTCTGAAGAGCACAAAGTTAGCTCTGCAGAAGTCCAGGGTTGCAGTTCTACTTGTTGCTCTGATTCTACCCTGTAGAATACTAAACTCCACCATGTCATGATCACTGTCCCCAAGGCTGTTCCCAACCTTAATGTCCTCAACCAGTCCCTGTTTGTTAGTTAATACAAGGTCCAGCAGTGCACCTCTCCTTGTTGGGTCCTCCACTACCTGCATCAAGAAGTTATCATTGATACAAGAGCCCTTTGGACTGTCTGTGCCTGGCTGTGTGAGCTTCCCAGCCAATATCAGGGTGATTGAAGTCACCCATCAGTACCAAGGAGTTAGCTTTAGAGGCTACCTCCAGCTGTCTGTAGAAGGCCTCATCAACATCTTCCTCCTTATTTGGTGGTCTATAGTGGACACCTTCAACAATTTCATCTCCTCTCCCATGGATCTTAATTCTTACCCAGAAGCTTTCAACATGTTTTGCCTCCCCACTTCGATAGAACTCAGCACATTTCAGTTGTTCTCACACACACAGAGAGCAACTCCTCCATCTCATCTTGCTGCTCTATCCTTCCTGAACAGTACACAGCCAGCCATGACAACACTGGAGTCGTGGGAGCTGTCCCACCATGTCTCAGTGATGGCAATTATATCATAGTCATTCAGGCTAAGACAGATCTCCTGCTCCTCCTGCTTATTCCCCATGCTCCATGCATTGGTGTATAAGCATTTCAGGGAGAGAGTTATCTATTGGCTTTCACTCTTACAGTCTGCCCATTCCCAGCCTCTTCCATGGCCACCAATCTAGCAGTAAGCTCTGCACATGCTGATTCCTCATCACTTGATTCCCGTAGTTCATCTCTATAAGACTTAAAGAGTTCTTCACTTCTCTCTCCAGAAGTATGTTCCCTTAGAATGAGCTGTGATATCCTCCTTTCTCAGTTAATCTTCTCATTTCTTCCTTTGCCCATACAATACTATGCCAGTGGTAACAGATGGCAGAGGTGCAAAGCATGCCAGAACTAACACCAGAAGTCCAAGAACGGTTTGGGTTTTCATTAGATCAGGTTGCTCAGAGCCTTGTCCAACCTGACTTTGAACAGTTACACGCTGGGGCATTAGCAGCTTCTCTGGACAGCATTTTCCAGTGTCTTACCACCCTCATCCTAAAGAAGAACCTCTTCCTTGTGTTCAATTTAAATCCACCCTCTTTTGGTTTAAATCATTACCCTCTGTGCTGTTGCCACAGCCCTTGGTAAAAAGTTTGTCCCCATCTTTCTTGTAGGCTACCATTAAGGACTCTCTGAAATGTTCTCCAGGCTGAATGACCTCAACCTTCTCAGCTTTTCTTGCTAGGAGAAGTGCTCCAAGCCTCTGATCTTTCCACGGCCCTCCTTGCCACCCACTGTATCAGGTGCATTCAGGCAATGATGATAAGGTACTTATGCAGGATAAACCTTTCCTGGCTGATTTCAGCTCCCTGATCAGCACAAAGTACATCTTGATGCCATTCTAGAATTAAGAGGTGCCCTTCAAGTTACTAAATCCCTTAAAGCAAGAAAAGACTCTGCCTGACAGTGCATGTTTATTTTGCTACTGCTTTGCATCAAGCTTTTTTGCATAGCTTCTTCACCCTAGCTCTGTTAATAGGCTTCTTTTACTCCTGCCTTAGTTTGAAATCAAAGGAGTGATTTTTAAAGGTATTTAATACTCAGCTGTTGTGACAGATAACACATAAATATTTTGGATGTTACTTTTGATCTTGGTTTTTGGTGCAATTGCTCCCTTGTCACTATCTCAAGCTATCTCATTTCCACAGAGAGCTGGGTGAGGGGAGAGGCAGGGAAAATTGTGAAACAAAAGACAGCAAAGTAGGTAAATTCTTCAAGGGCAAGGCTACAACCTGTAAGTTACAGTGAGCAAAAGAAGCAAGTTGGTTAATGGTGAAGTGCTTCACTTTTCCAAAGTCTTCAGAAGTACTGTTTTTTGTCAAGAGGATTGACTACATTTTACTGCTGTCCAACGACTTGCTTCTTTTGCCTTGCTGATGAACTGATGTAAGATCTGGAGCTATGCTTGGAATTAAGATCAGGCTTTGATCCAACCACTGCTGAAGGAGTAAACTGACAACGGAAACCCCAATTCTATTTTTACTACCTTCTGAGAACTGTCAGATGGTGGTGAGTGAATTTTCATCAAATAACTCTGCTGTCATTGTGAGGTTCTGTTTGTGCTCAACTGGCTGGGTTTACTGGGAGAAGTTAGGATGCTTCCTGAGGGAAGAAAGGCTTTTGTATGTTACCACCAGACAAAGAAAGGATTTTCATTTGTAAGATGTTAAAACCAATTGGTAACAAGTCACGGGAATAGAACTTCCACCACCACCGGTTTGAGATCCACTCTGGATTGTGGCTTCCTTTAACTGTTTGTGGGTTTTGTGATGATTTACAGCATGACAGGTGTGTCTGAGTGGACTTCTGTTTCAGAAATTAACACATGCTGCTTGCCAGAAGAATTATTTCACAGAATCACAGACACATTCCCTTTGGAAAAGCCCTTCAGGATCACCAAGTCCAACCAATATCCCAACTCTACAAGGTGTACTCTAAACCATATCCCCAAGCACCACATCCAAACAACTTTTAAACGTATCCAGGATTGGTGATTCTGCCATCTCCCTGGGCAGCCCATTCCAATGTCTGACCACTCCTGCTGGAGAAAAATGTTTTCTAATGTCCAGTCTAAACCTACCCAGTTGTTCTATCACTAATTTACCTGTGAGAAGAGACCAGCAGCAACTTCTCCACAACCTCCTTCCAGGTAGCTGTAGACAATGATGAGGTCTGCCCTCAGCCTCCTCTTTTTCAAACTAAACATCCCCAGCTCCCTCAGTCACTCCTCATCAGATTTATTCTCCAGGCCCTTCCCCAGCTTTGTTGCTCTCCTGCACTTGCTCCAGCACCTCCAGATCCCTCTTGTAGTGAGGTACCCAAAAGTGAACACAATACTCGAGGTATGGTCTCACCAGCAGAGTACAAGGAGACAATCACTTCCCTGCTCCTGCTGGGCACAGCATTTCTAATCCAAGCCAGGATGCCACTGGCTTTCTTTGCCACCTGGGCACACTGCTGGCTCAAATTTAGAGACCTGGAAAGCAAAGGAAAGTCTAAAATGATATATTCATGAGATCTCTTCCTAATTCAATTGCATGACAGTGATGTCTGTATTCCATGACAGAAATATTTGGGTAGTATGCATTTCTGTGTGGAGGTCCTGAAATAAACTTTATCATGGTGCAGGCAGAGCTGGATATGCTTTTTAAAATTGCAGGGATGAAAACTGTTAACCTGAATCTTGCATGAACCTTTTTTTGGTTCATAAGCTTACTGAACACTAAGCCTTTCCTTTGGTGCTTGGACACATGCTTTAGTAAACCATATTCCTAACAATAATTGATGCAATAGGTAAATTAGTCTGGTTTTCTTTAATTGGATCTTCAATATCATCAGAGGATAGTGTGAGGGGGGAAAAGTGTTTTCAAGAGGTGCATGTGATGGTTGTGTGCTTTTGGTGGAATGGCAAGGTTGTAGCTCCTGAGACACAGGGTTGGGAGTTCTGTAAACAGGCAATATTTGCTTTGCTGGCATGTGTAGGAGACAAACACCAATGTAAATGTCTTCATGACTGGCAGAGCAGAATTCTTTCTAAAAATGTGTAGTAATTTTCATTTATCCTGCTAATTTGATTATCTTGCTTAGAAGTTTACAGTTTGGGTTTAATTTTTTTCCCCATTAATATTATTTCAGGGTTTTTTTCATCCCCTGCTTCCTGCCTATGTGATTGAAATTCTTACATTTGGAAATACTGAATGAAATCTGGCAGTATGAGTGCCTGCTCTACGGCCTTTGAAGTGGAAAGGTCAAGTCAGCTGTAAGAACATTTACTCTGCTTTGGTGAGACCTCACCTGCAGTGCTGTGTCTAGCTCTGGAGCCCTCAGCACCAGAAGGACATGGACCTGAGGGAGCAGGTGCAGAGGAGGGACACAAAAATAATCAGGGGGCTGCAACACCTCTGCTATGTAGACAAGCTGAGGGAGCTGGAGTTGTTCAGCCCAGAGAAGGCTCTAGAGAGACCTAATAGCAGCCTGCCAGTGCTTGAAGTGGGCTACAGGAAGGCTGCAGGGGGACTGTTTGCAAAGGGCTGTAGGGACAGGATGAGGGCAGTGACTTGAAATGAGAGCAGAGCAGATTGAGATTGGATGTGAGGAACAAGTTCTGCACCATGAGGGTGCTGGAACACTGCAACAGGTTGCCCAGGGAGGTGGTTGAGGCTCCATCCCTGGAGGTACCCAAGGTGAGGCTGGACAAGGCTGTGAGTGCCATGGAAGGCCAAAATAGTCCTAAACATGTCCTGGCTTGTCCAGACATGTTTTTCTGCTCTCCCTTTCTCCTGTTGTTGGGGGAGACAACCGTGAGAAAGGAGGACAACAGGCTTGATGCCTCTGAGTCTCCTTTTCTCCTTCTAAACTTGCACACCGGGTACCTTCTTGTTTGTGTTCTGCCCTGGAAAGGTAGAAGTAAGCCCTGGCTTCTCCTCATACAGTTAGGTTTGGCTAAGTGCCGTTCTGAACCATTAGTCTCGGGCTGCATTGATAGAAAGAGATGAGCAGGCAAACACAACATGCTCTGTCTTAATGTTCTGTACCTTAGCATGCTCTGCCATAGCATGGTGCCAGGCTCTGCAACATTCTGCATGCTACATAATAACAAGCCCTGATACTTTGTCAACCTGGAAACTTGGTGTGTCTCAAGTTTTCCAGAGGAAGGCATTGAGTAGCTTTACATGATAGGCTTGCTTAGCAAGCACAACATCCTGCCTGCCTGCATCTCTGTTAGCAAGCACAACATCCTGCCTGCCTGCACCTCTGTTAGCAAGCACAGCATCCTGCCTGCCTGCATCTCTGTTAGCAAGCACAACATCCTGCCTGCCTGCATCTCTGTTAGCAAGCACAGCATCCTGCCTGCCTGCACCTCTGTTAGCAAGCACAACATCCTGCCTGCCTGCATCTCTGTTAGCAAGCACAACATCCTGCCTGCCTGCACCTCTGTTAGCAAGCACGACATCCTGCCTGCCTGCACCTCTGTTAGCAAGCACGACATCCTGCCTGCCTGCACCTCTGTTAGCAAGCACAACATCCTGCCTGCCTGCACCTCTGTTAGCAAGCACAACATCCTGCCTGCCTGCACCTCTGTAAAACTCTGCCAAGTCTGGAGCCAAGAGGAACCAGGTCAGAGATCATCTGCCTCTCTCCCAGCACCTTTGTAAGAGCCTGGGAAGATCTACAAGCCTGAACAGCTAAGAATCATAGAATCAGTCAGGGTTGGAAGGGACCACAAGGTGATCCCATGGGCAGGGACACCCTACCCTAGGCCAGACTGGCCAGAGCCCCATCCAGCCTGGCCTTAACCACTTCCCTGGGCAACCCATTCCAGGCTCTCACCACTCTCATGCTGTACAACTTCCTCCTCATGTCCAGCCTGAACCTACCTATCTCCAGCTTCACTCCATTCCCCCTACTCCTGTCACTCCCTGATATCCTGAAAAGTCCCTCCCCAGCTTTTTTGTAGGACCCCTTCAGATATTGAAGGGCCACCTTGAAGCCTCCTCTTCTCCAGACTGCACAGCCCCACCTCTTTCAGTCTGTCCTCATAGGAGAGGAGCTCCAGCCCTCTGATCAACCTAGTGGCCCTTCTCTGGACACACTCCAGCATGTCCACATCCTTCTTGTAATGGGGGCTCCAGGACTGGATGCAGTACTCCAGATGGGGTCTGAGCAGAGTAGAGAGGGAGAATCCCCCCCCTCGACCTGCTGGCCACATTTTACTGATGCAGCCCAGGCTCTGGTTTGCCCTCTGGGCTGCAAGTGCACACTGCTGGCTCACGTTGAGCTTCTCATCCACCAGCAGCCCCAAGTCCCTCTCCTCAGGGCTGCTCTCCAGCCAGTCACTGCCCAGCCTGTATCTGCGCTTCAAATTCCCTGACCCAGATGCAGGACCCTGCACTTGGTCTTGTTGATCCTCATGAGGTTGGCTTGTGCCCACCTCTCCAGCCTGTCCAGGTCCCCCTGGATGGATCCCTTCCCTCCAGTGTGTCTGCTGCACCACACAGCTTGGTGTCATCAGCAAACTTGCTGAGGGTGCACTCAGTGTCACTGGCCACGTCACCAACATAGATGTTGAACAGGACTGATCCCTGAGGGACTCTGCTTGTCACTGGCCTCCACTTGGACATGGCCCCATTGACAGCCACTCTTTGGGTGCAGCCATCAGGCCAGTTCTTTATCCGTCTCATGGCCCACTCATCAGACCCATGTTTCACCAGCTTGGAGACCAGGATGTGGTGCGGGACAGTGTCAAAGGCCTTGCTCAGGGCCAGAGACATCAACAGAACTCCCTGCAAGTGTTTGGGTACTGTCTGAAAACTGTAGTTCCTCCCCAGGAATCCAGAGATCACTTTTGTGAGCAAATACTCAAAGCCCCTTAGCAAAACTCTGTAAGCTCTCTGCATCGAATTCCAAGTGCCTTCTGCCTTAAGCAGAAAGGACCTTCTTGAGCCCCTCTAGTGGGCAAGTGGTAAAACTGACTGCAAGAACCTCTCTTCCAGTTCTAATAGTTTAATGCTTGTTGTATACTGCTAGTTATTTCTTACATGTGCTAGATTCTGTTTTCCTATGTGTAATGTTTTCATGACTGTTGCAAAGAACATATTCTTACAAACTGTGGCTGGTGCAAGAGTCCTGAGTATGAAAATTAATGGACAATATTAATTTTGGAAAAATCCTATCTTGCACCAGTTACCAGCCATAGCAGCCAGCAACCTGCTCTAGTGGAGGATGTCCCTGCTGCCTGCAGGGGGGTTGGGCTGGGTGACCTTTGAAGGTCCCTTCCAACCCCGCACATTCTATTATTTAAAGGAGGACAATAAAGTATGCCCACAGATAGGGTTAAAAATTAGCTCGAGTAACATTCCCACAGCTTCAGTGAGACATACTGCATACTGACTCCTTGTCCTCTTTCTTCCTGGTTTTTATGAGTATGACATTAATGTCCATATTTTACTTGAATTAACCTAATTTCCTAAAGTACTGCATTGTCTCAGCGGTATAAATGAGGCAGAGAAGGGCCAGCACCAGCTAGGTCCTGGGACAAACTAGAAGGCTGCTTTACAGTCATCTTCACCATTATTCATCCTGTTTCAGGTTCTGCTTTCCTGAGGACTTACTTAGTGTTGCTAACTGAGCTGATATGTTTTTACATCTCTTGTTTCTTAATTTCCAAAAAGAACAATGTTCCTATGTTTCTGCCCATCTGGTTGTTTTTTTTCAGTTCTCTCTTGAACTTGTAAATGTTTCTATTCAGTTTCAACTTCAGCCAGCATTAAGTTGCATTGTCCAGATGAGTGAAGAAGTGGCAGTTCAAGGTTTAAAAAAACCCTTTCACATGCACACACACACACAGAGGAAGGAAGATCCATTTGGACAGAGTAAACTCATTTTCCCCCTTACCTGAGAATGCCTCTGTAAACTGATTTGGAGTTTGAAAGCTCAGTGCTCTTCTGAGGAAGGAAGATGGTAGAGAAGAAAGAGACTTGTCAGTGGAGTGAATGTCTTGCAGTTGTCTTGATCTGAAGAAGGAAAGAGAATAGAAACATACACAAAACAATCTGCCCTGAAGCACATAATCAAGTGCCTTCCCTATGTACCTTCTCAATGATGTTCAAAGAGGAGACATCACCTCCTCCACCTCTGTGTTGACAGACCAAGGGTAATGATTCTCTGCTCCTTAGCGTAACCCTTTCAGTAAAGGACCTTTCCCTGTGTGCTTAGTAAGGGAAAACTTCTTCCAGCAGCTAATCAGTATGCAGTGAATTTCAGGGTCCCAGGGTGCACCTGCAGTCATTTTTGGAGCCTACTGATCAATGTGGAGTCATTGCTAAGGACAGGCTCTGCCTCACTGCTACGCTGCACTTACAGGAACTACAGCTAAGCCTGTAGGCTTAATAGGCTGTGGTGTTTTTTGTTGTCTGTGTTGTGGGTTTGGGTTTTGGTGGGGATGGGGGTTTGGTGTTGGTGGGTTTTAGGCTTAAAAAAAAACACATTGAGGTTCTACTCAGCTTCCTGGTTCTTCTTTTTATGGCCAGATTTAAAAAAAATAAAAATATGTGGACAGTGGGAAGACAAAGCAAAAAGTCTACATCATGCACCAGGTCAGGAATTGCAGAGTGTTTGGGGTTGGAAGGGAACCAGAGATCATCCAGTCCAACCCCCCTGCCACCTAGGGCAGGCTGCACAGGAACACATCCAGGTGGGTTTGGACAGAAGGCTACCCAGAGAGGTTGTTGTGGAGTCTCCTTCTCTGGAGACACTCAGAAGCCATGTGAATGTGCTCCTGTGTGAACTGCCTTGGGTGATCCTGCGCTGGCAGGAGGGCTGGACTGGATGAGCCTTTGAGGTCTCTTCTGACCCATAGCATTCTGTGGCTCTGTGAAACCCTTAAAGCAGGGGTGTATGAAGCTTCTGTTTTAGAATGAGTGGCCATGGAGAATTTGGAAGCTAAGTAGATTATGCTTTTTTTTTTTTTTAATTATAAAAATGGATCATTTGTTCAATAGAAACACAGAAGTAAGTCTTTTCATTTTTTTTCTATATGCTTCATCAGCTTGCTAATTAAAGTCACCTTTCATTTTCCTTCTTTAATATAGTACACCAAGGGATGTGAGAATTTCATATGCATTGTTAGCCTCGTACCAGAAGGTGTGAAATTAGACTCCAGCAAGTGAAAAAAGCCAACTATCAGGTCAAGTGAAGAAGTCCTTTGACCTGCCTATTTAATTTCATGCTGAAATTCACTATCTTCTGCTGATTTACAGTGGCTCCTTGCCTAACCCACAAGTTTTCTTAAAGTTGGTGTGTTTCCCATGACGAAGATGAACATTATCTGTATCTGCCAAGCTGCATGGTCTTCCTTTTTCACAAAAACTGGCTAAGATACTTTCAGAGGTTTTAAAAATAGCACTTAAGTGCCTCATAGAATATTCATGGGGACCATTCATATTTTTTTGACAGTTATTTCCTGTATTTAAGTGAATTTGTAATATGACTTCTAAACCAAAATATCTGATTCCTCTCAAATTTTAGCATTTGCTAGCCTACTGATTTAAGAGTTCTACATAGTCTGCATAAAATAGACAGTGCTTAGGAATAAATTCTGCACCATGAAGGTGTCAGAACACTGCAACACTTTGCCCAGGGAGGTGGTTGAGGCCTCATCTCAGGAGATGTTCAAGGTGAGGCTTGAGAGAGCTCTGGGCAGCCTGATCCAGTGGAAGATGTCTCTGCTGCCTGCACGGGGTTGGATTGGATGACCTTTGGAGGTTCTTTCAAAGCCAAGCCATTTTATGATTCTATGATGCATGAGGATAGAATTGGACTTAATTTCTCTTTCCCTGACTTCTCAGGACCATACTATCTAGACCTGCTTAGAATGAAATGTAGTTTTAATCACAGCTATACCTTGTTACATGGCCCTTCAGTACAGGTGAAAAGTGCTGGGCAAAAAGTATACAAGGTCTGGAAATCTCTAATCAGGAACAGGCTTGCAAAGAGTAGGTACAAAACACTTGCACCTGGAAGCATCAGAATTAAGTTATCAGCACATGTTTTGACATGGAACAGTACCCCTAGGAACACGGCTTGGTTTTCAACGTGTATTGATTTTCCTTTAGTTGTGGTGTTGCATTTCATTCCCCTGTTGAAATGGACAGTTGTCCTGGGTTATTGTCCCAGACTTTGTCCTCTCTCTTCGAAGACAGTCACTGTCAAATTACAGCCATTTTTTCCCTGGGAGAACTACCCTGTGAGTAGCAATCGGAAGACAAAAAGGAAGTGATGGTCAACCCCAAGTTTATCAGATCCATCTTTGGGTAGAGCACTGTCACCTCTGCCTGGAATTCTTTTTTCTGTCGAGGTGAATGCAGTGACTGTAGGTGAGATGGCATCCTGGTGGATTTTACTTGTCCTCAGAGATTACTCCAAGAAACATAGAAAGAATGCGTGGAACAACCAGTTCATAGCATTCAAATGCCAAGGGACACATTCGTTTGCTTATAGCCTGTGCTTTGTGATACAGTAAGGAAGATGAGTAGGATGTTGCCTGTCAAAGAGTGGCTCTGGATTTTTCCTTCACACATTTCTTTGCAACACTGGTCTATAATCAGCCAGTGCCACAGACTGGCAGTGACCAGATCAAGAGTATTAGCTCAATATGCCTGTTTGGCTTACTATAGCAAGCGTGGGCTCTGGGTTCCTTTACATTACAGATAATGGGGGTCATAAAAAAGTAATACAGGTTTATTCATGGAAAAGATGAATTACCAAACAAAACTTTTCCATGGGGTTACAGAAGAATGCACTGCCCCCCAAAAAATCTGCTTCACTTTACATTAGTCTCCAATGGCACATTTATGTGCAGCTGTGAGTAACAGGAAAGTAAAATATCTCCCTGTCATTGGCATCCCTTGAGTGTTGGGGTGAGTTTTGGGCACCTCAATAGTAGAAAGGCATCAAGAGGCACGAGGGGCAAAAGAGCTGGTGAGGGCCTAGAGAATGAGTCTGATGGAGGGCAGCTGAGGACTGTTCAGTGTGAGGAAGAGGAGGCTGAGGGGAGACGTCAGCTACCTGAAAGGATGACAGAGAGAGGTTGATGCTGGTCTCTTCTCACAGGTCAGCAGTGATAGAACAAGAGGGAACAGCCTCAAGCTGCACCAGGGAAGGTTTTGCCTGGACATTAAGAAAAAAAAAAATCCAATGGAAGAGTCATCAGACACTGGAACAGGCTGCCCAGGGAGGTGGTGGAGTTGCCATCCCTGGAGATGTTTAAAAGCTGTTTGGATGTGGTGCTTCGTGCTGCAGTTTAGTGGTGGCTTTGGTAGAGTAGGGTTCGCAGCTGGACCTGCTGACCTCAGGGGTCTTTTTCCAGCCTGGATGATTCTGTCACTATGTTTCTATATGTATGCTTTTCTGTGGACACAGCTTCTCCTTGTTACAGTCCACAGGTGTATCAGTCAGCTGATTAATTTTCTAGAGCAGCTTAGTTTTCAGTGCAATGTCCATTTTTCTCAGCTCACTGTCATTTTTCTCAACACTGAATCTAAGAGAGAAGAGGAAGATCTGGCAGCTATCGAATCAGTGGGTAACAATCCACAATCTAAGGTGTAGTTTTCCAGCAAAGCTTCCATATATATATTATATCTGAGCATTGACATTTAGTGTATGGATGATTCTGTGCTTCTTAATATGTGTCTGCTTTTTAATACAACCTCTATACAGTCTGGGATATAGAGGCAAGATAAATGAATAAGGAGAACAAGAACGTCTTCATTCCCAGAATGAAGTTGAAATACTGGTGAGCTAAGCAGGAGCAAGGTTATGCCTACAACACACATTGATTCACTTTGACCATTGACTTTGCAGCAAGTCAAGGCATTGATCAATTAAAAGCAATTTTATTTATCTTTTAGCTTATTATGCCATCACAGGAATCTCACTTGAAGTTCACCATCAATTTATTATGAAACCTGAGAAGGAAGACAGGCTGAAGACCAAGACTAAATGCTGTCTGGGGCTAAAGAACATTCATGAATAACTTCTTTTAAATTAAGTAGTATGCTGCCCTTGTACTGGTACTCCTGCCTGGGGGTGTTAATGGCCAGGCTAGATGAAGCCTTGAGCAGCTGAGTCTAGTTGCAAGGTGTCCCTGCCCATGGTGGGCATTCCATGATGATTCTGTGATGAAATAGCTCTGGCATCAGGTATTTAAAAATGAAGGGAAGAAGAAAATGAGTTCACCTGGTAAAGTGCTTTAGAGTAACAGAATTTATGTGGTAGAATACTCGAGAAAACAAGACATTGCTAAGAGACATGGCCTGCAATTTCCTTGTACAACTCCATAAACCTCATTTCTATTAGGTTTTTAAGGCCAGAAAAGCAATTTCAGACCTCAGCTAGAATGATCTTCCTCCAGTAAATACAGTGTAACACTGAGTCATCTGAACAGTGACTGATTGGCTCATTTCAGATTATATACATTCCACTAATCCCTTACGTTCAGTCCACCGGCACCTGAGTGCAAAACTCTTGAAAGCTCTGCTCCAAGCATGCAATTTCTGCCACCTGTGACACAAGGAACAACTGGCAAGCTGTTCCTGCTGCGTAGCAAACACATCCTGTGCTACACACTGCAGCAGAAATTAAAAGGTTCGTTCAGAATGTAGGGGAATGGTGTAGAGTGTGCTCACTCTCGCTCTCTCTCTCCAACTACCTGAGGAGAGGCTGGAGCAGGGAGGGGGCAGCCTCCCCTCCTTGATGACAACTAAAAGGACCACAGGAAATGTTTCCAAGCTGTGCCAGGGGAAATTTGGGCTGGATATTAGGTAATGTTTCTTCACTGAAAGGATTCTCAAACACTGGAATGGTCTGCCCAGAGCAGTGGTGGAGTCACCATCCCTGGGGTGTTGAAGCAGCCTGTGGAACTGGCGCTTAAGGGCATGGTTTAGTGTGGACCCTTCAGTGCTGGGTCAAGGGTTGGACTGGATGAGCTTGGAGGTCTCAAGTTGTGCCGGGGTAGGTATAGGCTGGGTGTTAGGAGGAAGTTCTTCACAAAGAGAGTGATTTGCCATTGGAATGGGCTGCCCAGGGAGGTGGTGGAGGCACTGTCTCTTGAGGTCTTCAAGAGAAGACTGGATGAGGCACTCAGTGCCATGGTCTAGTTGACTGGATAGGGCTGGGGGATAGGTTGGATGATCTTGGAGGTCTCTTCCAACCTGGTTGATTCTATGATTCCAACTAGGTATGTTCTGTGACTCTGTGAAACACTGAAGTTGAACACCGCATGCAGCCCTCACTTAAGAGATTATCACTGTTTGTATTTTGAGGTTATGGCATTAATGACTGCTGAAGACTTTGTGAGCCCACTGTGAATTCTACAAAGAAATACAGATTTTATTTGTTTTTTAATCCTTGAAAATGGAAATATTAATTTCCTTATGCAGCAAACTCACTTCGATGTATTTTAAAAGAAAACAGTTCATTTGTTAGAGTTACTCCCATTGTAAGTAATTTTTAGTTATGTTTTTGAAGGCATAATTTTGCTTTTTAGAAAGCTATGAATTACAATAGATGCTCTGTGTATGCCTCTGTGGGATGATGAATAATGTGGTAGGGAGAATACATACAATTTGGATTGGTATATGGAATTCAATGTAATCCACTGATAAATGCAAGCTAAGTAACAAATCTCACTTTCCCCCTAAATCTTCATATATAAAATTTAGTGGTTTATTATTTTACAGTCTCTGAAATATAGAATAGTAGAATCTTGGAATGGTTTGGGTTGGAAGGAACCTCCAAAGGTCATCCAGACCAGCCCCCCTGCACTCAGCAGGGATATCCTCCACTAGATCAGGTTGCTCACAGCCTAGTCCAGCCTCACTTTGGGCATCTTCAGGGACAGAGCCTCAGATGTGTCCCTGGGCACCTTCATGGTGCAGAACTTATTCCTCATATCCAATCTCAATCTGCTTTGCTCCCATTCCAAACCACTGTCGTCATCCTGTCCCTGCAGGCCTTTGCAAACAGTCCCTCTGCAGCCTTCTTATAGTCTCCTTCAGGTCCTTGCAGGCTGCTATTAGGTCTTCCTGGAGCCTTCTCTTCTCCAGGCTGAACAACTCCAGCTCCCTCAGCCTATCCTCAGCCTGCATATCCAGAGATTGATAAAGGAATCAGATGATAACAAATGTTTTGCATTTCTTTCTGCTGTATGTGATGTAATCCTTTCCCACCAAACACATCTGCCTACGATTCCAGTTTTTCAAAAATCCATGAAGAGAGGCTCACCACAACGAATGCCTAAATCAATTGGTTGTATTTTGCAACTGAACTACACCAAAGTTTAGAAACCAGAAATGTTTTTACTAATGAATATGAAAGCTGAGAATTTCAGAGAGTGTTTCACAGAAATGGAAGCAGAAGCATCAGAGGGAAAAGTGAAATGAGTTTGCTTAGTCTTAATCAGCTGATTCTACCTTCTACTTGACCTCAAAATTATTGATAACAGTTTATTGGATTCCAAATCTGTGCTGTTAAAACTGCTCTTGCTACAAAGCTGGACAAGGACAACGCTGTCTGTAACTGATGCTTAGTCTGAAGTCTGGAGACATTCAAAATCAGACTTGATGTGGCCACCAGTGTGCACTTGCAGCCCAGAGAGCAAACTGTATCCTGGACTGCATCCAAAGAAGTGCAGCCAACAGGTTGAGAGAGGGGATTTTGCCCCTCTACTCCACTTGGTGAGACCCCACCTGGAGTACTGCATCCAATTCTGGAGTCCCCATTACAGGAAAGATCTGGAGGTGCATGAATATGTCCAGAGAAGGGCCATGAGGATGATCAGAGGGCTGGAAAACCTCTGCTATGAGCATAGGCTGAGACATTTGGGGCTGTTCAGTTGGGAGAGAAGAAGGCTCCAAGGAGACCTTATTGTGGCCTTCCAGTATCTGAAAGGGGCTACAAGAAAGCTGGAGAGGGACTTTTCAGGATGTCAGGTAGTGATAGGACTGAGAGGAGTGGATCCGTGCTAGGGGAGGGCAGCTTTAGATTATACCTTAGGAAGAAGTTCTTCACCATGAGGGTGGTGAGACACTGGCACAGTTTGCCCAGGGAGGTGGTGGAAGCCTCATCCCTGGAGGTTTTTAAAGCCAGGCTGGATGTGGCTCTGGGCAACTTGATCTAGTATGAGGTGTCCCTGCCCATGAAAGGGGGGTTAGAACTGGATGATCCTTGATCACAGTTCTATCTATGATTCTGTGATCTAGTTGAAGGTGTCCCTGCTTACTGCAGGGGGGATGGATAAGATGACCTTTCAGAGTCCCTTTCACCCCAGAGCAATCTGTGAATCACAGCTGTCCATTTTAGCAGTAGTGAGTAGGCAGTGAAGTGTGACCTGGAAGCAAGCTGTGTAACCCTCACACACCAGTAGAAAAGCTGCCTCTGAACTCCCATTTTAAAAGGCCTGTCAGTTCCTCTGGTGAAAATCACTTTGTCACTCCCAGCTTTCAGTTCAAGTGGCAGTGGCTGCGCTGCTGGCATAGTACTGGAGTTGCATAAAGGGGCTGGGAAAAGCAGAGCTGCTTTTAGAACGTAATTGTTAAAGTGATCTTTGAGCTCGTCACAGGCGGCTGTTGTGGCTCTGCTTTGACAATAAGAATTGGCACCAGAGTAGCTTCATAGCTGGATGGGATTCTGCCATATCATATGGCTCTGGATTTATCAGCTTCCACCCCCTGAAGAGCTTCTAAGGCAGTGTCTTCTGGTGAACAGTGAAATAGGGGAATAAAAATAAACCATTCCACGTGCTAGCCTGCAACAGGTTTTGCTTGGTGAGTTTGGGAAAATAAAGTGATTTTTAATTCTGTCTTTAACAGGTGAACATGAAAAGTAACCTGGTTGGGCTCACTTGTATCATTTTTATTATCACATGTTAAGCAGTGACTAAGGGCTTGGCACTGCTTAAGTAAGAGTGCCTTTGATGTGTCCTGTAACCACTTGGAAAACAGCTTGTAGGATAAACAGGACCGGACCATCTCACTTTGCACTTTTCCAGAGTGGTATTATTCTTGGAATAGGTCTTGTGAGAAGCAAATTTCTACAGCAGAGTTGAACCATCATTTGAAGAAGTTAAGACCATGTACTGGGCTTCCCAGTTCAAAGGAGACAGGGATCTGCTGGAGAGACTCTAGCGGAGAGCTATGAGGATGATGAAGGGACTGGAACATCTCTGCTGTGAAAGAAAGATTGAGAGCTCTGGGGCTGTTTAACCTGGAGAAGAGAAGGCTGAGGTCTATCAGTAATTGAGGGGTGGGTATCAAGATGGAGGTGCCAGGCTCTGTTTGGTGGTGCCCAGTGACAGGACAAGGAACCACAGTGACAAGCTGG
This sequence comes from Pogoniulus pusillus, assembly GCF_015220805.1. Classification (NCBI taxonomy): domain Eukaryota; kingdom Metazoa; phylum Chordata; class Aves; order Piciformes; family Lybiidae; genus Pogoniulus; species Pogoniulus pusillus. The sequence continues at coordinate 31,770,359 of NC_087264.1, read as the reverse complement.
AACACAAGCAGCTTTACTTCAACAGAAGGAGACAATTCTATATGTTGAGGGTGCCAGAGCCCTGGAGCAGGCTGCACAGAGAGATTGTGGAGTCTCCTCTGGAGACTTTCCAAACCCATCTGGATGTGTTCCTGTGTTACCTGCCCCAGGTTATGCTGTTTGACTGGATGATCTCTGAAGGTCCCTTCCAACCCCTACCATTCTGTGACTCAGAGGACTTAAGCTGGGATCTTACTGTGCTAACCAAACACATTTTGTTTATTTTTAGATTAGTGTTTTTCTGAAAATCCTAGCAACAGGGGTTTACTGCAAACATGAAACAAGTTCCATTGAGTAAAACTGAGTAGCAGTGTAGTTAGAGCTTTTTATGGCATGCTAGAAGCCACTGTGAAAGCAGCAGAAGAACACAGCAGTAGTGAGAGCCTTGGGGACAGTTTGTAGTCGTTGCCACTTTGATGTAGCCTGCAACATAAATCCGCACACAAACGTCTGTTCACAGACACCTCAGAACAGCCTCTGCCTCTATGTGTGGTATCAGTTACAATGGGCTCATTTTCAACAGGTTCTGTGTTCCAGGGTTTCTTGAGCATCGTGATGTGTGTTTGACTCTTTCCCTTGCACCTTGTTTTGTGACAGGATGACGAAGTAGTACTGCAGTGTGTTGCCAGCATCCACAAGGAACAAAGGAAGTTTTGCTTGGCGGCTGAGGGGCTCGGGAATCGCCTGTGCTTTTTGGAACCAACATCAGAAGCTAAAGTAAGAAGCTGATACTCTGGAGCAGAGTCACTGAGCAGTGAATGCCAGCCTGCTTATTATCAGAAACTACACTGAATTAGGGTCTCCAGTGGGCTCTCTGATACGCCTTTGTGTGCTCTTCTGTCTATGACTGCAGCCTGAGATTTCCCAGGGATTCTAAACATCCTTTGAGGTGTCCCAGTAAGCAGCCACAAGTTACTATTCCTTAACTGTCTGAAAGAACTATTGGAACTGAAGTCACTGGAAGATGTCCCTGCTGACTGCAGGAGGTTTGACTGGATGATCTTTGGAGGTTCCTTCCAACCCAGATCATTCTATGATGCCACAATCGCTATTCATTATCTTAATCAATTGTATCAATATTGATGATATCACTGGATGGAAATAGATTAGAACTTTATTACCAGCTAGATTATTTCTTCCCAGATAAAATTCCAGTTTTAGTTTAAGGTATTATAAAGGGGTTTTGTTGTTGTTGTTTTAAATGAAATTCCAATATACTTCCAGAACAGCATGGTTTAATTCACACTCAAGATGTCTTAATAAAATGGATGCTGAGAAACCTGAAAGCTGCCAGAAAATAACAGAAGAATACCTCAGTTTTCTGTTAGTTTGATTTATGCTTTTAGTAATGATGTGGTTTATTTGCCTCCTGGGTGCAATTAAAGGCAATACTGGGTGAAGTGTTACACAGAGGTTTTGTTCATTTGTCTGGCTCACTGGAAAGCAGACTGCTTAATGGTGTATAGATGTTTACGCTCATAGCAATAAAATATCCTGAAAAAGCCTTTCCAGGCTTTGCTAATAAATATGAGACAAATGCTCTGGTCTTACACTCTTTAATTTATTTTTACAGTATGTTCCTCCAGACCTTTGCATCTGTAATTTTGTTCTTGAACAATCCCTGTCTGTCAGAGCCCTTCAGGAGATGCTGGCCAGCACAGGGGATAATGCTAGTGAAGGGGTAAGTAAATTCCCATCAAATAACATTACATTTTTGAATAGGGATGTGCCACTTTCTTTCCTTGCTCCAGGATTTTGTAGGAGAGGTGCTTCATGTCAGAGCAGATTCTTGTTTTCTCCCGGGACATCATTGCTCCACCACTATCCTTGGATTCCTCATCTTTAGCACTGAGGAGCAGGTGCAGTTAGTCTTAGAAAAGCTAGGACCATAATCTTCAGGGATCATTGATCACCATCAGTTCGTAACTGGATACTGGATAAGGAATAGGAGAACCTTTGGACTGATTGTGGCTTTTGTGAATCTGAGGAGAGTATCTTGGCAAGGAAACAGTGACACATTTCAGTTCACATATGAAAATGCAATACTTGCTTTTGTAGACGCATAACTGCCTCACTTCAGTGTCATTTGAAATGATTGACTCTGTGGTAGGAAGCAGAGCTGTTATAGAAACAGTTATTTAAGTTTCTGGAACTACCTTTCCCTACCTTTATCCCTTTCACAGAAATCCAAGGAAAAGGACTGACCTCAAAGGCAGTCCTTCTTAGCAGCGTGAAACATCCTAGAGACAAATCCACTTCTAAAGCTGTATTTTGGGGAACTATCTTTCATATTTAATGATAGTCTAAATATACCTGAAATAAGAAGAGAATATTACAAATGCTCTTTTAAATGAAAAAAAAACAACCTCTGTCTATGCATGAGAAGTTTCAAGCAACAATGTGAGAAATTAGATATTCTAAAATCAGCAATTTCTGACTTCTTATTGGGATCCTGGTGTGAGACCTTTTGTTATTGCTCAAGATTCACAAGATATAAATGTTATGATCTGGGCTGAGGGAAGAGAATAAAGTATAGTTTTGCCCACCATAGCATAGTTAGTGTTAACATTAATCATGTTAGCCATCATTCTGCATAAAATGGAGATCACTTTCCTAAGAAAAATGATTCCAAAAATCTGGAATTGAAGATCTCAAACAAAGAAAAAAATCCAAAGGAAAGCAGCAGAATAATTAAGGAATTTAATTTCTTGGTCATACTATTTATTTAAGCTGGAATAGGGTTGCTGTTGACAAATAATGATGAAATGAGATGGTAGATTCAGGAAATGACTGAGAGAGGCAGACTTGAAAACCTACAAAGTTTGTTGTCTATTGTTCCAGAGGTACCTTTGTTATGATCACTCTTTCCCTGGATCTACTTTTCTTCTGATTAGTAAAAGGAGCTCAGAATTAAATACTCAGAGTGAAGAATCCAGTTTTGCCTTTCTCTGATCTTGCCCTAAATGTCCATATTCAAAATGATTAACTGTGCTTGGTAGAATATTTTGGATATATTTGCTTTAATGAATCTCACAAATGCCATTAATTCTAGCAAGGATTTCTCCTCAGCATGTGGTTAAATCATTCTGCCCTACTGACTTGCTTTCCTCACTCAGATTTCAGTTTCTGTGTGTGCATTTACTTATTTTATTATTTATTCTCTTTTAATGCCTCTGAGAAGTTTATAAGAAAGGTAAGCAGCATCACATTTAACTCAAACTATTGGAAAATGCTCTGCTTTTACTTCTAATAAAAATCAGATCACAATGAGAGTCTTTTGACCAAGAACAACATTTGTTCCTTGGCAGATATTTGGCTATTGCTGTAGATATTTGATGATGATGATGATGACTGATGATTGTACTGCATTTCACGGCTGGCTTGAATTTTTGCACTTATTATTTGGAGTGGCTCTTGATGTTGTTACATAATTCTGCTTGTAGCCCACACAGTGCAGTGGAGTTCTGACCTTCTTTGTCATGTTCTGTAGGCAGCTCAAGGGGGTGGTCACAGAACCCTGCTGTATGGCCACGCTATACTACTTCGACATTCGTTTAGTGAAATGGTGAGTGAAAGAGCACTTGCACAGAGTGGGTAACATGAAGCTCCCATAACATCTTACTGGGAAAAAAACATACATATATTTATATAAATGTAGAAAATTTTTGCTTCTAGGTTTGCTTCTGCACTAGATAAAAAGAAAAAAAGTCAATAGCTTATGGTATCACAACATAATGAAAGTGCCCCTTCAGTTTTCAGTTTGGATTCTTCCATCCATTTCACTCAGAGATATCTTTCACAGAATTGTGAGGGTTGGAAGGGACATCAAGGATCACCCAGCTCCAACCCCCTCTGCCATAAGCAGGAACACTTTCCATTAGATCAGATTGCCCAGAGCCACATCCAGCCTGGCTTTAAAAACCTCCCAGGATGAGGCTTCCTTTATGTCCCAGGGCAACTGGTGCCAGTGTCTCACCACCCTCATGGTGAAGAACTTCTTCCTAAGGTGTAATCTAAAGCTGCCCTCCTCTAGCTTGGATCTATGCCCCCCATCCTGTCACTACCTGACACCCTAAAAAGTCCCTCCTGAGCTTTCTTGTAGGGCCCTTTCAGATACTGGAAGGCCACAATAAGGTCTCCTTGGATCCTTCTCCTCTCCAGACTGAATACAGTGCAGTACTCCTTTACTCATGGATTATTTATACGGCCTTAAGGAATCCCCTTTAATGATAATTCCCTTTATAAGCTGCTACTGTTGCAAAGGATTTGTTATGGTTTGTGCTATTTTTTCCATCATATTTTATGAGATGAAGTGTTTCTTTTAACATCCCATAGTTTCCAGAGACTGTGCCAACAGATGTGCTGTCTTCAGGCTACTTGTATAGATTTTATTTCACTATATTGTACAACTGGAACATTTTAACTACTTGGGATCTTTGACTATTTATGGTCCATTCAAGTAGACCCAGTAAGGCACTGAGGAAATAAGAAGTGGGGATAATATCTTCCCTCTGCTTTGCTCTACTAGAAGACTCTACATTAGTCTTATGTTTATGAACCACACCAATTGTAACAGCCTTGCCACATCTGGGTTGCAAATATGATTGCTTCCTTTTGTATGTCTCCTGGTTTTATGCAGCAAACATTTTACAGTAGTGATCACAGAACCATAGGTTGGAAGTGGGCTCAGAGCTCATCTGCTCAATCCTCCCCACCACAGGCAGGGACACCTCTCAACTACACTCAGATGCTCAAGGCCTCGTCCAGCCTGGCATTCAACACTCCCAGGCAGGAGGCATCCACAGCCTCCCTGGGTAGCCTATTCCAGAGTCTCAGCATCCTCCTCCTGAAGAACTGCTTCCTCAGTTCCAGTCTAACCCTGTTGTGCCTCAGCTTCAAACCATTCCCCCTTGTCCTGTCTCTAGACAGGCTAATGAAAAGTCCCTCTGCAGCCTTCCTTCAGGTCCTGGCTGGCAGCTCTAAGGTTCCCCTGGCGTCTTCTCCTCTCCAGGCTGAACAACTCCAGCTCCTGTCCTCACAGCAGAGGTACTCCAGCTCTTGGATCGTGCCTGTTCCTATTTGATGAACCATGTGAAACTTTGGAAGGCAGGAGCTCAAATGCACAGAGAAATGTGTGCTGAAGTGGAAAGGGATTTTGATTTCAAGTCAGGGAGAGCATGGACACAAATAGGGTCATGTTTTTATCATTAAAAAATCACTAAGCAGTAATGTTAGAACAAACCCTGAGGGCAGGCTGACAGTGTGATGGAGTAATGGGAATGTGTTCATTTGCCACTTGTGCTAACAGATACTGTCTGGGTTTTGTTTTCAATGACTTCTGCACTGCAGTATTTGACGTGTTTGACATCATCCAGATCCCAGACGGACAAACTTGCCTTTGATGTGGGACTACGAGAAAATGCGGCAGGTATGGCAAGGTGTCTGTGCAGGAAAAGATGTCACACATATTAATTGGTGGCACTGTAAGCTTATGAATGTACTGCTTATTGTTCATTAGAAATAGAATCAGGGAATCACAGAATGGCTCAGGCTGGAAGTGAGCTCAGACCTCATCTGCTCCCGCCTCCCCACCATGGGCAGGGACACCTCTCAACTAGATTTAGTTGCTCAAGGCCTCAACCAAGCAGGCCTTCAACATTTTCAAGCAGGAGGCAGCCACAGCCTCCCTGGGCAGCCTGTTCCAGAGTCTCACCACCCCCCCTACTGAAGAACTTCTTCCTCAGCTCCAGTCTAACCCTGCTCTGCCTCAGCTTCGAACCATTGCCCCTTGTCCTGTCTCTAGATATCCTGATGAAAAGTCCCTCTGCACCTTCCTGCAGGATCCCTTCAGGTGTTGGAAGGGACCTCTAAGGTCCCTCTGGAGTGTTCTCTTCTCTAGGTTAAACACCCTCAGGTCCCTCAGCCTGTCCTCAGAGCATAGGGGCTCCAGCACCCACCAATAAGATGAGTATAATGAAATGAGGACTGTCAATACTGACGACTTTCAGTAAATTAATTGACTGTGAAAGAATGTGAGAATGCCTTGTAATTAAACTGAGTTACTGCAGCTGCACAGCTACAACAGGTGAAAGACAAACTTCCCTCACAAAACAGGAGGTCAAGTAAATAACCACTTAGCTGAAAAGGAATTCTCAGAGAGATGGCCAGTGCCAATGGTCAAAGTGAAATGATTCCATTGAACAAAAGAAGTGTCATGCATTAGTTTTCTACTTGTGTGGCCTGGCACTTGGAACAGCATTAGCGAGCAGCCTCTATCAGTGCCTTTACAATGTATGTTGTACCCATGCCACAAAAGACATGTTCGACTTGTAATTGAGGGAAACAGAAATAAATGTAATAAGCACATTGCTGAAAGAGCTGAAGAAAAATAATAATGGGATGGAGTGGAATAGACATGAAACAAACAAGAAATGACAAGCCTTAAAATCTAATTAATAGATTTCTGGGAGTGCTGCCAGTAACAGTGCTGCTGACAGAAATATAGTAAGAAAAATAAGAAACTGTGCTTCCATGAAATCACAAATAAGCTTTGAGGTGCCAGTGGGAGCTGTGTTAAAGCCATTCCCAAGCAACTCAGCCACAGAACTACATGTGGGTTTATGTGCTACTGTGTGCATAGGGTTAATGGGCACTGAAAGGGATGGGTACTCATCAGAAGTAACAGGGACCCTGTAGTGACCAGGGCTACATATCTGATGTGTAAGGAAAAAGCTAAGTGCCTGCATACACAGCTCCATCATGTGAGACTTCAGATCAAGAAATGCCAGCTGTGTTAATCACAGAATGTCAGGGGTTGGAAGGCATCTCCAGAGATCATCCAGTCCAGCTCCCCTGCCAGGGGCACCCAGGACAGGTCACACAGGAACACATCCAGGTGGGTTTGGAATGTCTCCAGAGAAGGAGAGTCCACAACCTCTCTGGGCAACCTGTTCCAGGGCTCCAACACCCTCACAGGGAGGAAGTTTTCCCTCCTATTCCCATCACATTCCTCTGCTCCAGCTTGCCCCCAGTGCCCCTTGTCCTGTCCTCGGTCATCCCTGAGCAGAGCCTGGCTGCATCCTGCCCACACTGCCCTGCACATCTTTAGCAGCAGCAATGAGGGCAGTCCTCAGGCTCCTCTGCTCCAAGCCCCAGCTCCCTCAGCCTGTCCTCACAGAAGATGTTTCACTGCCTGCAGCAGCTCTGTGCTGGACTCTCTCAAGCAGTTCCCTGAGGTTCTTCTTGAACTGAAGGGCCCAGAACTGGACACAGGCAGTGCAAACCTCTGCTTTCCATTGGATATTCATTATTTTGAAAACAACTCCAAGTGAAAATAGCCTGATGATGGACAGGCATTGGATACAGAGGTGTTAAAAATGTCTGTTGGCCATGTTCTTTGAGAATTCCTTTCCAGGGAACTGATTATTTACATGATCCTCCGTTTTCAGTGAGGAAAGTTTGTCTTTCACCTGTCATAGCCATACATATAAGACCATCCGAGACAGGCACTGGCAGCTTATTACTTGATTGTATCTTCAGTTACTGCCTCAGATGGAGATAATTTCCTTTAGGCAAGATGCAGAAAGGAATGTGTGTGTTCCACCTCAAAATACTGTCAGTGAAATCTACCTTCACAGCTTTTTTTCCACAGCTATTGTGCATGTGTTTGCTTGCACCCAGGAGGCTGCATAATGAACACCTGCAGCTGTCTCATATTGGTGTTTACTTAACTGTGCATATCCAAGGATACCCCTGTACACGTAGAGAAGATAAAAAGCAGCACATGAAAGGAATGCTGAGGTGTATTCTGCACTGGGGATTTGGATAACTATTATGTGCTTGCTAACTTCATAAACTGAACACCACAATATCACCTCCCCTTGCCCTGCTCCCCCACCAATTTAACTGCCTGGTTGAATCTGTTTCAGCTGTGTGAAGTACTCTTCACCTAGCAGCTGTTGAGTGAAAGGCTGCTGGATATTTATCATCTTCTAAAGAGTTAGCCTTTGAAGTTTTAAGGATGTAACTTTTATTGTCAGCTTCTTTGTAACTAGTTTAATAACCTTCAGATTTTGTTTACAGATGTTTTACATGAAATTTCTAAGCTGATCAGGTTTTTGTGCTTTAACTTATGCTACCAATGTTGCCTTTAATTCTCTTCCACTCTGCATTACCCTAAAGAGTGTGAAATTTTGGGATGAATTAGGTGATTTCCCCAGAACTGGGGTGGATGTGTGCAAAGTAACCTGAGAGCTTCCATTTAGTGGACAGGAAAGGTTCTCTGGCTGTCAGGCTCAGGCTGGCCTGTCCTGTAGCGCTGTGCTCCGTGGTGCTAGTGGTGCTGCTCCCAGAACTGCTGCTTGTGGTGCAGCGATCCTGTGACGTTCTGCAGCGTTTGTTTCAAATTCTGTATTCTACAACATAAATACAGCTTTCCTACAGAGAATCGCGAATTAAATGTGAACGTGAAGGGAAACAAAACCCGAAGGGTGACGGCCGAGGCAGCTGTTAGCAATTTACTGGCACTGAGAGCCGTGGGGAGAGGTCGGAGCGGAGGGAGCAGCCTGCGGGACCGAGCCGCCCTCGCGGCAGTTCGGCGCAGCAGCAAGCAGCAGCAAGAGGAGCAAGCAGCAGCAGCAAGAGCAGCAAGCAGCCCATGGGGTTGTTTTTCACTCCCCAGAAGCCGGCTTACAGGCGGCAAGCGGAACGACTGCCCCGGCCCCCACCGAGCCAGCTGCTCTGGCAGGAGGGGCGAGCGGGACCCGGCCAGAGCCGCGGCCTCAGCGGCGGCTTAATCGCCTCGGGAGCGCAGGGACTGCCCGCACCCAACGGGGTCGGACAGGAGGAGCTGGTGAGGTACCTGGGAGCGCCGGGAGTGTGCGGGTCAGGCACAGGGGCGAAGACAGAGATGGGTGCAGTTTGCAGGGTCGGGTGCAGTGGCAGAGGCCCAGGGGCAGCAGCAGCAGCAGCAATGGTGCAGTTTGCAGGGTCGGGTGCAGTGGCAGAGGCCCAGGGGCAGCAGCAGCAGCGATGGTGCAGTTTGCAGGGTCGGGTGCAGTGGCAGGGGCCCAGGGGCAGCAGCAGCAGCAGTGGTGCAGTTTGCAGGGTCGGGTGCAGTGGCAGAGGCCCAGGGGCGGCAGCGGCAGCAGCGATGGTGCAGTTTGCAGGGTCAGGTCCAGTGACAGAGGCCCAGGGGTGACAGCAGCAGCAGCGATGGTGCAGTTTGCAGGGTCGGGTGCAGTGGCAGAGGCCCAGGGGCAGCAGCAGCAGCAATGGTGCAGTTTGCAGGGTCGGGTGCAGTGGCAGAGGCCCAGGGGCAGCAGCAGCAGCGATGGTGCAGTTTGCAGGGTCGGGTGCAGTGGCAGAGGCCCAGGGGTGGCAGCAGCAGCGATGGTGCAGTTTGCAGGGTCAGGTCCAGTGGCAGAGGCCCAGGGGTGGCAGCAGCAGCAGCAATGGTGCAGTTTGCAGGGTCAGGTCCAGTGGCAGAGGCCCAGGGGCAGCAGCAGCAGCGATGGTGCAGTTTGCAGGGTCGGGTCCAGTGGCAGGAGCAGCAGCAGCGATGGTGCATTTGCAGGGTCGGGTGCAGTGACAGAGGCCCAGGGGCAGCAGCAGCGATGGTGCAGTTTGCAGGGTCAGGTCCGATGGCAGAGGCCCAGGGGCAGCAGCAGCAGCGATGGTGCAGTTTGCAGGGTCGGGTGCAGTGACAGAGGCCCAGGGGCAGCAGCAGCGATGGTGCAGGTTGCAGGGCCGGGTCCAGTGGCAGAGGACCAGGGGTGGCAGCAGCAGCAGCGATGATGCAGTTTGCAGGGGCAAAAACAGCCTAATGGCTGCAAGCCAGGCAAGAGCTGTTAGTGAAGGAAATGTGGTGCCCCAGCCAGTGGTCCCTGGTAACCAGGCAGGTGTCGAGGCCCCTGACTGCAGGGAGTGCCAGAGTCTTTCGTTTGCAATGGCAGGCTGTGGTCTGTGCACAGCTGAGCTCAATGAGGGCGATCAGGGAGTGTGAGGGAAGCACGGCCTGTTGGAGCCAGGCTCTGCCCTCCTCGCAGGAGAATTGGGAACACCTGCCAGACAGCACCTAATTGCAAGGGGCCCCGGTACCGTGCCTCTGTCAGCTGGGAGACAGAAGCCCAGATGGAAGGGGTGAGTGGAGGCAGTTCACTGCTGTGGCAGAAGGTGAGTGGTTTCCTTGCCCACTTTGTCTTCCCGGGTGCCTCTGAGCGATAGATCTGAGGCCCCGCTGGGAGGCAGCTATTCTAACGGAGTTGGGGATGGTAGCAACCTACAGGAGAGGTCTTACCTTAGTCAGTTTGGCTTTCCAAGCCTACCTCGCCTTCCCAGCCACCCTTACACAATAGAAATGAGGCCCTGGAACTGCATGGCTGAGCAACGGAGGCAGCAGATGAAGATCCATCTAGGGAGTTGCCTGGAGTGACTCAGCCAACCTCAGGAATTAGAACTACTGGTGTTAAGAAAAACAGGAGAGCAATTGTTGCAGGTGATTCTTTTCTGCGGGGAACAGAGGACCCTGCGTGCCAGGCAGATCCATCCCACAGGGAAGTCTGCTGCCTTGCTGGGCCCAGGTCAGAAGTGTTGCTGGGAAACTCCCTAGCAGTGATGGTGCCCCTGTACTCTCAGCCCTGGTAAAGCCACAGCTTGAGTACTAGGTTCAGTTCTGGGCACCACAGGATAGGAAAGACATTGAGGTGCTGGAGTCTGTCCAGCTGGTGAGAAGAGTGGCAGAGGGAGATGGAGTGGTTTACAGAAGAGAGAAAAGAAGAGATAAGGCGAGGCTGAGGCTAGATCTTACTGCTCTCTACAGCTACCTGAAAGGAGGTGGGAGTGAGGCTGCTGTTGTAATCAGCAATAGAACAAAGGAAATGGGTTGCAATTGTGCCAGGGGAGGTTTAGATCGGACAATAGGGAAATCATTAGCGAGAGAGTGGTGAGGGGTTGGAACAGGCTGTCCAGATAGGTGGTGGAGTCGCTGTCCCTGGAAGTGTTGAAGAAGCTGCAGATGTGGTGCTTCAGGACATGGTTTAGTGGTCGTGGTTGTTGGGTTCATAGAATCAACCAGGTTGGAAGAGACCTCCAAGATCATCCAGTCCAACCTATCACCCAGCCCTATCCAGGCACTAAGTGCCTCATCCAGTCTTTTCTTGAACACCTCCAGGGATGGTGCCTCCACCACCTCCCCGGGCAGCCCATTCCAATGGCAAATCACTCTCTCTGTGAAGAACTTCCTCCTAATATCCAGCCTATACCTACCCTGGCACAGCTTGAGACTGTGTCCCCTTGTTCTATTGCTGGTTACCTGGGAGAAGAGGCCACTCCCCACCTGGCTACTTGATCTTAATGGTCTTTTCCAGCCTCAGTGAACCTATGATTCTGAGCAGTGTTTTGCAGGTGGTTAGTTTCTTTACCAGCATTGAAAGAGAAAGATCAGCTTTAGTGACCAAAAGTTTCAAGGAAAAAGGAAGAAAATTCAAACTGACTGAAAAGAGGAATGAGGTGGTTCTAGAAGGTGGGTGTCTGTATTTGACACAATTCTTTGTCATGTGTAGTGGGTTAGATTTTACCCCCAAAACAAATCATCAGACTAGCTCAGAAGGTTTGGGAGCAAAATGAAGCTATATTTACAAAAGCAAGCTAAAAATCAGAAGTATAAAATGCAATTAATATATTTTATATATATATTTACAATTCATAACAACACAAGGAACCCCTTGAATTGCTCCCTGCCCCTCTGGACAAACTCAGAGGGGACCACCAGCAGCCTTCTTCCTTTGCCCTTCCCCTTCTCCCCCTTCCTCAACACAATACACCAGCAGAAGGTCAGGAGAGAGGTAAGGGAGTAATGCAAAGCAGTATCAAGAGAGAAGCCACAAAAAGGAGAAGAAAAAGAGAAGTTTATGCAGCAAACTTTATCCTAATCAGCAAGCAAATGGAATGACATTGACTTTTCATTATTTTTCTTTTGTATCCAATCCCCTATTTTATTTACCTTTTACTATTTTCTACACAACCTCTCTGGATTTTTTCTATTCTTGTTTATAATGAAAAACTAGGCTGGAATGTTAGTTCTAAATCAGCACATCATGTTATTTCAGTGTTCTGTGAAAAACACCCTCAAAGTTCTTTGGACTTTCCTACCTCATGTACCCTTGATAAGTAGTATCTCTGCCCTATAGGTGAGGCTTGCTGGTGGACAATACATCCTGCTTCTAAACAGAGGTCAGAAGGAGAAAAGGTTCGGATAGGCGATGATCTCATCCTGGTCAGTGTGTCCTCTGAAAGATACCTGGTACGTGGGCATGCTTACTAAGTACAAATCCAAAGCACTGTGAGGAGTTGGAGGAAATGGTTGAGGTTCTTGTGAAAGATTTATTTTTTTTCCCTAATCTCAAAAATAAGGCCTGGTTGCAATGCACTTCTCTGTCTCAGTGAAACAGTTTTCCCCTCTAGATCAAGACTGTTTCCATGCATTTATCCCAAGGTGTACTTCAGTATTCTCCATCTTAAGAAGTTTTTATGTCTGTAACTGCTATATTCCAACCCGCAGCTGGAGTCTGCTGATTAGGTTTAGAAAAGAGTTAATTTTAAAAGCAAATTACTACTAAAAAAAAAAAAATGTATGTACTTTGTTATTGTTTCAGTTTTGTTGAGAAATTAATATACCAAATGTTTTGAACTGCAGGGAAGTCACTGCTGTTTCTCTCATCTTATTTCAGCATCTCTCCATATCAAATGGAAGCATTCAGGTGGATGCCTCCTTCATGCAGACACTATGGAATGTACATCCTACATGCTCAGGGAGCAGTATTACAGAAGGTTTGTGATATTAGTTATTGAGAAAGGTATATTCTTTAAACGACCTTTGATATCTTTTTGTACAGCATGAAAAAATCCTCACCCTCAGACCATCAAACCAAAAAGCTGAATGAAAGTAAAACCGAATGGCATAGGAGAGAAGAATAATGGGGGGCAAACCGCAGAATGCTCCTACGTCAGCTGGGTTAACTGAAAAATAGCTAAGTGCTTCAGCTTTATACTAGCAAAGCATAAAAAGCTGCATGAGAAGTGAAAACTGAGAGAGAAATAGTTTCAGTTTAATTTTAGGGAGTGGGAGCTGCAAGGTAAGTCAAGTCTGTAAACTTAAGGTCTTTGTACAGGTTTTTCAATCACCTTATTAGAGATAATAGAAGAGAGGTGAAGGTATTAGTGAAATGGAAAACAGATTTCTCATAGTTCCTGTTTAAATCTCTTGATTGTGTTGTCCAAGGCTATTTGCTCAGTGTCCTTTCTGGATCTCACAGCAACTACTCCTTCCTGTCTCTTTGTAATTAGTCAGTGGAAATAGCTGTCTGAAAACCACATCTTCTTCAGCAGTCTTAAATCCCACACTCTGGGGCCAGGTTATCTTTCTGGGTACTCGACTGCACTTTACAGCCACGTTTGAAAAACGCTGCATTGTTCTGTTGGAGAAATGCCTTGTTCTGCAGCAAAAAGCTCCTGTGCCAGTCTGTTACCGACGCTGCCATAGCAAACACCTTACTTCACCTCTGCTGTTCTCTCGGGTATGGGCCCTCCAAGCTTGTGAATGACAAATGTCTTTTTCAGGATTGTTTTGTATCACTTGGCCCTAAAACTAATCACTTATGATATAATATTGTATAGGATCACAGGAAAAAATGGAGCCCTAAGGAAACTGAAAGAGACATTGCATTTCCTCGAGATCAGACAGACTGTCTTGACAGAAATACTTCCTTGATGCTAAAGACTCACTCACTACTCTGATCTGAAGTATTGGGTTCTTCTAACCCCAAGTGTTTCAACTCATCATCCCACAGCATTTCTGTGCCCATAAGAAACTGATCTCAGAGTGTTTGTAGGGTTTCATTTAAGAGCATATAGGATATAGATTTTCCTTGTAATACTTCCTGATGGCTTTCTGTCACAAAAACTGTATTATGCTGGAGCCATCTGTTTATAAATGGCTGTCTGATCCTCTGCCATCATGAGTCATATGTAGGAGAGAGAAGGGATTGCCCAGGACTCTACCCAGACTGCTTTTTGAATAGCTCCAAGAAGGGAGACTCCACAACCTCTTTGGGCACCTTCACAGTGAAAAAGCATTTCCTGATGTTCAGGTGAACCCTCCTGCGTTTCATTTTGTGCCCATTGCCTCTGGTTATGTCACTGGGCACTGCTGAAGAGACCCTCCCTCTGTGTCCTTCATATGGGTGAGATTTCTTCCCCCCGCCCCGCTCCATGACGCTTTTTTTTTTCTCTAGGTAGTACAGCCCAGAGCTCTCAGCATTCCTTGTGCACCAGTCTTTAAAGCAGTTTGTGTGACAATCTTTGTCCAAGTCCTTGGGCTCAGCTTTAGCTCTACAGACACTTCTCAGAGTGGTTTACATGATCAGTAACTGTGTGTCTATAAGACTTAGCAGCCTAGCTCAAGCTGAGTGGGCAGACTGAGGAAGTGAGATTCCCTGAGGCTAAAACTGGACTGGAGCTCAGATTACTTTCTGTGGTGTTTTAAGTACTCCTGATGGAACATATATCAGGAAAATTGGGAGGTTTTGTTCGTGGGCTGTTGTTCCCCGCCCCATTCTTTCTTCAGTTTGACCTTTGCATTGATTTGCAACAGGATAATTATGAGTTACTGTTTTCCCAATTAAAAAAATTATGCTAAATCGGCTGCTTGGGATGGAAGTTTCCTTTTACCCTTCCTCCTTTATGTGTGTTTGTTCTTTTAAAAGGAATTAACTTCACTTACAAGGTCAGAACAGTTTGGACTTAAGGTCTGATGAATCATTCCCCTCCTACACCATTTTTTATTCTCCTGGTGAGGTGGAGTGGCTGATTTTGACCTGTAGTCTTTGTGTTAAATGAATTGGAAAGTTAGCTTCCATTAAACATAATCTGCAGAACTGCTAAGTGTTTTTCTGTCCTCTTGTCTCCTGCTGCTGCTGTGCAGTTTCGATTTGGACACAAATCATAAATGTCAGAACAAATTGATGAGCTCACCAAATTATTTTGTACAGAGAACATGTACATTTCATCCTGGGGGAGGAAACTCTGGGATCATACATTTGATTCAGCTCCTACCTGAATCATTTTGTTTTCAAAACACTAACTTTTAAGTAAGTTTTTAATTTCCTTTTTGGGCCCAGAACCCTCCTTTGATTTTTAAATGCTAAGAGATTGCTTTCTTTTTGTTTTTGTTTCCAGAAGGAATATTTTTAACTGCAAAAGATACTCAAAAGTCTGTCAGCGTGCTAAATCTGTTGATCTTCAGTTCAATTGTGAGGGAAAATTTGTTTAGAGGTGGTCTGCATTTAGATGTGTTTTTTTTCCTTTTGGAGAGTGTGATTTTCATAATGTCAGTGTTGAATCTAATGAGTAACTATGATTCTCCTCCAGGGTATCTTCTTGGTGGGCATGTAGTGCGTTTGTTCCACGGCCATGATGAGTGTTTGACAATTCCATCTACAGACCAGAATGATTCACAGCATAAGTAAGTGGTGGGCCTTTCTTATGCACTTCTTTCTCTCAGGAAAGAAAATGCTGCTTGCCAGTTGCATTTGAGGTTAGATTAAACACCCTGTGCAGCAATTTAGTCAGTGGGATTGTTACAAAAAGTCAAGACTTCTGAAACAGAAAATCAGTCATGGATTTTTCTGTGACTGAAATTTAGGTAGTTGATTGCCACTGAGATTTCAGCCTCTTCTATTGCCGAATCACAGAATTGTCAGGGCTGGAAGGGGCCTCAAGGATCATCTAGTTGCAAGTCCCCTGCCATAGGCAGGGACACTCCTACTAGATAAGGTTGCCCAGAGCCACATCCAGCCTGGCCTTAAAAACTTCCAGGGGTGAGACTTCCACTACCTCCCTGGGCAACTTGTTCCAGTGTCTCACCACCCTCATAGTGAAGAATTTCTTTCTAAGGTCTAATCTAAATCTCCCTCCCCTAGCTTGGATCAATTCCCCCCAGTCCTATCACTACCTGACACCATAAAAAGTCCCTCCTTAGCTTTCTTGTAGCCCACTTCAGATACTGGAAGGACACAATACACTCTCCTTGGAACCTTCTCCTCTCCAGACTGGACAGCCCCCACTCTCTTAGGAGAGGTGCTCCTTGGCTTGCCTTTAATGTGTGCTACTATAAGCAGAAGGAAACATTAACAGGGAAGATAACTTAAAAAACCCAAAAAAAATCTCTGACAGTTCAGTCTCTACAATGACTTTTATTTCTTTATATCCACTGCACCTCTTTGCAAGTGCTTGCTCTCTCAGATTTGATTAATACCTTAACATAATTAAATCTTATTAGCTAGACTAAATCATTTTTGTATTAGGCATAAATCTACAGTTGTTACGCATCATGTTGATTTATTAAATTGAATTTAACTTTGCATTTTGCTGATGCAGAAAGGCACAGCAAGCTAATCATTTTGAGGCACAAAACCCCAGACATTAAAAATTGTATTCAGTGAAACATTTCTGTACCTATGGTGGCAAAGGAATTGTGCTTTAGGTGACATTCAGTTATGTCAAGTAAACTTTTCAGCTCTGAATTTTCTGCTTCCAGAGTTCTATATGGAGGGAAAAAAAGTCTCCAAAGCTAAAAGAAAATCCAAATTGAATCACAGAAAACATCACTTCTCTGTATAGAAAAAAAAATACACAAAGATTGCACTTTGAAAATGTACGCACCTAGCATAAAAACATTAGCAGAGGTATTAGGATCTAGATACTTTCTGTGGAACACAAGGAGAGATGAAGGAGGTCAAAGAGAATGAAAATGAATTACTAGTTTTGAGCTTAGCTACCAAGAGGTCATTAGAGTCTGCCAAAATTAACATCACTAAGATGAATGGGACAAAAGAGTATTGAGGAGGGAAGTGGAAAGAACAGCTGCAGACAGTTCTTGTGTATTCAGTAGAACCATAGAATGTATCAGGTTGGAAGGAACTTCAGAAGATCACATTGAGAGAGTCCAGCAACAAAAGTGAATTGATTGCTAGAGTTTAGTGTTGTCATTTTTCATCTTGATTCTGGAGTGTTAAAAACATTATTAGTGAGGACAAGATGTGTATTACATAGAATGATAGAGTGGTTTGGGTTGGAAGGGGTCTCTAAAGGTCATCCAGTCCAACCTCCCTGCAGTCAGAAGAGACATCCTCCACTAGATCAGGTTGCTCAGAGCCTTGTCCATCCTCAACTTGAGTATATATCTCCAGGGATGGAGCCTCAACCACATTCCTAGGCAACCTGTTGCAGTGTTCCAGCACCCTCATGGTCCAGAACTTGTTCCTCACATCCACTTTAAATCTGCTCTGCTCCCATTTCAAACCATTGCTCTCATCCTGTCTTTGCAAACAGTCTCTCTGCAGCCTTCTTGTAGCCCTTTCAGGTACTGGCAGGCTGCTGTTAGGTCTGTCTGGAGCTTTCTTTTCTCTGGGCTGAACAACCCCAGCTCCCTCAGCTTGTCCTTGTAGCAGAGGTGCTCCAGCCTCTGATCATTCTGGAACAGTCTTTGATGTTGTGTTCATGCAGGTAGTCATTAGTGTATGCCAGTGTGTATACTCATATGGTATTTGTGTAATTAAGAGTGTTAGTAATTCAGATTAACCTCTTGGGAGCTGTATGAATTACTCATTTTTAAGAATTAGGAAGTAACAGCAAAAGTTTCTCAGCCACTTTAAAGACAAGTTATTTTGTCAGCTTTAGTGAGAGAGTAGCTTCATGGAAACAGCCCAGCTTCCCTAGGACACTGGAGTGTGTCTTGTGCTCACTGGTGAGTAGAATCATAGAATGGTTTAGGTTGGAAAGAACCTCAAAGATCATCTAGTTACAACCTCCTGCTATAGGCAGGTCCCAGTATGAGGCTTCTGTGCATTCAGCTCCACCCATTTAGCAGAGAGGAGGCAAGTCTTACACAGAGGAGTAAGTTTTTAAGGGCAACAAAGCTCATGAAGGGCCTGGAGCCTGTGATCTTAAAGTAGAGTCTGAGGGAGCTGGGGGTGTTCAGGCTGGAGAAGAGGAGGCTGAGAGGACACCTTACTGCTCTCCACAGCTCACCAAAGGGAGGCTGGAGCAAGTAGGGGGCAGCCTCTGCTCCTTGGTGGCAAGTGGCAGGAGCAGAGGAAATGGTTCCAGGCTGTACCAGGGGAGGTTGAGGCTTGATGCTAAGAAATATTTCTTCATTGAAAAGGTTCTTAAACATTGGAGTGGTCTGCCCAGGGCAGTGATGGAGTCACCATCCCTGGAGGCATTTAAACAGCCTGTGGAGCTGGTGCTTAGGGACATGGGTTAGTGTTGACCCTTCATTGCTGGGTTGAGGGTAAGACTGGATGTTCTTGGAGGTCTCTTCCAACCAGGTGTGTTCTGTGACTCTGTGTAGCAAGACAAGAGGATGATCTTCTCAATCTTTTCAGTAGGAAAGTTCTTTATGAAACGGGAGGAGCAGGCGTGCGAGCGAGGTCCCTGTGGAGAGTAGAACCCCTTCGGATAAGGTAAGGATATTCTGAAATCTCTCTGTTAGCAACCCCTGTTACGTTAACACTGATTTGATGGTGACAGGCCCTTTGGGTGCAGCATGCCTTTTTTCTGCTGTGTGATGTGTGCTAGCATCTTCATCAGTACTCGGAGTGTATGATGTAAGGTTTCATTTAATCTGTTTGGGGTTTTTTTCTCTCTGTCCCATCTCAAAAGCAATGTTGCCCATGAGATACATCTGCTTGAGACATTGCTTCTGTCCAAAAGTGGAATATTTTCCTGATTTTCACGTGGAATTAGAGAAGCATGGATGGAAATCAGAACAGTAATATGCATCATAGGTGTCTTTTTTCTTTTTTAGACCCTGTCTCTCTCCTACATACCTGTTAACCTGTTGCAAATGACATTTCAATATATGCTTTCAGTATGTACATGTTTTACCTGCGATGGTCTTTTGTTTTACTCTTGAGGTGTTTGTGATTGCCAGTGAAATACCCTCATACCTAACAAAGGTATAGGATAGTTCTTTGGAATGTTGAGTCCTCCTTTAGAAGTGGTTCCTTTGGGCAGACAGCTGCATTACAGGAGGTAATTCTCACCTTTGTATTTTTCACAAAGGTGTAGGACTTTTTAATGGGCACGGTAGGTAAGGCCTCAGTAACCAGAGAGAAGGTACAGAAGCAGCAAAATTAAAGCTAGACTGCTTTCCATGGGTGCCTTTGCAAATGTGAAGAGTTTTGTCTCTGTTTTAATGCAGACACTGAACTCAAAGGCAAAATGTATGTAACACCTCCTGTTTTCTGAGCACCCTTTAAAGCCTTGCATAGAAATCTTAGTTTTGCTTACTTCAGAACTTATTTTTGGTGTCTTGCATGTTTAGCTGGAGTGGAAGTAACATGAGATGGGGAGAGCCTTTCCGTCTGCGACATATTACAACAGGGAAGTACTTGGCTCTGAGTGAAGATGAAGGACTTGCAATGTTAGACAGAGAGAAGTCAGACACCACTTCTACTGCCTTTTGTTTTAGAGCATCAAAGGTAAATAATAGCCATGCAAATCTGTCTGAAATGTGGAGCACTTGACTGTTAGATCTGAGTTGGTTCAATGACTTTATAAATTACTGAACTGAAGCAATTGACAGGGGTTATGCATTGAAAGACCAGGGTAAAAATCGAGGTAACCAAAGTTTCCTTGAGGAGAAATGGGGATGGTGAATAAATTCTAGAGAAAACTGAAAATGTGAACAGGTTGGAAGCTAGCACAAGGTAACAGTGGCTTCATATGAATGCCTTAATCATAGAATCATAGAATTGTTTTGGTTAGGAAAGACCTTTAAGATCATCAAGTCCTAACCACTGACCTGTCACCACAGTAGCCATTAAACCATATCCCAAAGTGCCATGTCTACACCTTTGTGAATACCTCCAGAGATGGTGACTCCACCACCTCTCTAAGCAGCCTTTCCAATGCCTGACCCCCTTTCAATAATAGCATTTTTCCTCATATCCAATCTAAACCTCCCTTGGCACAACTTCAGGCCATTTCTCTTCGTTCTGTCACTTGATACTATGGAGAAGAGACCACCCCTCACCTCCTTGTAGGTAGTTGTAGAGAGCAATGAGGCCCTCCTCATTCTCATCATCTTCAGGCTAAAGAATCCCAGTTCTTTCAGCTGCTTCTCGTAAGACTAATTCTCTAGGCCCTTCACCAGCTCTGTTGCCCTTCTCTGGACACACTCCAACCACAAGACGTCCTTGTAGTGAGAGGCCCAAAACTGAGCACAGTGCTCAAGGTGCAGCCTCACCAGTGTCAAGTGCAGAGGCACAGTCACTTCCCTACTGTTGCTGGGCAGACCATTGCTGATCCAGACCAGGGTGCTGTTCATCTTGGTCACCTGGGCACATTGCTGGTTCTTGTCCAGCTAGCTGTCAGCCAGCACCTGCAGGTCGCTTTTCTGCAAGACAACTTTCCATTCACTCTCCCCCAAGCCTCTAGTTGCATGGGGCGGTTGTGACCCAAGTGTAGGACCCAGAACATGGCCTTGTTAAACCTCATACCGCTGGCTTTTGCCCATGGACCCAGCCTGTCCAGGTTCCTCTGCAAAGCTTCCCTGTCTTGGAACAGATTAACATTTCTGCCCAATCTGGTGTTGTCTGCAAATATACTGAGGTTGCACTCAAGGCCCTCATCCAGATTATTGCAATGTAACTGATTCCAGTTCTATCGGTCATAATTTCATTTAGTTGAATTAGTTCAGAGGGATAAAATTCTGCCCTTGCAGTTCTTTCTGCAGTGTGTTGATGGCTGAGTCACAAGGAGAATATAGTCAGTGATTTCCAAACCCATTTTTCCAACTGTGCTCTTTAGTGAGCTGCTAATTGCATGTTCCCAGCTCTTACGTGGTCTCCAGCTGAGAGAAGCTGCATAAGAGAGAATGGAGATTGATTATAGAGGTGGGCAGAAGGAAGAACTTTTACCCAGAAAGTGATTTTTACACCAAAAACGAGGACTTTCCTGATACTGATTGCCATGGCTGAGAAGATAAATGTCCCATGTAACTCCAAGTGCTATATGGGCAGTAAAAAAGAATCTTTTAAGTTAGGTGCAGACTAAGTAAAATCTTCATTAAAGGTCTTGACTGATGGCAGACTTCTGTTAGTATAGTAAAGAAAATACTTTTCTAACTTATTCAAAATGACAGTATTTATTAATGTGACTGCATATGCTCTGCAGAGAAGTTTTATTTTAAGAACTCAAAACAACTGCAAAACAATCAGGAAATTTCCTTGGGTTGCTGGATACTCACCAAATCCTTTTCATTCTTCTCCAGTGCAAAGACTTGGCAGTGTAGCTTGGAGATTTGATGTTGTGCAGAGGCATTTGCTTCAGCTGTAATTTCCCCCTATTCCTCAAACAGTGGTAGCCTGGTGAGGGTTGTGAGCATCCAGCAATGCTGCCCTTACTGTTTTAACGTTGTGTGGCGTACTCACTGCCCAGCTGGGCACCAGCTCTCCTGTAACTTCATAATGTTTTAATGTATGCATATAAATGCATACATCTTAAGTATAGAAATGCTGTTTATGCATGCTCATAAAAGAATTAATGTTGGTCTCAGTGAATAAACATACCTCAGATTCTTACTCTTTCTGTTGAGGTGTGCCTCAGAGGCACATTGGGGAAATTGGTTTCAACCCCAAAATGACCACGGTGGAGTACAAGAGTAATGTGAATAGAAAGGAAGGGAAAGAATGTGCTAAAGAACGTTCTGGTGCTGACTTCAGTGAAAGCAGCACCTGCACTTTGGGCTTTTTTTCTCTCTGAATTACTGCAAACTAAGCTCAAAAGCAGCACCAGTTTGCTGTAACACCCTCCAGTTATGCCTGTTGTTTGGATTATTATGGAGCTTCCTTTGGACAAAGTTTTTAAATGCCAGCCTTTCAGTTTGAAGGCAACAGTTCTGTAGTGCCTTGCGAGTACAGAGCCTTCCCTACAGCAGATGGAATTCTGTTTGGAAATGGGATGTTCTCATTCCAGTGCAGCACTTGGCTCAGTGTGCTCTGTGAAGCAGAGCCTTGATTCTGCTTGTGAATTTCTTTTGCAACAGGCATAGGGAAGAGGAAGGAGACCATGTTTAAAAATGCTGTTTTTCAAAATGCTTGTAGCCCAGGTTCAACTTTTGAGACTTCATTTCTCTTTATGAAGGCAATGAAGGAATTCTTGGTGTAGTTGAAGTAGGTGATGTCCTGACACATTTGAAACTCACAGATGACTCATGCAGAAGGATTTAAGATCATTTGAACATTAGTGCCAGCACATAGCTGTCTTAGGGTCTTGACATGGCATTAGGATGTTGTAATGGTTTAGTAGCAGTCATCCATGTGTAGCATCTCCCCTGCTCCTGGCCCCTCAGCTTGAGAAGGCTCTGGAAAGAACTAGTAGCAGCCTTTCAGTCCTTACAGGGGGCTTTTAGGAAAAATAGGAACGACCTTTTATCCACAGGTCAAGAAGTGATGGTTTTAAACTGAAAGAGGGGAGATTTAGGCTAGATAGAAGGAAGAAGTATTTTACACTGAGGGTGGTGAACCACTGGAGCAGGTTGCCCAGAGTGGGGTTAGAAGCTCCATCTGTGGAAACATTGCTAGTCAGATTGGACAAGACTGAGCAGTCTGATCTAGTCCTTATTTACTGCAGGGGGCGTTTGACTACATGACCTTTAAAGGTCCCTTCCAACCCAAGTTGTTCTGTGATCAAGTTTAATCAGCTTTTGGACTAAAACTGTAGGCATTACAGAGTCCTTTGCCTTCTGTTGTCTGTAGAAGTTCAAGTGTGTATTTTTAGTTTCCTATTTTACCATTATCATTTCCCAGGAAGCACTGCATGTCCTATACAGCATTACTCTGTTTTTCCTACTTGCTCTTTGTGGGAGGAGAAAGTAGAAAATCACCTTGTTGTTTTTCTTGGCTGCTGGAGTGTAGGAATGTAGTGTACAGCGAGCTCACTAGCAAGCTGGGTAAAATTAATATGTCAGTCCTCTGCTTTCGTATTTGTAGGTTTTTTATCACTTTCTTTTGGCAACTTGAGGCAGCCTGTGTCAGCACTTTAATGCAATGACAATGTGCAACAGCAAAAGGTACTATTTTAATTAGCTCACAAAGGTTAGATTTATTAAGATCTCAGCAACCAGGTTGCCTTACCATGCATAGAGGAACATAAACAAGCCCTTCATGGATCAGGAAGCTTTTCCCTGCTGTATTTTCACAAGAGAAGCATTGAATAATCATGGTAAAGGTAGTTGGGTTTACTTGTCTTGCATACACTGCCGTGCCTTGTCTTCCTGCTATCTATGATTTTATTCTCTCATTTTCTAACCCTTGCCCTTCTTCTAATAGACCCTACTTGTAGCAATGGCATCTTTGACAGCTTTACTGTCAGGTTACTTTGTTCATTCCTTCTTTTTTTCCCTTCACTTTTTTTTCCTGTAACTGTTAATTTCCCTTTGCCATCTTCCAAACCTGTGACATGATTTATTTCTTTGGCCTTGATTCATTCGTGACATGAGAGAGTTAAACTTGGAATAGATTGTGAAGAGGTTTTTGAAGGAGAAAGTGTTTGCATAGTTTGCTGCTAAGTTATGTACAAAGATCTAGATGAGTGATCTCTTTTTTTTTTCCTTCTCACTTCAATAATCTTTTACTGACTACACTTTTCAGCTGGTAGGAAATAGCTTTGCCCACTGCTATCAAATGACTGGGCTGAAATCTGAGAGACACTGGACAGAGCACAAAGAGCGAAATGCCATGAGGAGGAATTTCTGCTGTATTTCTTAAGAACAGCCTTCAGGCATCCCAAATAATTCTAAAGCCTGGTTTCTGAAAATGGAAAAATAAAGAGATTGTGTGTGGATTAGTCAAAAAGGATCAGTATTGGTCTTTGCTTCTCTTTTGCCCAATAAGTTAATTAGGATCACTTGTTAGCAGACTGTCATTGAAATTTTCAGTCATCCTTGATGCAGATGTAATTGTTGAAAAAATGTTTCAGCCAACTAATTAATTGCTGACAATAAATGACTTTGTGGATTTATTGTATTTTTCATTTAGTGGCTTCACCATAAATCTGTGTTTGAGAGATGATCTTTGTATGTGATAGTGTAGCCCACATAAATATGAGTTGATCTTTGTATGTGATAGCGTAGGCCACATAAATATGATTTGAGATGATTTCCACACAGTCTGCACGTTGCAATGGTGTTCCCAAGGGACATTTCATAATGTCATTCTACTTCATCTTGACCCTATAAAGCTGTTACAACTAAAATTATCATTCAGATGGACAGCTAAACTCCAAAGGAATGCAAGTAGATTAGCGCAGGTAAATGAGGAATTCTCTTTGTTCCACAGATGTTGAACATAGCGTAAATGAAAATCATAGGATGGCTGTGGTTGGAAGGGCCATCAGAGCTCGTGTATGGGCAAGGACCTCTCTCAGCTAGACTTAGCTGCTCAAGAGATTTGAACTAGATGATCTTGAAGGTCCCTTCCAACCCAAACCATTCTGTGATTCATGAATTGTTCGGTGCTGGGATGTGTTTCAGCATGGACTTCAATGGTTTATCCTGTTCCAGTACAGAGATTAAATTCCAGCTTTCATTTTATCTTCTTAGGAGCTGAAAGAAAAGCAGGATTCTAGTCTGAAACGTGACATTGATGGCATGGGAGTCCCAGAAATCAAGTATGGAGATTCAATCTGCTTTGTCCAGCATGTGGCCAGTGCCTTATGGCTGACTTACAAAGCACAAGATGCTAAATCAGCACGTTTAGGTCCCTTGAAAAGAAAGGTAACGTTTGAAGGCTTTCTTAATTGCTTGTAAAGGTTGGTTGTGTAACAATATTGACCTGTCCTATTTTTTACTGTTCTACAGGTGTGGCAGTTGTGAGTTGAGTTGTTTTGTACTGTTTTGTTGAATGTGGTGTGAATGTTCCACTGTGAACATGAAAAGCAGGCTGAGTATTACCAGAACTGCAGAGCTGAAGAGAACTTTTGCCGTTAACAAATCTATTTAGTTATTATTTTTATTTTCAGAAGAGATTAATTTAGGCTCAATTTTTATTTTTGACACATCATTAAAATATGGAAATTCCTGTTTGAAATGGTCAAATCACTTTCCCTGTAAATCTACGTTTAACTCTTTAGGGGCAGGAACTGAAGTTAGCTGAGAGTCACTGCTGGCTTAGAGTTTTTTAGCTGAGTGTATTGTAGGAAATAGCAATTAAATTTCTTACTCGATGAGCGACCAAGTTTCTTAAGAGGTATCAACAAACAAATTCCTGACACAGTGTTGGCTGTGGTATGGCATTGACGTCTTTCTCTCAGCTTTTCTCAGGGTACAGGCTATCTGACCTGTTTTCTCTTCAAATTGTCTTCACATCTCATTCAGAAGTAGGGTTTTTAGTACTAGCTTTGCCTAGCTGCATCATCGCCATGTGATTCTGTGATTCTATGTTAATAGATTTTTCACAACTGGAACCTCTTGTTAGAAAATGATTAAGAAAACCCAAGTTTGTTACTGAACACAAGGTTCAATTCTTCCTTAATTCTCTCTATGCACATTCACAAGAGGGTATACATACACAAGCACCACAATACAAAAAATGAGGTCCTCAGCACGTCCTTGTTCCTACCACATTTGTTTGTGCAGCAGTCATAAAGTGGCAGTGAGTGCCCAGCCCCCTCACCTCCTTGCAGTAACCTGGCTCATCAGAAAAATTCCACTTTGTATGCCACTCAGTCAGTATTTTGCTGGTGAGAAATGTAATCACACTGTGATGGCTTCTTCCTTTGCCAGACCACTATTGCCTATGGAGCTCTGTTTCCTCAAATGCTCCAATTTTACTTCTTGAAACAGCAGCATCTAGATTCTTCCTCTGTATTCAACAAAAAAAAATTGCAATG
Source organism: Pogoniulus pusillus (assembly GCF_015220805.1). Classification (NCBI taxonomy): domain Eukaryota; kingdom Metazoa; phylum Chordata; class Aves; order Piciformes; family Lybiidae; genus Pogoniulus; species Pogoniulus pusillus. The sequence continues at coordinate 31,744,367 of NC_087264.1, read as the reverse complement.
CTTTCCTATGAAGTTTAGTTGTGGTTCCCTTCCCCCAACCAATTTTCTGCTGGCAGCAAGGGGCTAAAAGAACCTACATAATTGCCTGTCACTTGCCTGTCACTTTTATTCTTTCAAACTATTTCATTCACGTTCAAAGACTCCAAATCTTTTGTTGTCCTCACACCTGGATATTCTCTCCTGTTAAGTGCCTTCAAACCCAAGAAAGACTCAAGCCTTCTTGCTTTGTGTAATTGATACTCCTGTGGAGCCACAAAACAGTTTTCTTTCCTATGCAAAACGTTGAACTAGGCTATAATCTTATCACAGTATCACAGTATCACCAAGGTTGGAAGAGACCTCACAGATCATCAAGTCCAACCCTTTACCACAGTGCCCAAGGCTAGACCATGGCACCAAGTGCCACATCCAACCTTGCCTTGAACTGCCCCAGGGACGACGACTCCACCACCTCCCCAGGCAGCCCATTCCAGTGCCCAATGACTCTCTCAGTGAAGAACTTTCTCCTCACCTCGAGCCGAAATTTCCCCTGGCGCAGCCTGAGGCTGTGTCCCCTTGTTCTGGAGCTGGCCACCTGAGAGAAGAGAGCAACCTCCTCCTGGCCACAACCACCCTTCAGGTAGTTGTAGACAGCAATAAGGTCACCCCTGAGCCTCCTCTTCTCCAGGCTAAACAACCCCAGCTCCCTCAGCCTCTCCTCGTAGGGCTTGTGCTCGAGGTCTCTCACCAGCCTCGTCGCCCTTCTCTGGACACGCTCAAGCATTTCGATGTCCCTCCTAAACTGGGGGGCCCAGAACTGGACACAGTACTCGAGGTGTGGTCTAACCAGTGCAGAGTACAGGGGCAGAATGACCTCCCTGCTCCTGCTGACCACACCATTCCTGATGCAGGCCAGGATGCCACTGGCCCTCTTGGCCACCTGGGCACACTGCTGGCTCATGTTCAGGCGGGTATCAATCAGTACCCCCAGATCCCTCTCTGTCTGGCTGCTCTCCAGCCACTCCGACCCCAGCCTGTATCTCTGCATGGGGTTGTTGTGGCCAAAGTGCAGCACCCTGCACTTTGAGCTATTGAACCCCATCCCATTGGCAAGTTAAGATATCTACACCCCATTACAGTTCTTATCTAATTAATCTTTCTACAGTAAAAGTGAAGTCATAGCTCTGTGTGCATCCTACAGCATCATTTTGTCAGGTTTTTACTTTCAGTCCCTGTAACCTTCCTCAATCTGACATACACTTTTTTAAACATGCCTCAGCAAACCTAGGAGGATGGAGAGCAAAGAGGGGATTGTTGGTTTTTTTTTTCACATAACCCAGTTAACGTCAGCTGACAGCTGCTGCAGATCTGCAGCGTGGAGAAAACAGCTCTGAGATATTTCTGCTCTAAAATACAATGTCAAGTGGAAATGTGAATTGTTTGGCTTTGGTGGAGTTTTGTGTAGTTGGTTAATGTGCTGCCATAGCGAGACACACATAGGTAAGAAATTCTGGTTCCTGATTCATCAGTTCTGCCAGGATTTGAATCTATTGTATGTCTCTCTCCAACAACTTGGTAACCAAAGGACTTTGCCAGGTAGCAGTGGTGCATGCGTGAATATTCTATTAAATGCTCCTCCACCCTCCAAGGTGAGCAATGGGTGCTTATCTCTTCAGTTAGAGAGTTTGCTTCTCTGCAAGCTGTGAACTCCTGCAACGTTCCAGAAAGGTAGAGCCTCAGAGAAGAGGGAAGCATACACTACATGGTTTGGATTCATGTTCTGACACAGATCAACCTGTTGATCAATACTAATGCGTGGCTATACCCCAACAAGCAAGGCAATGTCAAGTGCCCTCTGTACTCAGATGTGGTTTACTAGAGGAATTGGAGCAGGTAGTACTGGCTGCTTCTGGTCATGGTCTACTGACTGGAGTGTTAGTCAGCACTTCTTTAGCAGGGTTGATGATGTAGTTGAGGTTCTGGGATGAGTTTTCCTTGGTCAAAGAAATGGGGAGGATTATGCCTTCTGAAAGACTTCTTCCTTGATCTGCTGCATACACAGGGACAAGAGTGCATATCTGCTGCCCAAGGGTGAAGGTACAGTTTCTTGGCCATGTGGCAGCTTTAATGCTCTGTCACTCAAATGTTTTCAGTCTTGTACCATTCCTGTAGCTCTGAAGTCTGGAGCTGTGTGCAGGTGGCCTGAGGAAACACTAGCTGACTCTGGCAAGTTTTCTTGCTAGCTTTGTGATGAGAATAAATGTTCTTTACTTAGTGTTCAGTTAAGAGATTGGAGGACCAGTGGAAACAGTTGCTATTTCAGGTAACAAAGTCACTCACGGTGTGAACCTGTATAGAGAAGCACTTGAATAAGAGAAACGATAATATTAGCTGTATACTCATTCAAGAATATCTGCCTTGTCTCTGTCACATTTCCATGGATTCTGGAGTCCAGGGAAACTCAGAGTGTTATGTCAGTGTATTGGAAGGAGCAGAATATGTCTATACTTTAGATCCTGTCAAGCAGAGGGAGCCAGCTCTTACCACTGATCTGGTCTGCCTAAAGCCAGTGTGGACAACATGCTGTTGGTAGATAACCTTCCCCTTTGTGGCACTAAAAACTTGGATAATGTTGTCAGTTTCTTTGGTGACTATTTGGTGACTTAAGTGCTCAGCTACCTGGGAAGTTTGGCAGTGAATTTTTACTATCTCAGAAGTAAAATACATTTTTCAGGGGAGAATTCAATAGGTTACATCTTGGACAATCACAGAGTGTTACGGGTTAGAAGAGACCTCCAGAGATCATCCAGTCCAACCCCCCTGCCACAGCAGGATCACCCAGGGCAGCTCACACAGGAATACAACCAGGCAGAGAAGCAGACTCCACAGCCCCTCTAGACAGCCTGCTCCAGGGCTCTGGCAGCCTCACCATACAGAAGTGTCTCTTTGAGTTGAGATACAGCCTCCTGTGTTCCAGCTTGTACCTACTGTTCCTTGTCCTGTCACTGTGCACCACCAAATAGAATCATAGAATCGGTCAGGTTGGAAGAGCCTGGTACCTTCATCTTGACATCCACCACTCAGATGTTAATCAGATCCCCTCTCAGCCTTTCCTTCTCCAGACTAAACAGCCCCAGGGCTCTCTCAGTCTTTCTTCATAGCAGAGGTGTTCACGTCCCCTGATCATCCTCGTAGCTCTCAGCTCTGAATAACTTTTGTGCGAGGCTGACAAATTAGTGATGAACTAACAAGCGTTGAAGTGAGGTGACTAACAAGTGCCGTCTCTGGACATAGGCCATTGATGTTTTCAGTGCAACAGTGAAAGCAGTTACCAAATGCTCAAAAGCACAAAGGCTTTTCTTTGGCAGTTTTTCTGATGGTTGCTGCTTTTCCATAGGTTATATTGCACAAGGAAGGCCACATGGATGACGGGCTCACCCTGCAGAGATGTCAGCATGAGGAATCCCAGGCTGCTAGAATCATTCGCAACACAACAAGCTTGTTCAGCCAGTTCATAAGGTAGTTGTCCCCACCTGAGCTGCAGTTTGGGTTGGTTTTGTAAAGTGTTCTGAAATGATAAGGATTTCTCTAACAATCTTTATTTCTTGCTGTCAAGTATTGGTACTTAGAAGCTAGCAGCAATATATCTGTACTGACTTGAGGTTGTAATTTTCGTATGCAATATCATTAAATGGAGAAATCACCTTTTCTAAGGTTGGTTAAAGGAAATCTAACACCTAAAAGCCAGAACCAATGTGGATCACACTCCAGGTTGAAGAAAGCATACTAAATGATCTTAATGTAACTCTATCAGTAAGTATTCTACAGCAGCTGGAACCTCACAGTATTGCTAAAAGGCCTCTTATTTTTCTATTTTGCATGGTAGACCAAATATTATAGACTCAAATTCATCAAACTGATTGAAATGAATGTTGATGCCTAATGCTATTCAGATGAAAAATTACAATGGGGAACCACAGCAGCCCAAAATCCATGCAAATAAATAATAGAAGGAAGTACAAAATACATGTCTGCATGTCTAGCAGGAGGTTGCCAATTTGTTTTCTTCAAAATGTGGGTGAAACGTTTGGAGTGTACCTTTTATTCACCCCTCCTCCTTCTGTCACTTCTCTGATCACGACTGCAAGATTTAAAGATCAGAGAAGAGGCAGTTCTGTCTGCTCAGCTGTATGCAGTAGAGCAGATCATGTGCAGTATCAGCTATTAGGGCACAAAGCTAACTCTCAGTTTAGAAGGTTAAAGAAATAACTTCCTAATTTCTCTGTCTCGACCAAGATATTATGTGAGCAGTCCTAAATCTCCTGTTCAGACCAAGCCATTTGTTTGCAGGAGAATGCATTTATGAGTATTCAAACTCAGTGACAGTATCTCAGCAGAGACAGTGACAAGGTCTGATATTAAGGAATTATTTAAATTGTGATTCTAAAACTCCTGAATAAAATCAATGGAGTTGTCTTCTGAGGAGTGTTTATCTTTCAAGTCTTTGCTGTACTAAAGGGCAATGCAGTTAGTAATGATAGCTCAGTTTGAATTATCCAAGAAATGTCTGTTCTGCTAACTGTACAACTATTGAGAAGACTCTATAAAGAGCTGTGTGTCTTAAGCAGTTGCCAAACATCCTTGCCACACACCTTTCTTTCATGGAAAAATATTTGGCCAATGGTCAAACAAATGTGTTGGACATTAACATCATTTAAAGTAGTTTTTATTAACTTGTTTATTGCTGACTGAAGAGCTCTTGTGCTTCAGGAGATCTTGAATCTCATAATGAACTACTCACAGAATTAGCATGAAATATATTAGGCTTATCCTTTTTCACCCCTAGTTTGGCTTTCTGCTGTCAAACCTGTGTGGTAATGATATTATGAAGCAGTTTTCCCAGATCAAGATTATCCTTGCTTTCACCACATTAATGACTTCACTTCATCTTACAATTTTCCAGATCTTTCACTTCAGCTTAATTTTAATAGACCTTTGTTACCAAAGGTACAGACTGAAAAAGGCTTTAGTGTTTGGGTAGTGAAGTATCATGAAAACTGTCTTAAATATGTGGCTGTATTTCACAGAGTCATGGAACGGTGGAATGGCTTAGGGTGGAAGAGATCTTAGAGTTCATCTGCTCCAGCCTCCCCAACATGGGCAGGGACACCTCTCAACTAGACTCAGCTGCCCAAGACCTCATCCAGCCTGGCCTTGAACACTCCCAGGGAGGAGGCAGCCACAGTCTCCCTGGACAGCCTGTTCCAGAGTCTCACCACTCTCCTACTGAGGAATTTCTTCCTCAGCTCCAGCCTAATCCTGCTCTGCCTCAGCTTCAGACCATTCCCCCTTGTCCTATCTCTAGACACCCCTATGAAGAGAGACTCTGCAGCCTTCCTGTAGGATCCCATCACTTTTGAGTGATACCTTTAGTTAATGTAGGGCATCAGAAAGCATATTTTATTATTTCTTTTGTTACTCCACTTCTCTTATTGTTTAGAGTGAGTTTATTCTGACATTTGTCTTTCATTACTAAAACTACACAATAATAGCTTTTTAGCTAAGCAGCAAGACAAAACTCTCCAATACAGTGGAAGCTTCATGTTTCCTTCACTGTATCTTTTGCTCACAATATGCTTTGTCTGAAGATTTGTAAGATATAGTACAATTTTCTGTCAATTTGTATTGATCTATAATTGCTGAGATCAACATATATAGAGTACACAATGGAACTGGTAAGAGTGTATGGAGTACTGAAGAAATTCTTTTTCATAGTGCTTGGGAGAAGTTTTAACCCTGCTGATCAAGTGCTCACCTTTGTGTTACTGCCCAAGAGGAAAAAAGTAAAGGGAAAAGAGTTTATCATTAAGAATTTGCTTCCAGAGGACCCATCATATCACACTGCAGTTAAAACATTACTACCTGAGTATCACAAGGGACTCATATTCTCAGAACAAGAAATAGAAACTAGTTTAGAGTCACCTCTGCTAGCAGTCAGTTCCCCCTAGATTATACTATTTATAACAGGGACTCAGACCCTGAAAAATTGGGTTGTTGCTGAAGATTGAACAAATGCTTGAACAGCTAAGGGATGTTATTTCACTGAGAACTGTCCTTGACATGCTTTATGGTTTTGAAATTCCACCCTTTATTGTCTATATAAAGAATATACAGAGGACCTAATTGGTAGTTAGGATTACCTGTTAGTTTTGTGTTCTTGGTACAGAAAACTTGGGATGTGCAGCCTCAAGAACTGCTACTGCTTGAATCCATCTGCATATTTCTTTTATATCATCCACAGGATTAAAAGTATCTGAACAAAATCAGTTACTGTGAGAAAGGACTTTGGTTACACCATCAGAGTACTGGAACACTGGAGCAGGTTGCCCAGGGTGGTGGTTGGGGCCCCATACCTGAAGGTGAAGCTCAACAGGCCTCTGGGCAACCTGATATAGTGGAGGATGTCCTTGCTGACCAGAGAGGGAGTTGGACTGGATGACCTTTGGAGGTCCCTTCCAACGCAGACCACTCTGTGATTCTGTACATTTTTCATCTCTGTTCCGTCTTCTTGACAGCTTTACTGTGTTTGATCTGCTCATTTTGTTTATTTCTTCTTTTTTTAATCACTTTCTCTCTTTACCTCAGTGCATAGCATGATTCCAGTTCAGGAAGCATTGAGTGCTGGACACCCAACCAATAGCTGTTTGAATGATTTTCAGTTCAGCTCAGCTGCTGCTTATGTACTTTCTTCATATGTATAACACAATTTGATTTAGGCACTAACAGAGAATAGACTGCAACATCTTGCTGTAAATTGCAGTGGGAAAATGCATAATGCTGCCAGTCTTTCTCCTTGTCCTTTTCCACAGTGGAAACAACAGGACACTGTCACCCACTGCCCTGCCTGTTGAGGAGATGGCTCAGACTCTGGAAGATCTGATTACTTACTTCCAGCTTCCCGAAGAAGACCTAGAACATGAAGATAAGCAAAGCAAGCTTCGGTCACTCAAAAACAGACAGAATTTATTCAAAGAAGAGGTACAGAGCAAGAAATTGTTTCATCATTTGAATTGTGACTGTGCTGTGTCACAAACATTGGGAGAAACCTGAGCATAATCCTCTAGATGCATGCATATGGTTTGTAATGTGAAGTTCTGTAGCTGATACATATATATAAAATGGGCTGTGATGCTGGTGTGTATTTTTCACTTCCACACTACTTGCAGGCCACAAACTCTCACAAAATTTGGTCTTAAAGTTTCTGAGCATCTTTAAACAGATGTGATACTAAAAACAACATAGTGGCAAGTATCTTCCTTTTCTCTCCTTGAAGATACACATTCTGGGTACCCTGAGTTATAATAGATGTAATTTTGGGTGGCTTTTCTGTCCACCAGGATGTGGAACAGGAAATTTTTCTCTCTAGAAACTGGAAGAATACTACTTTTAGACAAGGATATGTATTACTAACTGTGGAATTGCACCTCTCTGAAAAATGGAATAATTGCCCTTCTGTCTAAATAGGAAATACGTTGTACAGTGTTTTCAAACCTGTCTGGATTGCTTGCAGGTCTTCAATACCATTTGAGTCTCCAATGAAACAAATTAAAACTACCACCATATTTGACCTTGTTTGTTTAACAGATTTTTTGATGCATAGTAAAATTTCCTCCTCTCCTAATTAACAACAGTTCCTTTGTATAGACATTTCTGTAGGTTTTTTCCTATATAAGGAAGATTTTATATACAAGTCTATTCATGAAAATCATCAAAGTTCTTTTCAGCTTTGCTTATTCCTTTTTATAATACTTAGCTGAGTGAGGAGCAGTATAGAACTATGTTTCTCTAAAATGGATATAGGAAAATCCATAGGCAAATCTTGGAATCACAGGACTGTTTGGGTTGGAAAAGACCTCTGAGATCATTGAGTCCACCCATCAGCCTCGTATTACTGTGGCTATTAAATCGTGTCCCAAAGTGCCATGGCTTCACCACCTCTCTGGGCAGCCTGTTCCAATCTCTGGCCACTCCTGAAGCAAAGAAATTTTTCCTAATCTCCAACCTAACCCTCCCTTGGCACCATTTCAGGCCATTTCCTCTCATCCTATCACCTGATACTAATTAGAAGATGCCACCCCTACCTTCTTGTAAGTAGACTAAGAGAATATTTTTAATCTAAGATGATGCAGCTTTTAAATGTGTACAGGACAAGATCTTCTGAAAGGACAACAAATACTTTTTCATGTACAGTTTGCTTTCCTCTCTGTCATGCACCTTTAGGGAATGCTGGCCCTAGTTTTGAACTGCATCGATCGCTTCAATGACTACAACAGCACAGCTCATTTTGCAGGACTCACAAGAGAAGAGCACAGTGCAGCATGGAAAGAAATTTTGAATCTCCTTTACAAATTGTTAGGTAAGTTCTGTAGTCTACTAATGTAAAAAAAAAGCTGTAATAGATATTTTTTATATTTTCACCAAAGAACACTTGGTGTTATTTATTCTGTCACTTGAGCTTCAACTTCTGCAATATATCTTCCCACTTACTGTAGGAAGGAATAGAACAAGAAATGTTTCACCTACTGGACAAATGTGAAACATATCATTGGTGAGTTGAAAAGGAAATTTTCTCTTCTGAAATGATATCTCCTGGGTTTTTTTTCCAGCTGCTCTCATTCGTGGCAACAGAAACAATTGCACTCAGTTTTCCGGCAACCTCGATTGGCTAATAAGTAAATTGGACAGAGTAGAATCTTCCTCAGGTGAGACTCTTTTTACCAGCATAAAATAACTATCACTATACCACACAGAACTGCTCTGACATTTATAATGAAAGGCAGTTTAGAACTGACAGTTTTCCTTGAAATCAACATGCATTAGAAAACAAATAGGCTGCGTTTTTTGAAGTGACCTAAGTAATACATTTAAGCAGATATAGTTTTGTAGCATGCTTTAGTTCCTCACATTTGATGTGTGCAGTACTACATCCAGTCAGTGCTGAGCATGAGTTCAGTGCATTAATGGGTCACCTATCAAGACTGCTATGCCATTGCTATCAAATAACAGCAGAGCTACTTATGGGCACAAGTAGAGGTAACATATTTATGGAAAGAGAAGAGTTTTCAGCTGTGAGATGTTGAACAAAATACTGAATTATTATGCAGTGCTCTCCCTTGAAACCTTTACCATTGAAAAGGAGGAGCTAAGCTTACATTTTACACAAGTAGTTTTTAAATTCTGGTTTTTCAAGAGAAACCCAAAAGGGACAGCTTCATAATGTATTTATGCCAAGCACAGTTCACATCATGTTCATATCAGTACTTTCTAGGTGTTTTCATTCTCTTTTTAGGCTGGAGAAATATGCTCTGTTATTTGCTGAGCTTTTAGATTGTGTCAGTTGTACAGATGATTTAATAACAACATGATTTCCATGGCCTTCATGCAGGTATTTTGGAAGTGTTGCACTGCATCTTGATTGAAAGCCCTGAAGCTTTAAACATGATAGCTGAAGAGCACATCAAGTCTATCATTTCCCTCCTGGATAAGCACGGGCGCAATTACAAGGTATGGATGGTGAATCGGGGTGCATTGAGCACCTCTCAGTGAGTTGTTCAAATCCCAGAGAAATGGCTGGATTCATAGGATACTTTAGGTTGGAAGAGACCTTGAGATCATCCAATTACAACACCTTCCACTAGAGCAGGTTGCTCAAGGCCTCATCCAGCCTGCCATTGAGCACAACCTGTGCCAGTGTTTCACCACTCTCACTGCAAAGAACTTATTCCCAATATCCAGCCTAAATCTGCCCTCCTGAAGATTAATTCATTCTCACTACTAGCTCTTGTAAAAAATCCCTTGCCATCCTTCTTGTGCCCCTCGTTTCCAGTGCTGGAAGGCTGCTTCAAGGTTGCCCTGGAGCTTTCTCCTCTCCAGGCTGAACAGACCAACTCTCACAGCCTGTCTCCGTAGAGCAAGTGCTCCAGCCCTCTGATCGTCTTCGTCTACATGCAGATCATGATTCTAGTACCTTTCAAGAAATAAAACAACCTTGAAGTCCATCTGCAAAATTGCTTTGCTGAGGTTTAAAAACTGTCTCATCTGTAATTGCTTTCCAGTTTCAAAAAGAGCAAATATGTATGGCAGACAGTTAAGAAATGTAGGCAACCAGTAAGAGTTTTAGATATGCTGAGAAAATAAAGCATTCTGGTGGCTGCAAGTATGTGGACTGAGTAGCTTTCATTGTGAGAGCTCTGTAGAAGCAGTGAACTGCCATTGCTGCACCTCCAGAAACAAAGAATTAAATCCTGCACTGTCATAATGGTAGTAGTAGAAAAGAACAGAACAAAATGAGAAATTGGAAAAATAATTCAACTATCTGAAAACAGGTGTTTGGAATAAAGATTAAAAACTCTGAGCTATACCAGAAGAAATAATGGTGACAATTTATTTAGACATCAATGTGCAATTTATTATGAGAAGATGAGCACAGTTTCTAGCTGCCATCAGGATGACATCACAACTCAAAATAGGATGTATTTCTACATGTTATTTTCTGATCTGAGTTTCCTTCCTCGGTTAAAATGTTATTTGAAAGATTGATAACCCAGAAGAGGAACAGAGGAATTTTTAGTGAGCTGAAATCTCTGGTTTCTAGGGGAAGGTAGTGCAGAGAACTCAACCAATGGCAAGTTTGGACAAAGAGAAAAATAAGGCGTGGCTAAGGAGTATGAATTGGTATAAGCAGGCTTAGGAAAAAAGTGGAAGCTTTTAGTAACTTTCTATTACTATTTTTAACTGTTAGGAAGATCATTGTACTGCAGTCACCTGCAAAGGAAACCTTTCAGATGGAGCATCTTAATGTAGATCTCATATTGAGACTTGAAAGCAGGAAAGGAAAATGGGTTCATGCATTTCTGTTTGTAATATCTTTGCCTCCATGGCAGTAATTATTGCAGTCATGTGAAGTCATTAATTCTGTGGTTACTCTGGAAACAGTCTGTCTTGTCCTCCTGCTAGATGAGGAATTCTGTTATGATTTGAGAAATGACTAACAGTAACATTATTAAGCAAAATTGTCTTGAAAATGAGTGATTTGAAAGCAGTGTGAATGAGGAACCTGATGAAGGTATTTTGCAAATGTTGTGTCCTGAATTTGTATTCTAGGACCATTTGCTGTCCTGTGTCAGCATTACAGACACTGCTTGTCCATATCGTAGAATCAGAGGATGGCTTAGGTTGGAAGGGATCTCAGAGTTCATCTCCTCCAACCTCCCCACCATGGGCAGGGACACCTCTAACTTGATTCAGCTGCTCAAGGCCACATCCAACCAGGCTTGGAACACCCCTAGGGAGGAGGCAGCCACCACCTCCCTGGGCAGCCTATGCTAGAGTTTCACCACCCTCCCACCAAAGAACTTCTTCCTCAACTTCAGTCTAACCTTGCTCTGCCTTAGCTTCAAACCATTCCCCCTTGTCCTGTCTCTAGACACCCTGATGAAAAGTCCCTCTGCAACCTTCCAGCAGGATCCTTTCACGTACTGGCAGGCAGCTGTAAGGTCTCTCTGGAGCCTTCTCTAATCTGAACACCCCCAGTTCCCTCAGCCTGTCCTCACATCTCATTAACCTTGCTCCCACTAACCTTGCTCCCTAACCTCTTGGCCGCACCTCTCTTCTTCCTGAGAACTGGAGTAAGGTTGAGAGGGCTGGGGGAGGTGTTGGGGTGGTTTGAAAGCCCCTCCTGGGGACTCAGGTTTCTGGGAGGGGAGTTGTGCTTTTGTATTGTTTATCCTTTTGTACATTTCTGTATATAACTGTATATATTGTAAATAGCTGCTTGTAAATTCTGCTAGCTGTAAATAACTTGCTTCGTCTATATTCCCAGGGTCCGTCTGAGTTAGCTGGGTACCTAAAAGTGTGGGGGGCGGGTAAGAGCCCAAACCATCACATTTCAACCCTTGGATCGTCTTCGTGGCCCTTCTCTGGACATATATCTGAGCAGTATTTAGCACGCAATAATGATAGTGTGTGTTCTATTCCTTCCTTTAGGTCTGTTCTAAATACAAATTGAGCTAACTGAACAATAATGCTGTATGCAGCTCTCTTTATCTGGTCTTCTTCTGATCAATTTTTTTTTTAAGGTTCTTGATGTGCTTTGCTCTCTCTGTGTCTGTAACGGAGTTGCAGTTCGTGCCAATCAGAATTTGATCAGTGACAATCTACTGCCTAGAAGAGACTTACTCCTGCAAACACGTTTGATCAATGATGTGACAAGGTATAGTGACATGTTTTATGGGAGTTAGAGGTCCTTAATGAGTAAGTGAGAATACCAGAACCTAGAAGGTGTTCCCCAGCTTTCAGTATTGAGAGACACACTTTAGGAAGTGTCTATGTGTTAAAGTGTTTATGTACTAAACTATTTACGTATTCACTTCTGAAATAAATATTTTTACTATCAGTATGGATGCTGTGCTCCAGTATTGCTAATTGACAGTAAAATCTGTTCTGAAATGGGAAGAGGTAAGTTGCTGGTTCCTCACTCAAAGCAAAACCTGGCTTTACCTAATAATCATTACAGAGTATCTAAATGTTGTGAAGTACTTGAGTGATTTAAAAGGAATTTGGTTTCCTGCCAACTTCACTCTTGCTTTATTGATTTTAGGATGTTCTTATGTTATTCCTCCTTTGACTCTTAAATTTTTCAAAGCATGGATCCTATACTTGATTCTAGAGAAATTTGATGAAGTAATTAAAAGGGACATATAAGAAAATATTAGAAGCAAGGTGCCCCCATCTAACTTCACTGTGTTTGCAAAGTGAATTTGGCTGGTTGACAGGAGTCTGATTTCTGTGGTGCATTTTATGTTTACACTAATTGCCTTGCATTTTCTTTTTTAGCATAAGGCCAAACATCTTTCTGGGTGTTGCTGAGGGTTCTGCACAATACAAGAAGTGGTACTTCGAGTTAATAATTGATCAGGTTGATCCCTTCCTGACGGCAGAACCCACCCATTTACGAGTTGGATGGGCATCTACTTCAGGTTATGCCCCCTATCCTGGAGGTGGAGAAGGATGGGGAGGCAATGGTGTTGGTGATGACCTGTACTCTTACGGTTTTGATGGCCTTCATCTCTGGTCTGGTGAGTATTTTGTTCACTTCCAGTTATCCTTGCACTTAGCACTTGCTTACCTTTGCCTTCAGAACCTGTCTGTATGCAGCTTGCTATTTTGTAGTGAGCTGCACTCAGAATTTCAGGATACCATGCAGTTATTCAGAAGCTCAGATCAGGCTCTGTGTCTGAGAGTTTAGTCAGTATTGAATTATACCAGTTGTGCTTTTAGGATGCTTCTATTTTCATGAATTTGATCAAAAAAAAAAGGGCATTTTCCTGATCTAGATCAATACTGACTTGAGTGTTTGTGTTCAAAATGAATGGCTGTATTGATCCAAGACAAATTCACTGTGTATGGATCTTGGTTTGCGTTGTTCTTTCACTTTGGATCTGCAGTTGAAAAAATGAATACATTATTGTCCTTGTTTCTCATAGATTTAATAAATTAAACTGAAATGTTGATAAATATTTTGACGAAGTTAGAAGTAATTTTCTCAGCCAGAAATAAGAATTGTTGCACTATTACCAATGTCAGTTGCTTGTAGAGCAAAAATTTCTGTGGTGCATTATCAAACTGTGAGCCTGTAGCTGCTATGCTGTTTGAATAAGTATTTTTCATCTTATTCTCTAAAATAGGCTTAGCAGGAAAAAAGTTTTTCTAGGAACAGTTCTTACTGTGTACAGTAATCCAGGAGAGTCATTGCTGCAGCAAAGAGGTTGCTGTTGCAGCCTGTAAAGAAGGGAGTTAATGAATGCTAGCAAATGCATATTTTGTGGTCACTTAAGGATCCAGGGCAGTAAATTTATGGTCTTATTCCTGATTCTGTGTTAAAGAGAAAACTGAAAATGTTAGTGGGCTGAGTTACCAAGAAAGTAGAGGCCTTTGCAATTAGGTAGATTTGAGTAAGCAGTCTGGAAGAGTGAAAAGGCTTTGCAGGAGGGCTGCTGTGAAGTGTTGCAGCTCAAAGAATTTGTATAATCATGAGCGTGTTATGAAAACAAACCACCAAGGATTCTGGTGCCCAGACACCTCACACTAGATCAGGTTGCTCAGAGCTCTATCCAGCTTCACATAAAAAACTTCCAGGAATAGCTGGGAAGTTGATTTGGAGCTGGGATTTTGGCTTGGTTATGCCTCCCATAGTACAATATCCAGGGAAAGGGAGCTAGAATATACTTTGATAAACAAGCAGAATAGCTTCTAACTATGCCGATGTGCCTGTAGAAGCAAGGAGCAAAGGGCTGTTGGGTGGCTGTAAGAACCAAATGGCAACAAAGGAAATGCTGATGGCTCTTTTCACTTCAAAGTTCCTAAATACTCTGCAAATAAGGAAAACTTCAGAGATAATGCATAGAGCTATAAAATAGGAAAATTAGATCATTAGTTGTATGCCCTTCATTACATCCTCTGCTAACTTTGTAACATCAGACTTAACTGAACTATCAATAAGTAGTGGAAGGAGAAAGCAAAGTGAAGTGAAAGGAAGTGCAAGAGGTGCTAACGTTTCTAGGTGATTTTAGATACTGTACTTTGGCAGATACTGCCAGAGCTGTCTTTTAAATTAGATTTTGTGTTTTAAATGTGTAATAATCTGTCTAAAGGTCTTTCATACAGAAGCTTTTCTTAAGACTATAGATGAAGTAGGAGCATCACCTCTCATTTACCTTTTTAGACCACATCAATACAATGTTTTTTCCCTGCTTTATGTCTTTGCTAATCATAAATTGCTTGAGAACAAGTTTTGTTGGCTGGGTCTTTGGCACAGGACAGAACTGAATTGAAAACTGACTGGGTTTACTGGAATGCGGTGTAAATATTTTTTTCCTGAAGTTAGACAGCTCTGGTCCACCTCTGCGATGTTCAAACACTGAGATAGGAATTTTGTCTTCAAGGATATTTCATAACAGTTTGCTAAGCCAGGAGTTTATCTGTTCCTTATGGAAAGTCTTTTAAAATTCCTCCCAAAAATGGGAACAATGAAGGTTTCACCTCAGCATGAGAAACTTCTTTACAGTGAGAGTGACAGAGCACTGGAGTAGTCTGTCCAGAGAGGTTGTGGCGTCTCCTTCTCTGGAGACTTTCCAAACCCCCCTGAATGCATTCCTGTGTGAACTACCCTGGGTGATCCCTCCTTGGCAGGTGAGTTGGATTGGGTGATCTCTGGAGGTCACTTCCAACCTCTAAGATTCTGTGAACTTAGGAAAGACTTCATCATAAGCACACTCCATAGATCTGCCTTAGATCAACAGCTCTGTTTCTAGAGTCTGTAGCCATCCATGAGCATGAAGACGTTGGCAGGAAAAAAAAAGGGCATATTTCAATGCTTGTGTGTACAGCCCCCAGTGAGGCAGCAGCCTGTTCTTCTTCCTTCCAGGTCTCCCTTGCACACATTGTACTAACGATAGTTATCCTCTAATTAGTTCTGTTTGTGACTTGTTCTTTGTTTACTGCATGCTGTTCAAGAAGGGTGAGCAAAACCATTCGTTTTCCCATACTTCTTATTACCTTGAAGTGCCCAGTAGAGTTGGGTACCCTTTAATTGCTAAAGATAGTGTGTGCCCACACAATGAGGAGGGATGTTGTAACCACAGCATCCACTGAGATGCTGCATTTGGGGTTGTGCCTTCATTCTGACGTTTCCTTCTTTGGGTGTGCTTGACTGTGCAGTTCTATCGGCATCGTTCTAGCCTAGGATTTTGTATATAAATCATCTCTCTGTGTGCACACTTCTAGTTTTCTTTTCAGCCAAAAAAAAAAAAAGTTCAATTCCTGAACAATTATGAAGTGAGAGAAGTGATTATATTGGGGAGTAGGCTGGAAGACATCTGTAGCAGAACCATTGGAAGTGGCTGAATAAATCATTACTACAAAATGGAGCATTAACTGACCCTCACAACTACAGTTCTGGAAAGTCTCTTCCAGCTCATCTCCTGCACTAAGGGGAAATTCAAAGTGCTTACAGCTGAATTGAGTTGTTCTTAAGAAGTTCCAAGCACAATAATTTGGAATAGTGCTGAACTGCTTAATTAGACTTGATTTACAGTTAAGATACAGTGTTTTCAGGGGAATTGTTTTGAAAGGACTTCTGAAGAGATAATCCTTGGCTAAAAATACACTCCTGTACTAACTGCAGTTATTTGTAACTGTGTATATTTAGATTTGTTCAGATAACATTGTTCCTAGTTAATTGTTATAATTGTTGAGTCCACTGGATGGTTGTATGGTTCTACCTTGCCAAGTAGGGAAAATGAAGTTCCCCCTGTTCAGTTTATGGCTGTAGTTGATAAGCAAAGCCTGGCCCATTAAATTACTGATCCATCTAAAGTTGGGTGTTGCTCACAGTCACAGCTCTAGTGGATTTATCAGACCATTGAATAGTTTTAAAAAGACCTTTTACAGATCATTTAATTTCAACCTCACTGCCATGAGCATCTTAACCATGTGAGCATGCTCAGAGCCCTGTGCAGACTTAACCATGAACACTTCTAGTGATAAGGCATTCACAACTTCTCTGGGAAACCACTTCCAGTGTCTTCCTGCTGGATATTTCCAGGTAAGTGAATCTGGTATTTCACAAAGAACTAAAGGAAGATAGCCCTGAATGTTTCAATGTCAGCTCTACGAAGAGGGCATCTTTTTCTGCACCTCAGGCTGCAGCATGACCTTCCTGATTTAAGCTGGGCATCTTCTGCCATGCAAACAGTGTTAGGGATCACAAATTATTTGTTGCTTATGCTCTTTTCTGTGACACATCAGTTTGAAGAACGTTGATTCTCTCTCTGCCTCTAAAAGCAGAGCTGTTCGTGAAACAGATGAAGGCAAGGTCATGTCTTTGTGACTGCAAACACAAAACCTGACGCTGCTTTAGAGGAAATAATTTTATGCTTAAACCTGTGAGAATCTGCTTAAAGCTTCTTATTACTGAATACTTTTTCTCCTAGGCCGAGTACCCAGAGCTGTAGCTTCTGTCAATCAGCACTTATTAGCGTCTGATGATGTGGTTAGCTGCTGCTTGGATTTAGGTGTCCCCAGTATTTCTTTCCGCATTAACGGACAGCCTGTGCAAGGAATGTTTGAGAACTTCAGTACAGAAGGGTTCTTCTTCCCAGTTGTAAGCTTATCAGCAGGTGTGAAGTAAGTGAAACTTCATTTTAATGCTGTTTTCTCTGCTCTCTTGTCACACAAAGTATTGTTCAAATTAATGTATAATTCATTCTGTTTTGTTGGTTTGGTTCTGCCCAACCAGCAGCTGGGAGGGAGACAGGAACATGCTGATCTGTTAAATGGTGATTTCCCTTAAGGGTGAAATGGGAGCCTGTTAGCAATTTCCTCAAGTGTGGCTGTTTGAGCTAGACATAAAAAAATTCAGAACAGAGAAGCTTAGAAGTGGAAGCTCTGAGTGGAGAGGTGAGCATTCTAGGGACAGGCCATAAAATGGCAACAATGGATAAGTTAATATAATTAGTTGGAGCATCAAGAGCCTTATGTCTGGAAGCACAGCTTGTACCTTCCCCTTGCTGCTTCTTCTGCGCCTGCTGCTACCTTCCTTCGCCACTGTTTTGGCTGCTGCTGCTTTTGCTGCTTTGCTGCCACTTGACCCCTTCCCCATCTTTCTTAAGGTTATTATATTTTCTCTAGTAGTTTATTCTCCTTGTATTGTTATATTACAGAACAAGGGGACACAGTCTCAAGTTGTGTTGGGGGATGTATAAGCTGGATGTGAGGAGGAAGTTCTTCACAGGGAGAGTGATTGGCTTTGGAATGGGTTGCCCAGGGAGGTGATGGAGTTGCTGTCCCTGTAGGTGTTCAAGAAGAGGCTGGATGAGGCACTTAGTGCCATGGTCTAGTTGGTTGGATAGGGCTGGGTGCTAGGTTGGACTGGATGATCTTGGAGGTCTCTTCCAAACTGCTTGATTCTATGATGTAGTTTAAACTGTAAGAAATACAACTTCATTTTTCCTGGCTTTCCAAAAATCTGTGCTGCAGTGAGTTTACTCACCGGATCCCCTAACCCGTGACACCAAGTTGTAGTGCCTGACCTCAGGAAAATCAATTTTGTCTCATTCCACTTGTCACCAAGAGTAAAGCACATTGGAGGCACAGTACCACCTGTGACACTAATTAAAATGCTCCTTGGCTTTCTTAGTCAGAATTAAAAAAATACAACAGATGATCATGCAGGCTGATCCTATATTCACAGCAGGGAACACAAAGAACTGAGGAGAAGCTCTTCTCGATCTCACTACTGATATTCCCTATTTCTTACTGTTTTGTAGCTAAAACACCTGGGATTCGAACTTAACATTTTCAGACTCCTTTTGTTACTATATCTTTAATTCATTCAGCAAATCTCTAAAGGCCATTCTGCTAAAGTGACTGCAAAGCTGTGTTCACATCCCAGAGCTGACTGAAGAACAGAGGACTGCCTCTTGCACTGCTGTTAGAGCATGACCAGTTCTGTTCAGTTCATGTTTGTTGCTGGTATTGATAGGCCATAGGTTTAGGGAGGAAAGATAGCAAGATAATTAAGAAGAATTCTTCAGTAAGGGTGAGCTTTTCCTAACTTTCCAAGGTTGAGCAGCATTTCCATGTAAAATATGAATAAGTTAGACAAAGTGCTAATGGGCTGGATGCCAGGCCTGGAAGAGAGAATCAGGAGCAGAGTAAGATGTTGTGGAGGAGTGAAAATATGCAAAAGGCTGCCTTTTGTTGAGAGGAGGATGTCTCTGATACATGCTACATTTTCAGAGTGGCTTAGGTTGGAAGAGCCCTCAGAGCTCATCTGCTCCAAACTCTCCACCATGGGCAGGGACACCTCTAACTTGATTCAGCTGCTCAAGGCCACATCCAACCAGGCTTGGAACACCCCCAGGGAGGAGGCAGCCACAGCTTCCTTGGGCAGCCTATGCTAGAGTCTCACCACCCACACACTGAAGAGCTTCTTCCTCAGCTGCAGTCTAACCCTGCTCTGCCTCAGTTTCAGACCATTCCCCCTTGTCCTGTTTCTAGACACCTTGATGAAAAGTCCCTCTGCAGCCTTCCTGCAGGATCCCTTCAGGTACTGGCAGGCAGCTGTAAGGTCCCCCTGGAGCCTTCTCTTTTCCAGGCTGAACACCCTCAGCAACCTCAGCCTGTCCTCACAGCGGAGCTGCTCCAGCCTATGGAGGATTTTTGAGAACTAAAGGTTCAGAATGCCTGGAGCAGGCAGCTTATGGCTTTCTTAAGGAAAAGAAAGCCGAGGTTAGAAGTGGTTCATATATTAAGCAATTAAGAAAAAAAACCATTCTTTTCTCTGGGGTGAAGAAATCATTAGTTGCTTCTGTGGTCAGTACAGAGAAAGAATACTTGGAGTATCTCATGCTTAAGGGAACTTCTCAGGTGAGAATAACAACAGAGCAAAAGTGGCCTAAGAAGGGTTTAATAATTCAATTTTCATTTATTCTCTGACAGTGACTCTACTATGTACCTACATTAGTAGAAGAGCTTTTGAAAATGTTAATTATTCTTTTTCTGTAAGAAATCTACCTAGACTGCTGTCATTATTTTTTTCTTCCTTCTCATTTGATGTCTGTGCATTTTGTGAAAGCCTTTTCCCCTGTAATCAGTAGCAGCTACTGGCAGCAGCAGGTTAGTTGTCATTTTCTGTGCCTGTTAACATCAGTGCAGTGTTACTGCAAGGTAGTCCTGGGCCCAAGAGGGAAGGAGAGCATTCTACACTGAGAACAAACTCTTCTTTTTCTACTTCTATTGTGGTTTATTGGCTTTTTGTGACTTCTTGGTCCTTTATGCTGGGTCTGCTTCATCATTCGATCAACAGTCTTTTCTCCCTAAGCCTTTGTCAGCACCTGTTGACCCACACACTGTTTTCACTGTGGGCATTTTCTTCTCATTTATCCTTTTTTTTTTTTTCCCAAATGACTTGTGGCTACATCCATCCTGTTTGAGAAAACTTGTATGCTCCATTTTTCTCTTCTCTTTATATTAATAATGTCTCTTTTGCTGTCAGTGATATAGATTAATCTGATACACTTCTGAAATCCCTAGAGCTGAGTAAAAAGTGTGATAAAGGCTTCTTCTGGCTGCCCACCACAATCCCCTGCAGATAAAACAGCTGCCTTCGATTTTCTGTGGTCATTTACCTCTAGAGCTTACCTACATGAGGTCTGGAGTATGAAGTTGGACACATTTTGTCTTTTTTGGTTTTCCTTTTATACCTTTATATGCAAAAGTCCAGATCAGAGAAGAAACAGAAACTTGTAGGAGTTTCTTAGGTGTCCCAGTTACACTTCTGAAACTCATTCCCACTTATAGTATTTGATAGACTTTAGTTTACTTGATTTATATGTTGTTCATGGTGATGTGTTTTGTTCTTCATATGCCAACTGCTTACACAAATGCACTAAGTAACTGTAAAATTTCCAAGAGGTATAAATAGTCCTCATAGGATTTTTTTAATGGAAAAATGCTGGGTTGGAAAGGACCCCAAGGATCATCTGGTCCAACCTGTCTAGGTGATAGTGGAGTTGAAATGAGTTGAACCTTAAAACTGACCAGTGTAGGGGAATCCACTACTTAACACATACCAGTGCATATCTTCCCTTTGTTTATCAAGCATAAAATGGTTTAACAGATTCCACTTCATGTTTTCTCCCTCCTTCACATCCAAGCTCCCCTCTTGCTCTTCAGAAGCAAAACTGGTTCTTCACTTTTGAGAGAAGTTGGCAATGCTTGGCAGAGCTGGCAGCTCATGGCTTGGACAGATTCACTCTGATATGGGTCAAGAACTGGCTGGAAGGCCAGGCCCAGAGAGTGGTGGTGAATGGTGCCACATCCAGTTGGCACTCAGCCAAGGTTCAGCACCAGGCCTGGTCCTGTTCAGTATCTTTACTGATGATCTGGACCAGGGGATTGAGTCCAGTATCAGTAAGTTTGCAGATAACACCAAGCTAGGAGCAGGTGTGGAGATGTTGGAGGGTAGGAGAGCCCTGCAGAGGGACCTTGACAGGTTGGATGGGTGGGCAGAGGCCAATGGGATGAGATTTAACAAGGCCAAGTGCAGGGTTCTACACTTTGGCCACAACAAACCCGAGCAGTGCTACAGGCTGGGGACAGAGTGGCTGGAAAGCAGCCAGGCAGAAAGGGACCTGGGGGTACTGGTAGATAGTAGCTGAACATGAACCAGCAGTGTGCCCAGGTGGCCAGGAGAGCCAATGGCATCCTGGCCTGGATCAGGAGCAGTGTGGCTGGTAGGACAAGGGAGATTTTTCTTCCCCTGTATTCAGCACTGGTCATGCCACACCTTGAGTCCTGTGTCCAGTTGTGGGCTCCTCAATTCAAGAGGATGTTGAGATACTGGAAGGTGTCCAGAGAAGGGCAACAAAGCTGGTGAGGAGTCTGGAACACAGCCCTGTGAGGAGGGTCTGAAGGAGCTGAGGGTGTTTAGCTTGGAGGAGATTCAGGAATGACCTCATTGCTGTCTGCAACTATCTGAAGGGAGGCTGTAGCCAAGTGGGAGTCGGCCTCTTCTTCCAGGCAACCAGCAACAGAACAACAGGATACAGTTCTTTCCAGAGAGAGTGATTTACCATTGGAATGGGCTGCCCAGGAGGTGGTGGATTCGCTGTCCCTGGAGGCGTTCAAGAAGAGGCTGGATGAGACACTTAGTGCCATGGTCTAGTTGATTGGATAGGGCTGAGGGATAGGTTGGACTGGATGGTCTTGGAGGTCTCTTCCAACCTGGTTGATTCTCTAATTATAAAAATGAGAAAATGTTTCCCATCAAACTCTGTGCACATAGATTTCAGAGTAACAGTGCAATTTAAATTAGATTTGTGTTTCAGAATCATTTTAATACATTAGATATTTCACAGTTTACAACCACCTGAGTTTAAGTAAGAGGCATTTGGATTTTTTAAATAGATTACTGCATTGGGTAATGAGTTTCACTCAGATAAGAACAAACTTGCAATTAATAGTGGCTAATTGACAGTGTTATTGATAGTATCCACTAGTAGGAATGCTTGGTGTTTATCAGACCGTGACCTACACCTGTGTTTTTGTAATTGCTAGTCAAGGAAATGTGGTCTATTGCTAATATTAGTGTGTGGTGACTATTTAAGAGCACCATTTCTTCCCTGCCTGTTGCACAGAGTTCGTTTCTTACTGGGCGGACGTCATGGAGAGTTTAAATTTCTGCCTCCTGCTGGCTATGCTCCCTGCTATGAAGCATTGCTTCCAAAAGAGAAGATGAAACTGGAACCAGTGAAAGAATACAAGAGAGATTCTGAAGGAGTGAGGGATTTACTGGGTACAACACAATTTCTTTCCCAAGCTTCCTTTATCCCCTGTCCAATAGATACCAGTCAGGTAGGTTAAATGTGAAACAGTGAGGTTGTAAAATATGCCTGAACAAAGTGAAAATTCACAGCATGAAAGAAACCTAAGCTAGCTCCCCCCTTTCTTAGCAGTTCATCATTTGTGTGCTGTGGTGCATTTAACTGTACTGCATGATCTTGAATCTACCAGGTGTGGTAACTGAAACCTCTTCTGATTTACGCAATTCTTACGCTCTTCTCTTAGGTTGCTCTGCCCTTTCATCTCGAAAAGATTAGGGACAAACTAGCTGAAAATATCCATGAACTGTGGGGAATGAATAAAATAGAACTGGGCTGGACATATGGCAAGGTATGTTTTGAATGACCTGTATCAGGTTAATTCTCCAACCATAAAACCTGCATTTGGAAGTTGAATAGAGTAATTAATAGTGGTCTGTACATTGCTAACCACAGGCAAACATGCAAGCTGGCAGGAGACAGGTTAAATAGTGATTAGGAATATAAATAATGTACACATTTTAACACTCTGAAGTAATTAACCATTTGAACAAGTATGGTAATTGAGAAACACATGAGCTGGCCAGAGATGGAATTCTACTGAAGGTCATATGAGTGTGAGTAACTCCTGAGCTAGTTCTCCTGTTAGGGATCAAACTGATAACAAGCTGAAAGTCTGTTGTGGAAGTTTGCTGCTCTTGATAATGGACACAAGGTTTTGATGATATCAGTAAGTATTTGGATTCCTCAAAGCTCAGTTTTTTTTTATTTAACAGATTATAGTTAAAAGTTATCATTATGATGATCCCTTATGGTATAACATAGCAGCTTGGAGAGAGTAAGACCATCTGATCAGCATTATTCCCATGAATATGACAGGGATGTCACTGAATGAAGGGTAGCCTAAGTATGTTAAATTCAGAATGCTATATGAAATTCTACAATTATATTAAAATAAGTAACTTCCCTTCGTAATGTAGCACTGTAAAGGCTGTATTCAGCCTTGAATTATGATGAATTCAGATTTATCAAACTAGTCCTCCCTGTTCCTACCTGAAAATAATTTTTTCTTTCTCCTTCTGCTTTTACTTATGGACTCTATCTACCTTTTTCCTTGGTGACTCTATCATACTCTCTGCTAAAATGTCTTTGTTGATGAAATTCTGAGCTTTACAAACCTTTCAAATGTTCCTGAGCTTTGGCAAGTGGAAAATGTTTTTCTATATGATATGTCATGGCTCTCGGTTGCCATTGGGGTGAAAGCTCTTGGCAATGGGTGAAAGAGCAAATACTCAAGGACTTATTCCTGCATCAGGAAAAGAATGCTAGGATTCATTATTGCAGTTGAATTTGGAAGCCATTTCCAAGTGATTCATGTTAGATTTTGCATCAGAACATGTCCAATAGATCCAGTGATGATCTGCACAGCATACATTGCTGAAGTGCTCAGCAGAAATATTCAGAGTTTCCAGGCCTGCTTTCTTGTGTCTTTGTGTAGAACACCTGAACTAGCTCTGTTTTGTCTGATTGCATTGCTAGTGGAGGAGTACTTGGAGTGTGCATCATGAACAATTAACAAACAAGTTGGTTTCAGTAATGATGAGTAACTCATTGAGCAGAGATAAATGCTGTTGTTTACAATGCCTTCATTTCAAAGAATTAACTTACATTTTTACTCTGATTCTAGCTTGAATCTGATATGAGAGAAATACTCTTTGTTGCTTTGTTGCAGATACGGGATGATAACAAAAGGCACCATCCTTGTCTTGTGGAGTTCTCGAAGTTACCTGAGACAGAGAAGAATTATAATCTACAGATGTCAACTGAAACCCTCAAGTAAGCTGTTAACAGATTTAAATAAAGTGTTTTCTGAAATTGTTACTCAAGTACTTCACGCTGATATAAAATCATTGCATTAGCACATTCAGAGTGGTTTAGAAAACTCTTGACTCTGCAGAGCTAAACATAAAAAGCTAACACTGAATCCTGTCCATTTAGTAACATGGCACAACTTTGTGCTACAGCTTTGTAACTTGTTAGACTCTGAATGCTTTCTTTATGGCTTTTGGTAAGTTAAAATATTTCATTATATTGAATGACTTTCCTGAGTTTTGTTCAGTTTTATTAGCTCTGTGTATTTATACTAACCTCAAAAGGAATCTCTCAAATGTGTGAGCACTGCCATAGTCTGTTTCACTCTGCTGTCTTATTTCTGTTGGCAGAACGCTCTTGGCCCTTGGGTGTCACATTGTTCATGCTCATCCAGCAGCTGAGGAAGATCTGAAAAAAGTTAAACTTCCTAAAAAGTAAGTGCCTTGTGATAACTGTCACCTACTGGCTGCAACTGCAGGATATTAATTAAACAAAAAGCCATTGATAAAACATTTGCTGTGAACCCCATCCCCGGTCTGGATTTACAGAGCATGTGTTACTGTGCCTGTGCTGACAGCTGACTGTGAGCACTGCTGTGTTTCTTCACCTTGTGGAGTGATTCAGACACACAGGTAGCCACATGCTTGAACCACGTGTGATGATCTCTCTCTAACTTGGTTGTAGAATAGATGCTCTCAAGTCAGAAGCAATGTTTGAGTGCTTTTCTATCACATAGCAAAGAATGGTGAATGCACATGACTGAAAATGGAGCTATATCATTTGAAAGTAGGTTTAGATTGGACGTGAGGAACAAGCTCTACACCATGAGGGTGTTGGAACACTGCAACAGGTTGCCCAGGTGGGGAGTGGTTAGAGCTCCACCCCTGGAGATATTTAAGGTGAGGCTGGACAAGGCTGTGAGCAACCTGCTCTAATAAAGGATGTCCCTACTACCTTCAGGAGTATTGGATTTGGATGACCTTTTGGAGGTCCCTTGCAGCCCAAACTATTCTATGTCTCTATGATTTTACCTTTAACTCCTGTTTCAATTTGCACCATCCCTTCCTTTGCTGTCCCTTCCCCTCCCCAAGACATTTCCAGAGATATTATTAATTCACTTCTTTAAACAAGATTAAAAGAAATATATAGAAAGACTCTTGCCATGTTGCTTGTTTCTGGGAAATATGTAGATTTTGGCATAAAATATAAGAAGCTTTTTTTTTTCTCAAATTTAAAAAAAAAATTTAAACTGTGAAGTCAGAACTAAAATAGTTGATGTTTTTTTATTTAGACATCTTTAAATCATCATGAGTAATCTGCCCAGAAGTGGCAAAGATTAAACAAGGATTTACATCTGTATTGTAGCTTTGGCAGTGGTGATTCTGTAGTCTTCCTGGGACAGATTAAAGCCCTGCCCGAGAGCAAAGCTTGAATGCAGAAACAGTAATTTGGACACTTGACATTTCACGTCAGTTTATCAACCCACATGATATCTTCTGTCCTTGAACAGCTTTATCTTTGAGAAGCAAATTTAAAGAGAGCAGTAAAAGAAATAATTTTATGCTATGGTAGATGGTGATCTTGACCCAGTTGCTGACATCAGTTAAAATTCAAAAGGAGAAAAAGCCTTTCCCAAGGTTTATCCTGCAGGCAGTCATGCTGGTTTGATGCTGTTTTCTTCAGTATCAGAACAAATCTGAATTTGTGACAGGAGGAAACAGCCTTAGTTTGTACCAGTGGAGGTTTAGATGGGACATTAGGAAGAATGTGTTCACTGAAAGGTTTGTCAGATGCTCAAACAGGCTGCCCAGTAAGGTGGTGGTTTCTGGATCCCCGGAGGGATTGAAGAGATGTGTTGGTGTAGTGCTTAGGGATGTGATTTACTGGTGACCTGGGAGGGCTGAGGGGAATGACTGAGAGGTCTCTTCCCACCAAACCGATTCTGTGATTCTTCTCTACATGAGTCATTCTAACAAACAGAAATCATCTGAGCAAGAGAGATTCTGTGCATGTCTAAAACAGCAGAGTAGCCTTTCTCTGTGTGGAAGGGTTGGAGAGGGTAGTATCTGCCACCGAAGAACAACTAAACTCACTAACTGGAGCTACTAAACTTCAAGCACAGTCTCATTTTCCACCTACTTGCATTTTTCCAACAGGAGAAAACATTTGAATGAGACTGTGCTTGAATACAACTGTTACTGTAGTCAGTGATCAGATGCAATGCAGTACTTTTATGAAGTGATGGGAGAGTAAGGAGATTGGCCAGCAGAAAGTCAATGACCCTCACCCTAGGGACACCACATACAAAACTTTACCATCAGTGAAGTATCCTGGCTCACTGTTTTTCTCTTGTTGGCTTACAGTTACATGATGTCAAATGGGTATAAACCTGCCCCTCTTGATCTTTCTGAAGTGAAATTGTTACCTTCTCAAGAATTTCTAGTTGACAAACTAGCAGAAAATGCACATAATGTCTGGGCAAAAGACAGAATAAAGCAAGGATGGACCTACGGCATTCAGCAGGTAGGGACATCTTCGGATCCATTTGGAATATGTGACGAGGAGGAGACCTTATTGTGGCTCTCCAGTATTTGAAATGGGCTGCAGGAAAGCTGGGGAGGGACTTTCTAGGGTGTCAGGTACTGATAGGATAGGAGGGGAGTGGAGCCAAGCTAGAGGAGGGGAGATTGAGATTAGACTTCAGGAAGTTCTTCACCATGAGGTTGGTGAGACACTGGAACAGGTTGCTCAGGGAGATGATGGAAATCCTAGAAGTGTTCTTCATCAGTATTGTTTATCTCCTGTAACATTTAACATCATTTCAGCATAGACTCTTTCCTTATGGAAGGTCTTTGTGGCATTTCAGCAGAGTTTTTTCATGTCCCTTCCAGGATCTAAAGAACAAGCGGAATCCTCGCCTGGTGCCGTATGCACTGTTAGATGAACGCACCAAGAAATCCAACAGAGACAGCCTGCGGGAGGCTGTCAGGACATTTGCAGGCTATGGCTATAGCATTGAGCCACCTGACCAAGAGATAGGTATGGACTAACAATAGGAATCATGGCTTTTGTTGCCCTCACTGCTGGGAAAAGAGCATAAACCACTGAAACAGACAGGGAAAGCATAACACAAATGCCCTAATATCTGGGTTCATGATAGAGTACTTTTTAAGCTGACTTCAATACACAGTGCAAATAGACTTTGTACGTCACAGCATCCTAGGATGTTAAGGGTTGGAGATTTTCCAGTCCACCCCTCCTGCCAGAGCAGGACATAGAATCTAGCGCAGGTTGCACAGGAACACATCCAGACAGGGCTGGAAAGGCTTCAGAGTTGGAGACTCCACAACCTCTCTGGGAAGCCTGTTCCAGTGCTCTGGGACCCGTACAGTAAAATTCTTCCTCATGTTGAGGTGGAACTTCCTGTGCTGCGGTTTCCTTCCATTGCCCCTTGTCCTATTCCAGGGCACAAGTGAACAGAGGCTGTCCTTGTCCCTTCATTCCTGACCCCCAGCCCTCAGATATTTATAGACATTGCTCAGATCCCCTCTCAGCCTTCTCCTTTCCAGACTCTCAGCCCCAGGGCTCTCAGCCTTTCCTCATCAGGAAGTGCTCCAATCTCTTCAGCTACCTTGAAGCCTTCCCTTGGACTCTCTCCAGTTGATCCTTGCCCTTCTTGAACCAGGGAGCCCAGAGCTGGATGCAATATTGCAGGTGTAGCCTCACTAGGGCAGAGCAAGAGCAGAGGAGACCCTCCCTCGATCTGCTGGACACACTCTTCCTAACACCCCCCAGGATGCCCTTGGCCTTCTTGGCCATGAAGGCACATGACTTGTGTGTTACAACCAATCTTTTTAAAATCTGAGTACCTCACGATAAAACAATTCTACAGGGGAGTTGGACTCAGTGTACCTCTGGAGGTCTCTTCCAGCCCCTGGTGTTCTGTGATCCTGTGATACTTTCCATGATTTTTGATTGAGCAAGATCTGGAGTCTGATATTGTGGATATTTTGGCTTTCGTGTAGAAACAACACCAAAAGGAAAATGCTGCAGAATTAATTTGAAGGGATTGTTTTTACACACTATACCAATTAGGTTTGACTACTTCAGGTTAAACTCAGTTCTTGAGCAGTAGCCAAAGAGGTGCAGCAAGTTCAATAATTAATTAATTTTTAAATTGAGCAGAAATTTATTTAGAAGTTTTTCTTTTTATTTCCTTTCACCAAATCCAAAGTAGGACTAAATTGATTTGATCTTTTAAAAACATTATATAAGGAAGTTTTCATTGCAGTGCAATGCTGCACTGATGGATTGTATTGGCTTGTATGGAGTAATATGTCACTTAGGAGGTTTCTTGCAGTCATTTTTGTGCTTGAGGCTCTGCACTGGGGTATACTTTGAAATATTCTGATTCCAAACAGTGGAACTCCTCCCATGTGGAATGACAATGTACTAGCCTCTGGGTGCTGATTACCGCTCTTCCTGGAGGTTTTGAAACACGCAATGGTAGACAATGGCTGGGTTTAGATACAGAGAATACTAGAGACAGCTGAAAAGCTAAACCATGACATTTATATTTTCATCTAATTATAGATATTGTTGTGGGTTTTTTTTTCTGCTTGTTTTTACAGCTGTCCAAACAGTGGAAAAAGTCAGCATTGACAAGATAAGATTTTTCAGAGTTGAACAATCTTATGCAGTGAAGTCTGGAAAATGGTACTTTGAGTTTGAAGCTGTGACAGGTGGAGATATGCGTGTTGGCTGGGCCAGGCCAGGCTGTCGACCTGATATTGAGCTGGGAAGTGATGACCAAGCATTTGTATTTGAAGGAAGCAAAGTCAGTACATATTTCACTTTTTCAACCTATGAATGGGTGAGGCAGAGAACTCACAGGGCAGATTTCCTCTGTGTACTCCAGATAACTACTGGGATGGTTTTTATTCAGACAAAGATAGCTCTGAGCTGTTCTGTGCTTATTTGTTCTGTTCACTGAAATTATGCTAACAAAGGTGTGTTGCTTTATGTCTATCGTCTCAGGGTATACCCAAGTGAGTCAAGTCTGTTACAAGCATAAACAAAATAGAGCATTCACTTTTATTTTTGTTTCCTTTTAATAAGCTCTATTGTACACAAATAAAACAAAGCTTCTTCAGTGACTGTAAGGAAGAAGCACAGTCCCATTTTCCCTTTGCTGTCTTTTCTGCTTTCTCCATATTCTTTCTTCCCAGACTTAACTCCTAAAGGACAATAAGGATGCATGTAAGAAGTGGAATTCAGTGAACAGTGGTTATCACCCAGAGTCTACATTGCTGTTTGTATGTTACTGAAGTTAGGGTGCCTTAGTTTCAATGTGTCAAATAACTAAGATAATTGAGTTAATTACCTGAAAGCCACAATCAGTAGAGTTTGCAAATTACTTTGAGAATGTGGAAGGTCAAACATTTGTTTGTTTTGCATTATTTTATGCTGTTGTTCGGGTGTGGTTTTTTTTTTTCATTTTAGCCTGATGTTTGTTTGCTTCCTTTTGTTGCTTAGGGCCAGCGTTGGCATCAAGGCAGTGGATTCTTTGGACGCAGCTGGCAGCCAGGAGATGTGGTTGGTTGCATGATCAACTTGGATGACAAATCAATAATCTTTACTCTGAATGGAGAGCTGCTTATAACCAGTAAAGGTTCAGAACTTGCATTTGCCGACTTTGGAATAGAAAGCGGTAATTTTCTTTTCATTGTTACAATACCAGCAAACTTGCTTTCTCATCAATTAACTGGCTGTCCAGATATGGTGCTCAAGGGTATGGTGCAGTAGCAGCCAGCCCTGGTACTGTTATATAATGGTTGGACTTACTGGTCTTTTGCAGCCATAGTGGGTTGGACTTTATGACCATGAAGGCCTTTTCAACCATAGTGATTCTGTGAATGGCTTAGTGAGCTGAGAGCTCATATTTCACTGGTGTCAGCCTGCCAGCTGTGCTTCCAATAATTTCATGGAAATTTATTGTAAGAGTACTTACATGGCACAAATTGATTTTCTTTTTCCCTTTAACCACGAGTAGATATTAAGAGGATTTCAACACTCAGAATGGGTAATTCTTCCTTGAGTGTTGCTAGGCTTGCTCACA
Organism: Pogoniulus pusillus; assembly: GCF_015220805.1. NCBI lineage: Eukaryota > Metazoa > Chordata > Aves > Piciformes > Lybiidae > Pogoniulus > Pogoniulus pusillus. The sequence continues at coordinate 31,713,956 of NC_087264.1, read as the reverse complement.
GGATTGAACTGCAGCGTTAAGAAGTGGTCATAATAAGAGATTTGAAAATTTTCCCAAAGCTGAAAAGGTAGTAACAGGTTTTCTCACTGCCACTTCCATGTGCAGTGGTCTTGTCTCTGAAGGACTAAATGAGTGCCAGGTGGTGAGAGACAAATCTTCACAACACAAACTGAGTCTCATTTGGGTTGTTTGTTTTTCTTTCTTCTCTGTCCCTGACTTCTGTGCACTTCTCTTTTGTTTTGAGGCTTTGCTTTTTTGAACTGCTGTGTCTATTGTCATTGTACTGAACGAGACAGGGAGTATTTTCAAGCAGTTTTGTTATTTAGTTGACATTTTCTGTAGAGGAATATCTCCTCCAACCAGTAGTAACTTTCTGTCTGTTAGTATTCACTCTGTGATTGCTCACTGTCCTTCTTGGGTCTGACCGTAGGTAACAGCTTTTCTAATGACAGAGAACGAGGGACTAGCTGAAGAGTGCTTTTCTGAAGGCTTAAGGTTGAAGTGTAGGAGAGATGTCTCCTTCAAACATTGAACTGTCAGCTTTCTCCTCAGGTTGCTGCAAATTGTGTTTCTTGAGAGATGGAGAAAAAAATTAAACAGCCTTGCACCCCTAGTGACAGACAAACAGAGACCAAAGGTTCAGTCACAAAACATGCCAGCATTAAAGAAGTATGCATTCTTCCATCATAAGTGGTAGAGGGGTAAAAGCTGACAGCAAATTTATAGCTAAACCATATTTTAAACAGATGTACTGAGATACCTGAACCTTTTCTCAGAAGTCCTCTTTGAAACTTCATTTCCCTCAGAGAGTGCACCTAACAGTTGTTAATAGCTTTGGTCTAGTCAAGGCTCTCTTCCTCTGTCCAACTCATTGTGTAAGGGCATGATTTGCTTCCAAAATGACTTGAACAAATCTTGTTTTTTCAAATCTGATTGTCCACAGAACTGCATCTTGACACTTTTTGTTGGGGTTTGACAGGAATCTCCTGCCTACTAATAACAATTGCTGAGCGATTGTTGTTGAAATAAATGGGGTAGTGTGCATGGTGCCCACTCATTGCCTATGTCCTCAGAGGCTGTGGGAGCAATTCTGTTGCACTTAGACATTAGTGTTGAAGATGGCTTAAGGCTTTGCTGCTGTCACCACTTCATATGCATTCCTTGTAGGAGCTAGAGTAGAGTTCCCATGAGATGGCTCCAGCCCACAATGCTGGTGTTCCCAAAATAAGTGACTGCTGGCTTTGTGGTTGTTGTCATATTGTTTTCTTAGGGTTTGTTCCGATTTGTGCCCTGGGCCTGTCTCAGATTGGTCGCATGAACCTGGGAATGGATGCCAGCACCTTCAAGTTTTACACAATGTGTGGCCTCCAAGAAGGTTTTGAACCTTTTGCTGTCAACATGAACCGAGATGTGGCTATGTGGTTTAGCAAACGCTTACCAACCTTTGTCAACGTGCCAAAGAATCATCCTCACGTCGAGGTAACGTTACACGCTGGGCAGCACCTGCTTATCAACTGTTTGCTTAGCAAGCTGAGACATTAAACCCTGACTAAGACTTACTGTCAGCAGATAGTTTGTCACATAAGTCTATTAAGTCACTCTGAGATAATTCCAGATGGTCTTGTCCATCTCCAACTTCATTTATGGTAGTATTACCATTCTGTTCCATTCCATGGCTTACTACTCTGTGTAGTTCTCATGAGCTATTTGAAACATAGCAGTTGTGAATTCTTAGAAATGCTTCTAAGTGATCTTACATTTATGGTCTTTTTCTTTTTTTAAACCTTCTCTGCTGTATATTTTTCTTCAACGTCTGAAAATGGCTCAGCTGAAGTCAGCATCACTTAAAGTAACGCAATGTGGACCTGGTGCTCAGGGACGTGGTTTAGTGTTGACCCTCCAGTGCTGGGTCAAAGGCTGGACTGTGTGAGTTTGGAGGTCTCTTCCAACCAGATGTTTTCTGTGATTTAAGTGTGAACTACACAAAGACTGATTTAGTCCTCTAACTTGAGGGTTAAGTGTACTTGTGGTATCAGTAAGTGAAATCTGTTTTGTTCACACTCATGATGCAGCAACAGCCTACATGATCAAACATGAGCAAAACAATATATCCTGTGCTTTGTATAAAGTATTCCATATTAATATATTCCACAATGATACCTTTGAATTCAGGTTTTGCACTGCAATCCCTAGGCCATTTACTTTAATTTAGATCTTCAGCCTATTCTTGGTTTTGAGCATCTCCTTCTTCAACAAAATGCACTTCACTGAATTCCAACTGAATCGTCTCAATATTTTCCTCAGTTTATCAGGATCATTTCCAACTGGATGTGTTCCTCTGTGGCATGCCCTAGGTGATCCTGCTTTGACAGGGGAGTTGGACCTGATGGTCTGTGGAAGTCCCTTCTAACTGCTACCATTCTGTGCTTCTGTATTCTTGCCTTTAAAAGCTTTTGCAGTGTTCTCTCACTAAGTTTAAAACTGCATTCCCTCTTCTCAGCACAGGGGAAAAGAGCTCAGACTCTGTAATTATTATCTGAAGGATTCTAATTGATAGTTATTTCTTCTCTCTGTGGATGAAAACTACTGTATCTTACAAGACAATTTTTCAGTGAGTTCCGCACACAAAGTGAAAAGAGTGTAACAAAATTTATTTGTTTAGAAATGCTGTGTGGAACAAGTTGAAAAGATTTACTGTGGTTAGGATATACTGAATCTCTTGCTTCCCCTGCTTTTAAAGCTAGATTCCCATTCAGGGAAGAAAGTTGCATAGTTCTAAAATTAACTAATTTAGAAAAAATCAGTTCCCTCTTCCAATCTCACATTCTAGTTGCTGAATGCAAGTTTTCTGTGTTCTTCTTGGAATACCAGCATTGTAAAATTATTTCCATTATTTCTGTCTCCAGATCTGGAGGATTGATGGAACCATTGAGAGTCCACCTCGGTTGAAAGTTACTCACAAAACATTTGGCACGCAGAACAGCAATTCAGACATGATCTACTGTCGGCTGAGCATGCCCATTGAGTTCCACTCATCGTTCAACTTCAGCATGGGGGTGGAAAATGCCTCATCTGATGTGTATCAGAAACGGTTAGGCCTGGATTTAGTTATTTTCTGGTTTCAGTTTAAGCATATCCTGCTCTGTTAGGCTTTGTCACTGCACACTCATGCTACTTGGGCACTGTGGTAAAGGGTTGGACTTGATGATCTATGAGGTCTCTTCCAACCTTGGTGATACTGTGATACTGTGATACTGTGATACTTTGGGCTCGGTTTTGCACTGAGCGCAGGCTAGCAGGGGATGCTGTTACTGGGATTTGTTTGTTCTTGCTGCTTTGTGGAAGTGTAGAACACAGCTTTGCTGCAGGTTGCTCTGTCCACGTAAGGGAGGACACAAATCAGGCTGGGTGCAGAGTGGGTTGAGAGCAGCTCTGAAGATCCCCAGGAGCCAGCAGTGCCCTCGTGCAGACCAGAAGGCAGCTGTGTGCTGGGCTGCACACAGGAGTATGGGCAGTGGGGCAAGAGAGGGGATTCTGCCCCTTAGCTCTGCTCAGACCTCACTTCCAATCCTGCCTCTAGTGCCGCTGTCCCCAGCAGGACACAGAGCTGGTGGAGTGAGTCCCGAGGATGCCACAAAGATGATTCAAAGGCTGGAGCAGCTCTGCGCAAGGACAGGCTGAGGGAGCTTGGGGTATGCAGCCTGGAGAAGAGAAGAAAACGGGGACCTTAGAGCTGCCTGCCAACAACTGATGGGATCCTGCAGGGGGACTTTTCATCAGGGTGTCTAGAGACAGGACAAGGGGGAATGGTTTGAAGCTGAGGCAGAGCAGGGTTAGACTGGAGCTGAGGAAGAAGTTCTTCAGTAGGAGGGTGGTGAGACTCTGGAACAGGCTGCCCAGGGAGGCTGTAGCTGCCTTCTGCCTGGGTTTGTTGAAGACCAGGCTGGCTGAGGCCTTGAGCCACTGACTCCTGTTGTGAGGTGTCCCTGCCCATGGTGGGGTGGTTGGAGCAGATGAGCTCTGAGGTCTCTTCCAACCTGAGCCATTTTGGGATTCTATGAATATTTTGAAGAGGTGCATCACAAAGTTTGTAGTTACACATTCCTCAGCAGCTGCATTCCTTCCAAACCATTTGGGTTTACAAAGGTTTTTCAGCTGGGCTGGAAAACCAGCTCAGGCTCTTTTGCCCACTGGATTAATGCTGATCTGTATTATTGCATGTGCAGCTCATTGCTGTTAGGAAATTGACTAATCCCTGCAAAGTGAAAAAGATTGTGGGACAGAATTTTGAAGATAGGAGGTACCACTGAGTTCAGCACTTCTCAGCACCACCTTCATCTGTAGTTAAATGCTGGAAATATATCTCTTTGCTGCCTTAACTACAGTCAAATAATTTAGCTGTGTATTTGTGTCCTGTAAGTCTCTGCATGCTTAATTTTCTCCTGCATACTCAGTAACCAGCCAATGTGAGGCAGCTCCTGAGTACAGTTAGCTTCATCAGGAGTGCTCTTTTTTTTACTATTTTTGGGAAAACCAAACTAATTTACTGCTCTTCCCTTCCCTTCAGAAAGCACAGCCAAGAAATTGCTGCTCCTTCTACTACAGTGAGTAAATCCTGTGAAACACTTGTACTTTGAAGTAGATTTTATTAGAAATGGATCTGTTGAAAGCCCTTTAAATCATTTACTACAATGATGGCCAGAGTTGTGTGACTCGAGGCATTATCCTCACTATCTGAAACCACTTGTTGGATTCTTTTAATTTATGAGCATTAAAAATGACAGAAGATAATGTGAATTACTGTTGAATTTTGATCAAGATTGATCTAAAAGAGATTTTGTTAATTGCTATTTAACCATTCCTTCCTAAGTTAATTTATATTTCCATTACTAATATGGTCTTTTCTTCTTTTCAGTATTTTTATTCTCTACGGATCTTTGCTGGCCAGGACCCATCTTGTGTCTGGGTTGGCTGGGTGACACCAGACTATCATTTTTACAGTGAGAATTTTGACCTCAATAAAAACTGCACAGTGACAGTGACATTAGGTGATGAGAGGGGCAGGGTTCATGAAAGGTATGGCTTCCTTTATCATTCAATTACAGAATGTTTTAAAACTGTTGTTCAAAACTGAATTATTCACAAGCTTGAAGATATTTTAAACATTAAATGAATAAGAGAATTGCTTATGGAGTAGGAGTGTTCTGTGCTCATTTATATATATATATAGAGAGAGATCTATAAAGTGACTATATTCATCATTAATGTTCTGTTTAAAAGAAGGTTATATGATGCTTCTTGGACATCCATGTTGGGTCAGTGTGGCTGATACAATTGCTTGGTTTCATGTACCCTCCAAAGCACTGAGCATGGGAGACTGTTTCATTATTGTAAAAAGGGGAAGAGACAGAAAGGTGCAGCTGAGCACTTTCCTGTGATGCTGATGTTAACAAAGCAAAGGGAGCTGCTTAATGAGAACACAAAGCTAACAGCAGCCCAAGAACCTCTGCAAATCTCTGCACTGTACTCCACTAGGAAGTGCACCTTTGTGAGCACTCAGCCTGGCTCAGCGTGACCTGTGGTTTGTTTTCTGGCTTTCCTCGCAGCGTGAAGCGCAGCAATTGCTACATGGTGTGGGGAGGAGATGTCATTGCTAACTCCCAGAGGTCAGGGCGCAGCAATGTCGATTTGGAGATTGGCTGCTTTGTAGACCTGGCTACTGGGATGCTGTCCTTCACAGCCAACGGGAAGGAGCTTGGCACTTGCTACCAGGTATTGGCAGACTGATCTCATAAGCTGCCTGCTTCGGTGTTCTTTCTTGTTCACAAATCTACCTGCATGCTGTCTGGGGGACAGTGACAGGTTTTTGTATTGTATTCTGCTTTTTGCTCTTTTTCTTTCTCTCTTTTGCAAGTCTGTGTTTTTCTGACTCCCTACAGTTGTTTCAGATGCTGAGGAAGGACCATTGCTAGATACGGTCAAAAAAACCCTTTTTACCACTCAGTTCATATGGTTCAGAATCGGGATTTACAATGCTCAATTTTTGTCAGCTGAATGTTTTCCAAGATATAAGGACAATAATTATTTAACCAAAATGTTAATGTTATACTAATTTTAGATGCAGTCATTGTTGGCATTTTGTAACTTCTATTGTTTTGGAGCTCTTTTCTCATCTGAAAGGAAATGGTCTGGGGTTTTTTAATTTATTTCTCTGTGAGAGTGCCAGAGCCCTGGAGCAGGCTGCCCAGAGAGGTTGTGGAGTCTTCTTCAGTGGAGACATTCCAAACACCTGGGTGCATTCCCGTGTGACCTGCTCTAGGTGATCCTGCTGTGGCAGGGGGGATAGGACTTGGGCGATCTTTCAAGGTCCCTTCCAACCCCTAATGTTCTGTGATATTCTGGAGGGAGGTTACTGTTGCTTTTCAAATGTTTTAATTGTGTTCTTAATCTCAATTCTCTTCTAGGTTGAACCAAACACAAAGCTTTTTCCAGCAACTTTTGTACAACCTACAAGCACTAACTTGGTTCAGTTTGAACTTGGCAAATTAAAGGTATAAAATGTTTACTGGAAAGGTCCTCTTTTAGTTCTGATTGCTCCCACAGAAATTCCTTCTGAGCTGCGTTTGTTTAGGAAGATTGAATCAATGCTGTGACCTTCTGTTTGGTTTCTGCATTTACTTCTGTAAATGTAATTATTATATGAATTATGCAAGAAATCTGTACTTCTTTTGTCAAAGTAAACTGAAGTTATCTGCAGAGAACAGCCTTAGCCTGGAGGCTTTCTGAAATGGATTTTGTGTATTGCAATGACATTTATATGAGTTAGCTATGAGGCAGCTGTTCTTCGCCTTGCTGTTACAACTTTATTCACAACTGGGTGTCACAACAATGATTTTTGTGCACTTCCTTGTTCCAGAACACCATGCCTTTATCAGCAGCAATTTTTAAAAGTGAGGAAAGGAATCCTGTTCCTCAGTGCCCACCTCGCCTCGATGTGCAGACCATCACCCCAGTCTTGTGGAGCAGGATGCCAAACAGCTTCCTGAAGGTGGAAACGGAGCGTGTCAGCGAGCGGCACGGCTGGGTTGTGCAGTGTTTGGAACCCCTGCAGATGATGGCACTTCACATCCCAGAGGAAAACAGGTACATCTGGAAGGAGCTACAGTGACCTGATATGGGCAGATTATATTGGTAGCTGATATCTGGGTATTTTTTAAACCTGCCCTAGAGAACATTTACACTGGAGTCATGTAGAATGTCTACCATTAGCTGCTCCAATATCATAGTAATGATATTGAAGTAGATAATAACAGGATGAAGAATTCTAATGCTGTATGACTTAGTGTGGGGAGGAGCAGCTGAGGGATCTGCAGTGGTTCAGTCTGGAGAAAAGGAGGCTGAAAAGAGACCTCATTGCTCTCTGCAGCTTCCTGGAGGGAGGCTGGAGCAAGGAGGGGGGGCAGCCTCCACTCCTTGGTGACAAGCGACAAGAGCAGATGAAATGGTTCCAGACTGTGCCAGGGGAGGTTCAGGCTGGATGCTAGGAAATATTTCTTCACTGGAAAGATTCTCAAACACTGGAATGGTCTGCCCAGGGCAGTGCTGGAGTCACCATCCCTGGGGGTGTGCAGGCAGCCTGTGGAGCTGGTGCTTAGGGACGTGGTTTAGTGTTGGCCCTTCAGTGCTGGGGTGAGGGTTGAACTGGGTGATCTTAGAGGTCTCTTCCAAGCAGATATATTCTGTGTGGTCTGTGAAAACAGAACTGACCAAAATGTACAGAGATCTGAAAGCATTTCCTGTTCAAAAGTAGCACTCATGAAGCTGCCTCTTCTCTTTCCTTGTAACAGATGTGTTGATATTTTGGAGCTCTGCGAACAGGAAGATTTGATGAAGTTTCACTACCACACTTTAAAACTCTACAGCTCCGTTAGTGCTCTAGGTAACACTAGAGTTGCTTATGCACTTTGTAGCCATGTGGACATATCTCAGCTGTTTTATACAATAGATAATCAATACTTACCTGGACTCCTACGTTCTGGATTCTACGATTTACTCATCAGCATTCATTTGGACCACGCCAAGCAAGCCAAGCTTATGATGAACAATGAATTTATCATTCCAGTTACAGATGAAACTCGAACTATTAGATTATACCCTGATGAAACAAAGAGACATGGGTTACCTGGGGTAGGGCTCAGCACTTGTCTGAAACCAAACTTTAACTTTTCTACTCCGTGTTTTATTATGACCAGTGAAGAACATAAGGGATCTAGCCCAGAGATCCCCCTGGATACCCTGAAATCCAAGGCCATAAGCATGCTAACAGAGGCAGTGCAGTGTAGTGGCAGCCACATACGAGACCCTGTGGGAGGCCAGGTTGCATTCCAGTTTGTTCCTGTGCTTAAACTGATAGCAACATTGCTTATCATGGGGGTTTTTGATGATGATGATGTGAAGCAGGTGTTGCTCCTCATTGATCCCAACGTGTTTGGAGATCACAAGGAAGAAACAGAAGAAAGGACAGAGAAAGAAGTTGTTACACAAATTGAAGAAAAAGCTGTAGAAGCTGGGGAGAAACCAGTAAAAGAAACAAAAGCTCCTGCAAAGGGCTTGCTGCAGATGAGATTGCCAGAATCTGTTAAGCTTCAGGTGACCATTTAATGTGAATGATTACATGTGTTGTGCTGTTGATGAAAGAAAGGTCATGCTTTTGGTCTGTTCTCTGGTTTGTAAGACTTGAAATCCTGAAGGGATTTATATAACTTTGCCCTATAACCTTCCACTAAGAACCAGATTTCATGATGATGCAATTATTTCTACAAATACCTAAGCTAAAAATAGAATCACAGAATGGTTTAGATGGGAAGGGACCTTAGAGGTCATCTACTCCAACCTCCCTACCATGGGCAGGGACACCTCTCAGCTAGACTCAGCTGCTCAAGGCCTCATCCAACCTGGCCTTCAACACCCCCAAGCAGGAGGCAGCCACAGCCTCCTTGGGCAGCATATTCCAGAGTCTCACCACCCTCCTACTGAAGAACTTCTTCCTCAGCCCCAGTCTACCCCTGCTCTGCCTCAGCCTCAAACCATTCCCCCCTTGTCCTGTCTCTAGACACCCTGATGTAAAGTCCCTCTGCAGCCTTCCTGTAGAATCCCTTCAGGTACTGGAAAGCAAATGTAAGGTCCTCCTGGAGTCTTCTGTTCTCCAGGCTGAACACCCCCAGCTCCCTCAGCCTGTCCTCACAGCAGAGGTGCTCCAGGCTTTGGATCATCTTTGTGGAGGCTGGGACCAGGTGATCTTGAAAGCACCTTTCCAACTCAAACTATTCTATCCTTCTATGATTTCTGCAGGTTTTGAGTGCATGGAGTGAAAGATTGTAGATGCAATATGGAGTGAGTGAAGGACACTGGATGCCATATGGAGTGACTGAAAGGCTGAATGTGATCTATTGTCAATCAGATAAGAACCACATATGTTTGTTACATTTACAGTATTAAAAGAGTAATATGGGGAGAAAAGCCTTTAATTTTTCCAGTCTATTGCAGTGTATAGCATCCACTGCAGTCCTTTCCTGATTGGTTTGTTGAACTGCTGAACTTAATTCTGTTTATTCTGCCCTAGATGTGCCATTTACTGAATTATTTCTGTGACTGTGAGCTGCAGCACAGAGTGGAAGCAATCGTGTCCTTTGCAGACCGCTATGTGTCTAAGTTGCAGTATAATCAGAAGTACAGATACAATGAGCTCATGCAGGCCCTGAACATGTCTGCTGCTCTGACTGCCAAGAAGACAAAGGAGTTTCGGTCTCCTCCTCAAGAACAGGTAATGCTGGAGAAAGAAAAAAGGTTGAATCTGAAGATTACACTTTGCCCACACCAAACAGTGCTAAGGGCTGGGAACAGAGTGGCTGGAGAGCAGACAGGAAGAAAGAGACATGGGCATACTGGTAGATAGTAAGATGAACGTGAGCCAGCAGTGTGGCCAGGAGAGCCTGGCCTGGATTAGGAACAGTGTGGCCAGCAGGACAAGGGAAGTTATTCTTCCCCTGTGCTCAGCACTGGTCAGGCCACACCTTGAGTCCTCTGTCCAGTTGTGGGCTCCTCAATTCAAGAGAGATGTTGAGATACTGGAAGGTGTCCAGAGAAGGGTGACAAAGCTGGTGAGGGGCCTGGAACACAGCCCTGTGAGGAGAGACTGAGGGAGCTGGGGTTGTGTAGCCTGGAGAAAGAGAGGCTCAGGGGTGACCTCATTGCTGACTACCACTACCTGAAGGAAGGTTGTAGCCAGGTGGGGGTTGGTCTCTTCTCCCAGGCAACCCGCAATAGAACAAGGGGACACAGTCTCAAGTTGTGCCAGGGAAAGTATAGGCTGGATGTTAGGTGGAAGTTCTTCACAGAAGGAGTGATTTGTCATTGGAATGGGCTGCCCAGGGAGGTGGTGGAGTCACCATCCCTGGAGGTGTTCAAGAAGAGGCTGGATGAGGCACTTAGTGCAATGGTCTAGTTGATTGGACAGGGTTGGGTACTAGGTTGGACTGGATGATCTTGGAGGTCTCTTCCAACCTGCTTGATTCTATGATTCTATTCTGTGATGATGAAAGGGAGCTCTGACTTATAAACTATAAATGGAGCTGAGAGGGAGCCAAAATGGAGTTGGAAATCAAATATGCTAAGATGACCCAAAACACTGCAAGCTGATACATCTACTCCAGAGCTCAAGCTGTAAACCAAATCTGACTTAGGATTTCCTGAGAGTATAAGAAAAAATAATGTTACTGCCCAGTGGTGCCCAACTCATCCAGTTCTACAAGAGGATGATAATTAGATAATGTTAATTACTAGAAGTTAGTGTGAAGTTAGTATGAAGTTAGGATTATGCTGACATTGGTATTTTTTCTACTTCCAGCAAACATCTTTATTTTTAACCATGTGGTTTGATGTTAGCTACAGCTACAGCTTACACAATAGCAGTGTTTTGAGATTGCCTTTAAACCCTATATGGTTTATGTTAGTTGGATTATGAATTTGATAACAAATAGATGAAGTATGGCACTATATAAAAATATGTCTCAGGCCTTCTTAGTGTTTAAACTATGTTTTAATTCCCTTAAAGATTAATATGTTGCTGAATTTTCAACTGGGAGAGGATTGTCCATGTCCAGAGGAGATTCGGGATGAGTTATATGAGTTTCACGATGATCTTCTGATTCACTGTGGTGAGTGAGGAGGTTTTGCTTCATTTCTTTGTTTGCTGTTTGGACATTGTACACCAAAAGAAAGATCAGTTTATAAAATGACAAATGTAAGGGGTTTTGTTAAATATAACACTGTCTACTTGCTGGCTTTCCTGGCAGATTTCCATGCATATTAGAAAATTGGTTTGTAGCTGTCAAATATCATAGAATCATGAAATGGCTTAGATTGGAAGGCACCTCAGAGATCATCCAATTGAAGCCCTGACCATGGGCAGGGATACCTCTCAACTAGGCTCAGCTGCTCAAGACCTAATCCAGCCTGGCCTTCAACACCTCCAGGGAGGAGGCAACATCCCTGGGCAGTGTACTCTAAGAGTCTCAGTGCGCTCCTACTGAAGAACTTCTTTCCCAGCTCTAGTCTAACCCTGCTCTGCCTCAGCTTCAAACCGTTGCCCCTTGTCCTGTCTCTAGACACCCTGATGAAAAGTCCCTCTGTAGCCCTCTTGCAGGATCCCTTCGGCTGTTGGAAGGCAGCTCTAAGGTCCACCTGGATTTTTCTCTTCTCAAGGCTGCACACCCCCAGCTCCCTCAGCCTGTCCTCATAGCAGAGGCACTTCAGCCCTTGGAGGTTGTTAAGTTTTATTTTCTTTATATATAAAGTTTAGACTTAATTTTAAATAATAAAAATGAGCCAAACTAGAAGATTTGATTACCTTAAAGCATTTATCTGAGCATGTGTATGTGTACAAGCAGATAAAAGATAGTGAAAGAGCAGTAGAAAATGTAATAAAAACTACTAGAGGAGTGCTGCTGCTGCTATAGCTTCTTTTCTGCTGTATACATAACTGTGGTGGTCAATCATTACAGACCACTGTTGCACTACAGATCACAGCTCAAGTTGCCCCAGGCACTGAATTTCCTTGAGGGGATACTTAAGGATGGGCTATATCAGAAACTCTGTGCAATCTGTGTGGGTTCAGGAAACACATTTTCAGATGTGATGCCAAATATTTTTTTGCTGGTTTATTGAGGCTTTTGTCCAGTCAAGACAACAATGGAATGATTGGAGGTCTCTTCCAACCTGATTGATTCTGTGATTACTCCAGTTGCAGTGGTTCCAGCGTGTATATTTTCAGATTCATCCAGTAATTACTGCCCTTTCCCAGGGATTATGCAGTTCAAAGTGGTACACACAAGCTTCTTCGTGTCTGCCTACTTGGTAGATGGACTGATAGTAACTCCTCAGTGCATTGCTTGGCCCTGTACTTGGTGGCACACTCAATTTACCTGGAAATAGCTTAACTATTGTTGCTGGTGTTATTATTGAGTTAGCTCCTGGTCAGTTCTCACCTTGTGATTTTTCTTTTCCTTTTTAGGGATGTGCTTTAATTGTTATTTACTACATTAGAAATATGTATGTTGAAAGAGAGAGAGAGAGAACTGAAGACAGGGAAAGCACAATCTCATGATTAAAACAGTTTAAGGATGCTGTGGGTTCTAAACAAAGCCATGCTCCTTTCTTTGTAGAGATTTGTCATAGGTGGCTGCTGTGGGTAAATGCTCCTCATTATGTGTCCTGACTTAGCCCTGAAAATCAGCACTGAGCAGTCACAGCTGCAGATAAAGTGAGAATGAGCCATGCTCGGAATAGTTAATCAGCTTTGCTGTACTGAGCATACTTGGTGATTTAAGTGGAAAAATATGTATGCAATCAAGTAATTAAAGGCTGCTTCCTAATGAATACATGCAAATAGGCTGAATTAAAGCTAGTCAGTCTTAATCCTAGTGTGCCCTAACTGTGAGTTGTTCATTTTGCCAGCCAAATAATAGTACTGTATCATCATTTTTGTGTGCAAAATCTTGCTTATAAACAAAAAACTCCCCAATTTACAACAGATTTTATTGCATAGTATCAAACTGACACTTATCTGGGCAGGAACCATCTGTTTCTGTGCTCAGAGCTGCCACTGGAATTAAGCAGTTAACCAGTGGCATCGTGAGGTGATTGGCTTCTGGATGGATTGTACCTCCAAGTTGCTGCAGCATGAATAGAGAATGATCTGAAGCACTGATGAGACCCCAGCTCCTGCAGTCTAACACTGTCTTAACTCATCATTCCAGTGCATTTCTCCTTGCCTGTCCATTGGCTGTCAGGGATGAAATTGAGAAGAAGGGCACCAGGGCAATTAAAAAGGAATTTAAGGCCCTGGGGAAATTGATAGATGGGGCGGGAGTGCAGGTGGTGTTCTGCTCAGTTCCCCCTGTGGCAAGGGAGTTCACAGAAAGGAACAGCAGAACCTATGACATCAACAACTGGCTCAAGGGATGGTGTGAGTGGTGACACTTTGGGTTCTTTGGCCACGGGGGAGCTTTTACTGCGCCGGACCTGCTCGATCATGATGGGGTGCAGTTGTCTAGGAGGGGCAGGAGAGTCCTGGCACTGGAGTTGGCAGGGCTCATTAGGCGGGCTTTAAACTAGGTCTGAAGGGGGTGGGTGAGGCAATTACTCTCTCTGAGAAGGAGAGAGTGGGAAGGAAACTAGGGACAATTGAGGAACCGAGAGCCCAGATGAAGTGCATCTACACCAATGCACGCAGCTTGGGTAACAAGCAGGAGGAACTGCAAGTCCTGGTCCACCAGGGTGACTATGATATAGTTGCCATTTCAGAAACTTGGTGGGATGACAGGCATGACTGGAGTGCTATACTGGGGGGATACAGCCTCTTCAGGAGAGATAGGCAAGGGAGAAGAGGAGGAGGGGTGGCCCTGTATATTAGGGAGTCACTCTTTGCCACTGAGCTTGAGGTGAGGGACGAAGGGGTTGAGAGCCTGTGGGTTAAAATTGGAGGGAGGACTAATAAATCTCATCCTGGTTGGAGTCTGTTATAGACCACCCAACCAGGACGAGGAAACAGATGAGATATTTTACAAACAAGTGGAGGCTGTCTCAAGATCATCAGATCTTGTTCTTGTGGGTGACTTTAACTTGCCAGATATCTGCTGGGAACTTAATTCAGCAGAGAGGAGGCAGTCCAGGAGATTTCTAGAGTGCATGGAGGACAGCTTCATGTCCCAGCTGTTAAGTGAGCCTACTAGGGGTCAAGCTCAGCTTGGCCTGCTGTTCTCCAACAGAGAAGGTCTGGTGGGAGATGTGACAGTGGGAGGCTGCCTGGGGTGTAGTGATCACGAGTTAGTGGAGTTTTCAATATGCAGGGAGGTAGGGAGGCACTACAACAAAACCTACACCTTGGACTTCTGGAGGACAAACTTCAGTTTGCTCAAGAAACTTATTTCCAAAGTCCCCTGGGCAGCAGCCCTTGAGAACAAAGGGGTCCAGGATGGTTGGACCTACTTTAAACAGGAGCTCTTGAAGGCACAGGAGCTGGCAGTTCCCATGTGCCGAAAGATGAGCCGGTGGGGAAGGCAACCAGCCTGGATGAGTAAACAGCTCCTGAAGGAATTGGGGGAAAAAAAGAGGGTGTATCACCTTTGGAAGGAGGGGAAGGCTTCTCCTGATGTGTTTAAGGAGGTAGCCAGATTATGCAGGAGAAAAATTAAAGAGGCTGAGGTCCAGCTAGAACTTAGGCTGCCACCTCTGTGAAGGATAATAAAAAGCACTTTTACAAATTTATCAATGCTGAAAGGAAGGGCAAGAAGAGCCTCCACTCCTTACTGGATCAGGAGGGGAACATTATAACTGATGACAAAGAAAAGGCTGAGGTCCTGAATGCCTTCTTCGCCTCAGTTTTCAACAGTAAGGATGGAGGAGTTCAGGGCAAGTGGCCTCTTGAACTGGGGGATGGGGTCAGGGAGCAGTGTGTTCCCCTGGAAATTCTTGAAGAATTAGTTCAGGACCTGCTGAGCCACCTGGACACCCACAAGTCCATGGGACCAGATGGGATCCATCCCAGGGTGCTGAGAGAGCTGGCAGCTGAGCTGGCCAAGCCGCTCTCCATCATTTTCCAGCAGTCCTGGCTCACCGGAGAGGAATAAGTTGTGCACCATGAGGGTGCTGGAACTCTGCAGCAGGTTACCCAGTTAAGTAGCTGAGGTCTCATTCCTGGAGCTATTCAAGGTCAGATTGGACAAGGCTCTAAGCAAACTGGTCTAGTGGAAGATGTCCCTGCTGAGTGCAGGGGGGTTGGACTGGATGAGCTTTGGAGGTCCCTTCTGACCCAAACGATTCTGGGATTCCTTAAACTCCATATGTGGTCTCCAATGTAAATTTCAATTTCTCTCATTCTCTCTCATTACCTCTGATTTTTTTTCTTCCGGTCAGTCACTCCTAGTCAACCCTTTTCCCTTAGTAGCTGCCAGCAGCAAAGTTTCTCCAACCTGTTATTTCACTTCTTTTTTCCTTTGTTAGTTTCTTTTGTAATACCAGCTGCAATCTCTGCAGTTTACTCTTTCCCTGCTCCTCCAGCTTGTTTCTCCTCAGCATTTTGTCTGAAGTCTGATCCTTGTTTCAGCTGCTCTTTGACAAGCAGCCAAACAGCAAAAGCTTACATTTTAACTCAGCACAATTAACTCTGACCTGAAGGGAACCTGCATAGATATTCTGTGCTTCTGCACATAACACAGCTGGTATCTGATCATACCTAAGAGCTGTGAAAGGTTTCAGAATGTTCTGAATGGTTGTGGAGTGATGTAGTGAATGGAAATGTATGAAACTATCTTGTGGAGTGACAAATCACCTCAGCATAGGCATTGCATAGAAAACAGCTGTCACCAGCACAGCCTCTGCACATCTGCCCTGCTGCACTTTTAGATGCAGTTCATACACTTGTTTGTGGCTGCAAAATACCTCCACTGAAAAATTCATGGAATGGCTCAGGTTGGAAGGGAGCTCAGAGCTCATTTGCTCCAACCTCCCACCATGGGCAAGAACACCTCTCAACTAGACTCAGCTGCTCAAGGCCTCTTCTGACTTGGCCTTGAACTCCTTCACGCAGAAGACAGCCAAAGCCTCTTTGGGCAGCCTGTTCCAGAGTCTCACCACCCTCCTACTAAAGAACTTCTTCCTCAGTTCCAGTCTAACCCTGCTCTGCCCCAGCTTCAAACCATTCTCCCTTGTCCTATTGACACCTTTATTAGAAGTCCTGCAGCCTTTCTGTAGGATCCCTTCAGGTACTGACAGGCAGATCTAAGGTCCCCCTGGAGCCTTCTCTTCTGCAGGCTGAACGCCTCTAGCTCCCTCAGCCTGTCCTCATAGCAGGGATGCTTCAGCCCTTAAACCCTATAATATTGTAAGACAAAACAATCTATTTCTTTCTTTAGCTTACATTCTGCAATATGAAACAGAGGTTCAGATATTTAATCAAGTATGACTCAAAAGTAGTTGCCTTACTGAATTAAAGTAAGCCCAAACAAACCATCTCTTTGGTCATAATACTGAAAAATATAATGTTATAAGTATGGATAAAATAAGAATGTGTAATGAAATAAACCTAGTTTGAGGGGTGATGCTGTAGCTGAAGTGTTAAAGTTGCTACTGGCCTTACTACTTCAGTTTGATTTGGTTTCATTTTATCCCTGTATGAAATCTGCTTGTTTGAAAAAAACCCTGTATATGTTTTGATACTGTTTAAAGAAATCAAAGGAGTTAACCATCAAAGGTTAAGTTTTACTTCTAACCAATTTTATTGTCTACTAAGGTATTCCACTTGAAGAGGAGGAAATGGAAGAGGAAGATTCCTCCTTGACTGGAAAACTCCGCTCGTTAATGTACAAAATCAAAGGTCCACCAAAAGCAGAGAAAGTAGAACCTAAAGAGGAAGAAGAGCAATCTCCGAGTAAGTTTGCTTTCCATATAAATCCTCTGTGCTCAGGTGTTTGAGAGGTACAGTCAACAACACGTTTTTCTGACAGAACCACCTGGTTAAGTCTCTTCTGCCTCTTGGAACACTTTTCCCCCATACTGAACATCTTAAATGCATTGTTAAACAAGCTGTTAGACTGAGCTGGAGGTTTTGGATCCAGATCATTAACTCTGGGGTTGAAAATGTGCATATTCTTTACAACAAAAGGTAAAAAGTTAATTGTGATACAATAATCTTGACTCACTTGGCAAACTTGCAAAGTTTCCATTTATACAGTGGTTTTCAAATGCAGAAACTGCTTTACAGCTTGACTGCAGTTCCTTTTTCTTTGCTGCAGGAGAAGTTGTGTGCAGCTCAGTACCAAGATATGGGACAAAATGGTTTTACAGTTCTTGATTTGGTATCACAAAGAATGACTTTCCTTTATTTCTCTTGGTGAACATATACATTGATTACAAACTAACCATTTATCTCAAGCATCACATACATACCCATATATATAACCAACATTCTTTCTGACTATATCCTTCCAGAATTTAAAGAAAGAGTCAATCTGTTTGTCTAATTACAAGAAGAAACCTCATTATTTTCACTTGTACAAGATCTACATTCATAATTGCTTGATCTAACAAGAATTTTCCAGAGTTCAGTGTGCTGGTTTTGGTTGTGCCTTACCATGTGTCTCTAGAATCAGAGGGCAGAGAAGAATACTATTGAGTTGTCGGTTTTGGTTGTGCCTTACCATGTGTCTCTAGAATCAGAGGGCAGAGAAGAATACTATTGAGTTGTCATCATCAGCTTTTCCATGTAGCTTATATATTCCATTGCCCTTTTGTGCTGCTCAAATACAGATGAGAAGATCAGACACAATTTAGCAGCAGTTTTTTTATATTCCTTTCTGCAGCAGATTACTATAGAGGAGAGAGAGGACTGGGATATCCCTGTGTTGGCTGGATAATAAGAAGCTACTAGCATTTCTTGAAAAGAGAAATATTTAATTCAAAATACTTGAAAAGTCCATCTATGTGTTTTGAAACAAATGAGATAAGAGACAATTTCATCCACAGGCCTAAGAGTGATATAGATAGACAGGTTAGGTCGCTGAAAACAGTCCTTCCAACTAGCACAGCTCAAGCAGCACAACAGAGGCTGGAGAGGAGATGATGAAACAGTGCAATGATTGGTTCAAATACTGCTTTTTGAGAGTTAGCCAATAGATACTCTGTACTCCTACTTACAGATCTGCAGTGCTCTGTGGCAGTGATTCATAGAACCACAGAATGTCTGAGGCTGGAATGGTCCTCTGGAGATCATGTGGTCCAACCTTCCCTGCTCAGGCAGGGCTGCCCAGGACCATGTCCAGACAGCCTTTGAATACCTCCAAGGACAGAGACTCCACACCCTTCTCAGACAATGTGTGCCAGTGCTCAGTCACTCTTACAGTAAAAGTGTTTCCTTTTGTTGTGGTGGTCTCTTGGTATTTCAGTGTGTCCCCTTGCCCCTTGTACTGTCACTGGGCTCTGCAAAGAGCCTGGCTCTATTTTCTTTACACCCTTTCTTCAGCTTTTTATATACAGTGATAAGATTACCCCTGAGCCTTCCCCTCCCCAGGCCGAAAGGTCCAAGATCTCTCTTGGTTGCTGCTGGGCAGATGTGTTCTTAAAAAAGGCCTTATCCAGCCTGGCCTTGAACACCCCAGGGAGGAGGCAGCCACAGCCTCCCAATTCTGGAGCCCCACCAAGTGGATGTCTCCCATTTTCTGTCTCTCAGGAGCATGACTTATCTTGATGGATCTAAACATTATTTCTCCAGTTGAAAACTCCTGTTCAATCTGCTCGTGTTCCCTTGCTCTGTTGCAACTGCCTCAGTGTCTGCTGCTGTCAGATATTTGACTCTGACTCATGTTTTGCCATTCGTTGTTGTTTCAGTAGCTTCCAATGTGTTTCGCTCTTTCAGCTACTCTGAAGGAGCTGATCTCCCAGACTATGGTGCGCTGGTCTCAGGAAGATCAGATCCAAGACCCAGAGCTAGTTCGGATCATGTACATGCTGCTGCGCAGGCAGTACGACAGCATCGGGGAGCTGCTGCAGGCTCTGAGGAAAGCCTACACCATCAGCGCTGCCTCCGTGAAGGACACCATCAACTTGCTGGCAGCACTCGGCCAGATCCGCTCCTTGCTCAGCGTCAGGATGGGAAAAGAGGAGGAACTGCTGATGATTAATGGATTAGGGTATGGAATTAGCATCGTTTTACTGCAAAAAGTGTTTTGTTGTGTTAGTAAATCCTTGCATGTTAGGTCCTTGGTGAAATTCGCTGCTGTACTGAAGGGCAGGTATGTGCCTGAAACGTTCCTTTGCACAGATCTTTCCAAGCTGGCTCCATTTAATCTCTCTGGCTGTATCAAACATATCAATGTTTCCAGAAACTTTCTCCAAAGAAAATGGTCTCCTTTAAGCCTAATGCTTAAAGCTGCCTCAAACCACATATTTGAGCAGCTCTGGAAAGAGTGAAAGAGTGGGTAGCTTCAATCTTGATTGCTGTCAATACCACATCTCTCCCAGGTTTAAAGCTCACTCTTTGATTCATGGAAGAGGGAAAAAATTCCTGGTGTCCCGCCAGAGTCTTCTCTTCTGTAGGGTGAACACCCCCAACTCCCTCAGCCTGTCCTCACAGCAGAGCTGCTTCAGCCCTTGGATCATCTTTGTGGCCTCCTCTGAACTCACTCCACCAGCTCTCTGTCCTTTTTCTGCTGCGAACACTAGCACTGGAGGCAGGATTGGAGGTGAGGTCAGAGCAGAGCCAAGGGGCAGAATCCGATCTCCTGCCCTGCTGGCCACACTCCTCTGCAGCCTAGCACACAGCTGCCTGCGGGTCTGCATGAGGGCATTGCTCCCAGCACCCCCAAGTCTCTTTCTTCAGAGCTGCTCTCAACCAACTCTGCACCCTGCCTGGATTTGTGCCTGGCACTGGCCTAACCCAGCTGCAGGACCTCACACTTGAACTTGTGGAACCTCATGCACTGGCCTGCTTCTCAAGCCTGTCAAGGTCTTGTACTACAGGACATCTGTGAAGGCCCTGTGATTCTGTGTCTCCTACTCCTGTTATGAGTAATTGCCAGATTGGGCCATTTGGTTCTGAAGGGGAAAAAAAGAATTCACAGAAAGGTAATTACTGTAAATGTCATTTTTAAAAGAAGAGGAAATGACTGTCTGGTGACCTGAGAAATGTACTTCTTTGTCTTTGTCCTTCACCAAGAACACTGAGCACTTCCACTCCTTTGCAACCGCTGTAAGGAACTTCCATTATTCTTCCCGTTTCCTTGTAAAGTTTGGTGTTTGTGTTTTTTAAAGCTGCCAAGACTGATGTCTGCAGCTGAGCTGAGCAAGTCACAGTGCACAGTGATAACTCCTGGGTCAGTTAGTGACAGTATTCCTCGTTTGTTCCTGATGCTGAGCTTGTGACCTTGCTGCAGATTTTAGGAGGTGCTGTCCTGAGTCGTTTTCCATCACTGGACTGCTGTCTCTATTTAAAGCAGGCCATGCTGCCTGCTATCTGCCATTGCTTTTTTAACAGGTAGCAGCCCCTGGACTCCCTACTGAAACACGGGAATTGTGTTCTGGATTGTGGAGCCAGTGCAACAAAACACTAGCTCACGTTGAGGGGATGGTAGGCACTGTGAAAATGCTTCTACTGGAGAGGGCTGTGTGTGCCAGCTTACATCTTCTGACAGATGGTCTTCATTTTGGAAGTATTGATGAAAGACATCTAGCAGATAACCTTGAATATTAAAATCTATTCATTGCCTTCTACTTTGCGAGCTGAGAAAATTAATTAAGGAGCATTACCGTAGAGGCATGGTTGGATGTAGATTTCTCCATTCTCCACTTGCTCATAACAGAATATATTCATTTCCACTTAGATCATCACAGAAGATTGTTTTTTTCTTTAAACAGCACAGATGGTCAGAGCTGTTTAAAAGATGAAGAAATGGCATTTGCAAGTAACCTAAAAGTGTTGATTCTTCTGCAGAATTTTGGAAATCTAGAGGCCTGATCCCATGTCAGTCTACTCAAGTGGAGCTGTCAGGTGGTTTGGTCTTAGCAGAAAGCTAAGAATTTCAAATGATGTGGCTACAGTGAATGCACCTTTCTGAAACCTCTGATAATGCAGTATTGGCTTTGATTTCCTAAAGAACATATTGTTGCCTTTTGTCCCATTCTAGGGATATCATGAATAACAAGGTCTTCTATCAGCACCCTAACTTAATGAGGGTCTTGGGCATGCATGAGACTGTGATGGATGTGATGGTGAATGTACTTGGAGGAGATAAATCTCAGGTAATTTCACTGGCACTTTCTGGAGGCTTTTGCCTTTTGAACCTGTCAGGAAGTATACTGTGATGTTCAAGAAAAGCTATCCAAAGAAAAATAGGTCTCCCTCATGTAAGCTAAATGTGGCTTGTCTCTTTTGAAATGTGGGTTAATGTTAAAAATAGATCAGTTTTTACAGTACTAGAGGGAGAAGCTCAGTATGCTTTATCATGAGGGTGGTGGAACACTGCAACAGGTTGCCCAGGGAGGTAGCTGAGGCCCTATGCCTGGAGATCTTCAAGGTGAGGCTTGACAGGGCTCTGAGCAACTTGATCTAGTGGAGAATGTCCCTGCTGACTGCAGAGGGGGTTGGACTGGATGAGCTTTGGAGGTCTCTTCCTACCCAGACCATTCTATGATTCTAGGATTTGTTTTTTAACAAGTGAATGAGAGGTTGTAGGGGTTTCATCTGTCTTTTAGCAGACTTTTAGAAGGTGTTGTTCTTATTTTAAATGAAATATATAGGTTAGCTGTGTTTATAGGAGGTGTGGTTCTGCTAGGAAAAATAGTCCTTTCAGCTTAGATAAAGCTTTCTAAATGGTAACTTATCATAACAGACTAGAAATGCTCAAACACCAGTGCTTGAAGTGAGGGCTTGTTTTCTAGCACTGTTGTATTTTCCCATTCCCTGGCATTATGTCAAATGTGTCAGTTTAAAGGCAGAGTATCTTCAGAGAAGCCTAACAGGACATTTGACTACGAATGTCTGAGCTCCCTTCCAACCTGAGCCCTTCTCTGGCAGTCAATACAATTCATTGGTTTGTTTTATCAGGCACAGGCACTGGACACTGTAGAAGCCTTGCAGAAATGTTTTGCATGAAAACTGCACATTCTTATTGTCCTAGGGAAGCATGGACTAAGATGTTGGACTCTTCATACTAATCCTGGGGATTCAGCTTGTTGTCTTCCTGTTGCTAAGACAGAGTTCATAGAATCATGGAATAGTCTGGGTTTTAAGGGGTGTTGAAAGGTCATCCAGCCCAACACGCCTGCAGTCAGCAGGGGCATCGTCCACCAGATCAGGTTGCCCAGAGTCCTGTTAAGCCTCACCTTGAATATCTCCAGTTCTGGGATGGCTGCATTTGCTGCTCTGCACGCTGCTTCCATGAGAATTATTTCTCCATTTCAAAACGTTTTCTAAACATTTCTAGTGTAAAGCCCTAATTAATACAAAAGCTAAAAGGGAATGCAGGGCAGACCTTCAGTTAGGAAGAAAGCAACTGTCAGCTGCTTATCACCTTGGTAATTTCACTGTAGTTGCCTTGTTAGGCATGTAAGAGCAGTGAAGCAGATTGGTCATTAACATGTTTCCCTCCTCTGTCACTTCTGCTCTTCAGCAGATTGCTTTCCCCAAGATGGTGGCAAGCTGTTGCCGATTCCTCTGCTACTTCTGCCGCATCAGCCGTCAAAATCAAAAGGCCATGTTTGAGCATCTCAGCTACCTACTGGAGAACAGCAGCGTTGGCCTGGGTATGTCATGCAGCTGGGACAAGAAGAGCAAGATATCACTGCTGTGGTATCTCCACACTAGTAGCTAGCTTATATATTAGGTGAAAGCATGGGATAGCAGGAATCTGCTGTAGAGAGTCCAGAGGAGAGCTACGAGGGTGGTTAGGGCACTTGAGCATATCCCCTATGGAGAGAGGCTGAGAGCCCTGAGTTTAATCTGGAGAAGAGAAGTCTGAGAGGGGATCTCATCGGTGTCTATCAGTGTCTGAGGGGTGGGTGTCAAGTGGCTGGGGCCAGTCTCTTTTTGGTGGTCAGCAGCAATAAGACAAGAAGCAACAGCTGCAAACTGGAACAGAGAAGATTTCACCTCAACATGAGGAGAAGCTTCTTTGGGATGAGGGTCACAGAGCTGGCTGTCCAGAGAGGTTGTGGAGTCTCCTTCTCTGGAGACTTTCCAAACCCACCTGGCTGCATTGCTGTGCTGGCTATTCTGGGTGATCCTGCTTTGGCTTGGGAGGTGGACTGGATGATCTCTGGAGGTCCCTTCCAACCTCTTAACATACTGTGATTTTCTTCCTTTTCCTTCCAGCCTCATGTCTGTGAATTATTTTAGAAACTGATCACTCTGTTTTTAAATAGCTTGGAGGATGTGAGATTACATCTATACATTTTTTTCCTGTTCAAAATAGTTGTGATCAGGAATCTAAGATGTAATTAACCCTTTATGATGCTTGCTATGGTGCTTCACCTGATTGATTTGGTGTCATTTTTCTCCTCTCTAAAATTTAAGGCACTGATGAATTTAAGGTCTTTCATTTGGAATGAATGTTTTTTAATCTGTGTCCATTACATTTTGTAACACAAGGGAAATTGTCTTGGCTAGGTAGCTGGCTGTGAAAATAGGGTACAGCAAGGCAAGATAGTTTGTGATTTCACAGTGCTTTAGCTGTGCATGGTGATCTGCAGCTGCCCATATCAAGCACAGGAAATGAGATAAGACTAAGGAAGCAAGCAGTTAACACTAAAGCTTGAAGATGTCTCTTTTGGCTGAATGTAGGCATATTTTAAAATCTGGGATTGGGAGAGTTGTGCAGAATTACAGGGGTGATGTTGCTCTGCTAAAGAAATAGTGTAATACATCTCTGATTTGCTAAGTTGTTAATACAGACTTCTTCACCTGCGCTGAAAGCCTGTGTGGTCGAGGATGTTTATAGATACGAGTGTCAAATCACAAAACGGTTCCAGCATTTGTTCGG
Organism: Pogoniulus pusillus; assembly: GCF_015220805.1. Taxonomy (NCBI): domain Eukaryota; kingdom Metazoa; phylum Chordata; class Aves; order Piciformes; family Lybiidae; genus Pogoniulus; species Pogoniulus pusillus. The sequence goes on along the minus strand of NC_087264.1, from coordinate 31,689,867 downwards.
GCACAGTTCCGAGCAGTTGGCTGCGGAGCAGCCACACGAGAGTTTATTAATAGCTGCCAGTGTGACTGCTGCCCTCTGCCGCGGGTCTGCCGTTACTGCAAGCTGAGTTTGATTCCTGTCCGTCAACTTCACAGCATTCCCTTCAATGAGAGGATCCACACCGCTGGATGTTGCAGCAGCCTCTGTCATGGACAATAATGAGCTTGCACTAGCATTGGAGGAGCCGGATCTCGATAAGGTTAAGCGATCACTGACCTATTTACTTGTTTACTGAGCAGTGTGCATGTGCTGAAGGGAAAGGACCGAGGTTGATCACAGTACTTTTGGGGTTTTTTTAATATGAACTCCTCAAAAATCCCTGCTCTGGGTATGATTGACTGAGCTAAAGGTAAGATTTGACTGAGCAGTATTGTCCCTGATTTTGCTTTACACTTAGTGTGCATCACAGCAAAAGAGATTTCTTGCTTTCTTCTGCCTCTTTTCCCTGTGGTTATCAAGTGGAAAGGATGACAAGAAAAAGGCAGAAAGGCAAATGAAGAAGTAATGTTTAGGGAGGAACAAATTTGAGAATTGTGAGGAGAATGTGAAGAAAGGAAGCACACCTTTTGGCTTAAAACAAATCATACAGACTGGGGATGGAAGTAAGAGTTAACAGAATGGAAGAGGGAAATTGCAATAGGATTGTAAGGGTGGTTGCAGTAGAAAACGGAACCCTGGATCCCAGTCATTGGCAACAGTTAGTCAAAAAGAGAAATGTGAGGAGAGGCAGGGTGGCCTAGAAATGGTGAGTAAAAGAATACCAAAAATGGCATAGAAGCTCTTGGTGTAACCAAGGAGAACAGATTAAAAGCAATGAAAGATGGGTGCGCAGTCAGGAGTAAAGGAGGGAAAGGAAGTGGTATGTGCTAGTGCAGCACTGGGGAACAGATGACAGAACCTGGGGTCTAATGTAACTGGATGAGAACAGTTAAGCCCCTAAATTATGGCTTGATGCAGAAGGAACCTCTGAGTGTGGCAGAATAACCTGGTGAGAGCAGAACCAGAAATGTATAGTCTTTCTGGTTTCACACCCTTAAAACCAGTACTAAGTGATGTTTGTCAGTCTTTTGGAGAGATGTCATTGTTTGCACAGCTGTTAAAGTTGGAATTACAGTAAATAAACTTCCGTTGCCATAATCATTTTGCTGTTGTAGCAAATTAGCCAGCCATGGTTGATGATGGGAGTTGCAAAGCTGTTAAATTATTTGGTTTATGTACTGTTAAAAAAGTTTTGAGTTCCACAAGATTTTATTCTCTTCACATTCCACATTTGCTTATCTTGTCACATTGTTGTGTCACCATATAATTGGGTAACTTCATAAATAATGAGTGCTTGACTTGAGGCGGTGATGAGCTGAGGTTGTAGTTCCTCAAGTGAAACACCCAGGATGTAAAATCCTTGTCATTAAAAAGGAAAGGCTTGGATCATTTTGCTTTGTACTTGTTTTCAAGAATGTATTTCTAACTGTGTGCCTAACTGACTGCTTCTCTAGGTTGTTACCTACCTGGCAGGCTGTGGCCTGCAGAGCTGCCCAGTGCTGCTGGCTAAAGGCTATCCAGACATTGGGTGGAACCCAATTGAGGGTGAACGTTACCTGTCCTTCTTGAGATTTGCGGTTTTTGTTAACAGTGAGTATTGTTCCCTGGCAGCCAAATCTCATCCCAAGCTTCCTTGTGATTGCTGTTCTAACCATAGGAGTGTGTTACTGGCGGACAAGAGGTCCCTGCTCTTCTTATTGCAAATAAAGATTCCACAGAATCACAGAAATATTCAGGTTGGAAAAGCCCCTCAGGATCGCCAAGTCCAACCAATATCCCTACTCTACAAGGTCCACCCTAAACCATATCCCCAGGCACCACATCCAAATGACTTTTAAGCATTTCCAGGGCTGGTGACTCCAATACCTCCCTGGGCAGCCCATTCCAATGCCTTGCTGGGAAAAAAAATTATAATGTCCAATCTATACCTCCCCAGATGCAGCTTGAGGTCATTTCCTCTTGTCCTATCACTAGTGATCTGTGAGAAGAGACCAGCCCCAGCCTCTCCACAACCTCCTTTCAGGTAGCTGTAGACAGCGATGAAGTCTCCCCTCAGCCTCCTCATTTTCAAACTAACCATCCCTGACTCCTTCAGTCACTTCTCATGAGATTTATTCTCCAGGCCCTTCCCCTGCTTTGTTGCCCTCCTCTGCTCTTGCTCCAGCACCTCCACATCTCTCTTGTATTGCTCAAAACTGAACCCAGTGCTTGAGGTGTGGCCTCACCAGAGCAGAGTACCAGGGTACAGTCACTTCCTTGCTTCTGCTGGGCACAGGACTTTTAATCCAAGCCAGGATGCCTTTGGCTTTCTTTGCCACCTGGACACACTGCTTGCTCATATTCAGTTGCTTGTCAGCTACAACCCCCAGGTCCCTTTCTGAAGGCAGCTTTCCAGCCACGCTGCGCCAAGCCTGGAGTGTTCCTTGGTGTTGTGGCCCAAGGGCAGGAGCTGGCATTTAGATCACACCGTTAACATTGGCCCATGGATTCAGTCTATCCAAGTCCCTCTGTAAGGGTAAGGAGTCCCTCATGATGATCAATACTGCCACCTTCTTTGGCGTCATCTGCAAACCAGCTGCTGGCACAGTCTATAGTATATGCTGCTTATCATAGTTGCAATTTTTTCCTTAGTCATTTTGCAAGTTGCATCATTTAATGGAGTGAGCTGCTAAGGGAGCAAAGGATAGCAGGAATTATTTCAGTCAGTGGACTGTGGTAGTTACAGCTACTACATGTGCTGGTTATAGGCATTGCCAGGCAGATTGATTTTTAGACCTTTTGTGGCCACTGCAGCACTGAGCAGTGTCGAGCTTGGTAATTCAGCTATTTTGCATTACAAAAGCCACATTTCAGTAGCTCAAGTCTGTACACAGTCCTGAGGTATCAGTGTTTGTCAAGTACCTTACATCTGATGTCTCAAGCAAACAATCTCCCTATGATAATTATGTTGTGTTTGCTTCTGTGGGCGTTTCCTTTTGAGATGTATGAAACAAAGCTGTTGAAATCAACTTTAGATTATCTGAATGCCACTGAACAAAAAGCATCCTCCAGTTCATGTGAGATTTTGTTACCGAGTTAGTTACTGGGATGAGAGCAAACAGTCGTCTGTTGATCTGCCAATATGGAAAGTGTGGGACAGCCTGAAGGGAAATAATTCTTGACAGTTGGACTTTTAGATTGTGACTGTTCTCCTTCGGTCTGAAATTAGCTAGTAATACCTGAAACAGAAAGAAACCAGTTCAGTTCAGTAATCAAACCTGAATTATGTTCATTAGTTGGCAGAGCATTAGCTATAGAGCTGCTAACCTCACTTGACAAACTGCTGTGATCTAAGAACAAAAGCCCTGAGTTAATAAACATTGTGGGGTTTAATTGTTGATTTAGTAAATTAATGTTAATGGCCCTCTGGATAATTGAATCACTTTGACCTTAGGTTGGAGTGGATGATCTCTAAGGTCCCTTCCAACTTAAGCCATTCTGTGATTCCATGATAGTTTCTTCAGTGTGGAGAAGAACAAAAGAACCTTTGCTGGATGGACTACCAGGCACTAGAATTAAGTCTCAGTTTCGATTCTTTTTTTCATTGTTGGTTGGGATTTTGAGCCTTCTCCTGACAGTTAGATTATGAATTTCTCTGTTTCTCTGCTAGAGAGGGCAATTACAAATAGAAATAAGTAAAATATTCAGGTTGTAGTGATGAAGGCAACAAGCATATGCTTGTAAAGACATGAATGAATCTTAGTTCTGGCCAGTGAACCCTTGGAACAAGCCAAAGCCTTTTTTTTTAGCAGTTTGATACCCATCAAAATGGACGTGCAGGGAAGGTCAGAATAAGATTCTAGTGGCAAATGCAGGGTGCAGAAAACTGTAGATGGAAATTGCAGACTAAGTAATTCTAGATAAACTTTTATTGGCTTCAGTAGAGCAACATTAAAGATTAATTTGACCTTTGTACTTAAATTTAAGTTTCTTTCCTACACCTTCTAAATTAGAAGTATCTCAAGGGGCTTTGGCTGATGAGTGCTTCCTTTTACTCTAAACTGCACTCCTTGCAGTGCTGTCACTGGGGTGCCTTAATTAAGATGAATTTTTAACAGCTGCAGGAATTCAGGAGCATCTGGGGACTGCAGCTAAATGTGGTGCGTGTTCTCATGACCGTTTTGTATCTGTAGGGATACAGATCTGTAGCAGATTCTTTTTGGGATTAGGTTTGGTTTTAACCAGATAAATCCAAAATTGTTGACTTGAAGCTTTCTCTAGTTTTCTTTTGCCCCACTGTGCCTCTTTCCTCCTTTCCTGGCCCCAGTGAGTGTGTTTGGGACAGAGAAAAGGTTGGAGGGGAGACAGCTAGGAGAGCTGATTTTACCCAAGGTGATATTCCCATAGCATGACATTGCACTCAGCAACAAAAGCTCAGGGCAAAGAGGAAGGAGAGGGGCCTTTGTGGTTATAGCACTTCTCCCACCATTATATGTGCTGAGGCCCTGCTTTCTAGGAACTGTCTGAGTCTCTGCCTGGGAAGCAGTGAATGGATTTGTCTTTGTGCTTTGCCTGTGCACAGGGCTTCTGCTTTTGCTGCTAGAGTTGTGATCTCTAGCCATGAGTTGTCTCACTTTCCTTCTGTTTAATCCCTGTCCTGCAGAAGAGGGGAGAGAGTGAGAGACTGGGGGGGTTGACTGGAGTCAAAACTTCCCTCCTGCACTCCCCATTGTAGACTTCTTGCCTCTTGGGACCATTAGCTTTTACACTAAAGAGTGTAGTTCTTGCCATACAAAGCAAGTGAACTTTCTAAGGTGAGCCTTTCTAGGCTGAGTGCAGTAAAACTTTTGCTGGGAAAGTCCTCAGTAGCACTTGGAATCCTTGGTGTGGTTTGATGAAACACATTCAACACTGCCTGTTTGGTACAGAATCTTTTGGTAACATTTAGGGAAAAATATTATTATCTTTTGACTTAAGGACACCTGTCAGAGAAAGCATTTACAGTGCTTTTTTCTGTTTCTCAGGTGAAAGCGTTGAGGAAAATGCAAGTGTTGTTGTCAAGCTCCTTATTCGGCGGCCTGAGTGCTTTGGACCAGACCTTAGAGGAGAAGGAGGAAATGGTTTACTGGCAGCTATGCAGGAAGCTATCAGAATCTCAGAGAATCCTGCTCGTGACCTTCCCTCCCAGACATATAAAAGAGAAGGGTAAGTAAAATGCTTGTTTGGCAAATGATGGTTTAACAGCTGGTTTAATCACACTTGCAGCATGTGGATAACAGGCCCTGTGTCAGTAAGGCATTGTACAAATGTAGAGCAGGGAAGATTTGCGCTCACAAGCAGTTGTCCACAAAGCATGAGCTCTTTAAAAGTGGAACAGGAGTTACAAGAGAGAAGCAGCCTGAAGGCAGTGGCTATGGTGGAATGGAACAATGGTAAAGTGAAAAGAGGAAGGCAGGAGACTCATGTGAAGTCTGATATTGTTGTTCAGTTGCATTCTTACACCAGCTAAAAAAAGCACCCTGTAAATCCAGACCTAGGAGAGGTCTCTCTGTCTGATTAACAATTTCCAGAGAGCAGCTGTAAGCTTACTTAATGAAAGTGCTCTGTGCTATTGCTTACCTTGTAGTGAGGAGGAGGAGGAAGAGGAGGAGGAGGAAATTGTGCACATGGGCAATGCAATCATGTCATTTTACTCAGCTCTCATCGACTTACTTGGGCGCTGCGCACCAGAAATGCACGTGAGTTGTTTCTGCCACTTGCTCAGAGATGGGGAGGGGGTTTGCAAGCTGAACTGTACCTCTCTAACTGAACTCTTCCCTGTTCAAAGGCTTCTTCCCTTCAGAAGGTGGACTTGGTTGCATTTCTCACTGTATTTAGCCAGCTGTGTCCCCTGCCAGCTGTTTATAAAGAATCTGGGTCATTTGATTCCTTATAGTTTTTCACTTGTCTTAAATGTTGGTAATTTTTGTAAAGCAAAAGTGAGCTTTTAGTGTTCCACATTTGTGCTACTGGTGGCATTTCTGAAACTGGCCTTTTCCTGTCCTCTAGGAAGCTGTAAAAAGAGTTTTCATAAGAATGAGATACAGAGGAGCTGCTTTTTGTGCACTGATGAAATGTGGTGTCTACTCCATGTGAATACATGAAAAACATGGCACAAACTGTTCTGACTGCAATGCCTGTAACAGCCACAGGCAAGAACTGGTTTCAGTTAGATTGACTTCTGCTTGTCAGTATTTAGAACTCTTAAACAGCATAAATTTAGCTGAAAATGCAACATACAAGAAGGAACAAGAGATTTTACTTGTAGCACCTGTAATTCCCATTCCCAGTTAGCTGTAAAGCTGTATCTAGCTGAATGTTGCCAGAAATGAGTTTGCATCTTAAGAAAATCGCTCAAAGATTCTCAAACACAGTCTGAGAATACTTCATTTTTTATGGAAGTTGAAAGAATTTGGTCATATTGTTGTTAAATACAGAATGGTAGGAGTTGGAGCAGGTGCACCTAGGGCAGGTCACACAGGAACACATCCAGGTGGGTTTGGAACGTTTCCAGAGAAGCAGACTCCACAGCCTCTCTGGGCAACCTGCTCCAGGGCTCCAACACTCTCACAGGGAAAGAGTTTTCCCTTCTGTTCCCATGTCACCTCCTCTGCTCCAGCTTGCCCCCAGTGCCCCTTGTCCTGTCCTCAGCCATCCCTGAGCAGAGCCTGGCTGTGTCATGCCCACACTGCCCTGCACATCTTTAGCAGCAGCAATGAGGGCAGCCCTCAGGCTCCTCTGCTCCAAGCCCCAGCTTCTTGAGCCTGTCTCACATGAGATGTTCCACTGCCTGCAGCAGCTCTGTGGCTCTGTGCTGGACTCTCTCTGGCAGTTCCCTGAGGTTCTTCTTGAGCTGAGGAACCCAGAACTGGGCACAATACTCTAGATGTGGCCTCACCAGGGCAGAGCAGAGAGGGAGGAGATCCTCTTTGGACCTGCTAACCACAGCAGAATGCCCTTGGTCATCTTGCCCACAAGGGCACTTTACTGACTCGTGGGCATCCTGTTGTCCACTCAGAGCTGCTCTCCAACAGATCAGTCCCCAGTGTATCCTGACAATGGCTTGAGAAAATATTCCTGTGTAGAAATAATGAAGGTAAATCAGACAGGTTTGAATCTGCTCATAGTATACCTAAGCAGGCTCAAAACCTGGCACTGAGAAGTTCTGTAGTTTCAGATTCAGATATTGTCATTACTTTATTAGTTTAAAGATCTCATCAGTGTGTGTGGGGTGTGTATTACTGGGGGTTTATGACATCGTGGCATTCTAGATAGGATAGCAAAATGAGGATGTTCAAACCTCGGATCAGCTGAAAACTAACAACTCCAAGTGCTGGGACACATTGAATTTCTGTACATTTTTCACCAGTATTTATAAAAACAAATAAATCATTAATACTAGTATTTTGAGGAAAAACTTATGATGTCCCCTGGTACTAAATTTCTTACTTGATAAACTTTTTCTAACAGCTTATTCAAAGTGGAAAAGGGGAAGCAATTCGAATCAGGTCGATCCTTCGGTCTCTGGTGCCAACTGAGGATCTGGTTGGTATTATAAGTATACCACTGAAGCTGTCAACAGTCAACAAAGGTAACTTCAGTACTTGCTTAGACCAGTTCGTCTTTTCATAAAGATCTTTTGGCACATAGCCTTCAGATGTAAAATAGAGCAGATTTGGTAGTTGAGTCCAAGCAGACACCTGCTGTAGAACAAAAACCTCTTCTCTTTTGTGCTATGCGATCTGCTTACTGCTACACCTGCAGCTGAGGGCTTCACAGGGTTTCAATGGTGGCTTCCTCATGATTGCTTTGTAATGTTACTTCCAAACGCAGCATCATGTCTTTGACTTCACAGAATCACAAAATGTTAGGGGTTGGAAGGGGTCTCAAAAGGTCACGTAGCCCAGAACAGGATCACCTAGCCTAGAATAGGTCATACATGAACATGTCCAGGCAGGTTTTGAGTGCCTCCAAAGGAGACTTCACTGCCTCACTGCAAGTGCCTTAGCTTAGAATTGTCTGTGTGGATGTGCAGCTTTCTCTGCTGTTTGCATGGGACAAAAATTAAAATTCTTTACCAGCTCTGACTCCACAGTTAATAAATGTTTTCCTATTTGCAGTAATATTTGTCATTAATTTTCTCAAGCGAATCTCTTCTGTAATGAAACAGGCAGAATTCACCCTTCAGCTTTCATGTAACAGAAAGATTAATAAACTGCTAATTAATAGGGATTTGGAGGTAATAAGTATCTTTTTATTCAGCATAGAAGCAAGCTGAACAAGAATAGGATTTTCCCTGACCCTGCGATTTTGCAGGTTAAATGTAATTCTGATGTCTTTGTCTTGGTGTTTCCTGGGTTCTGTTACTCTGCTATTAACAGTTGGGTCCTGTGTTTGTGTAGATGGCACAGTAAATGAGCCAGACATGTCTGCGAGTTTCTGTCCTGATCACAAAGCACCCATGGTGCTCTTCTTAGACCGTGTCTATGGCATTACTGACCAAAGCTTCCTTCTTCACCTGCTGGAAGTTGGGTTTTTACCAGATCTAAGAGCCTCTGCCTCTTTGGACACAGTGAGTATTTTACTATGGAGTTGAGATACAGTGGCTGGATGTAGTGGAGTTTCAGATTTGAGTTTTGGGTTTTGTTGGTTTGGTTTCTTTGTTTTTAAAAAGGGGGCAGCATAGCATTGCTGTAATCACAAAGAGGAACAATTCATTTACTCTTAATTCATAAGTGCTCGTGGGCATTCAGTATCACCTTATGAAGTAACTGTGTGATGTAAAGGCTTGGACTCCAAGCTTACATGAGTAACAGGCTGTAACAGGCCTAACCCTTACTTCAATTTCATGTGTGCCTCCAGGAATTAGACTGAAAATCTGTGTGGATATGAAGAAATTGAGTTGAAAAGTGCTGCTTGATGCTTCATGATTTTGTTAACTTAAGACAGAAACTGCACACAGCTTTTTGCTAGTGTTGATTTTAGGGTGCAGCTGGGCAAGAGGTAGGAGATGAGCAGGTGACAGTGGATTTTCTTAGGTTAAAAAAGTGTAGCTTTTGTCCCCATCTATACTGGGAACATCATGTCAGGATGCAGCTGCTAAGAGAGAGACTTAAGGAACATTTAATATGTTTTATAGACTTCCTATTCAGTAACCTCTTTCCACATGATACTAACAATCATTTACTACTTTGCACAGGTTTCTCTGAGCACCACAGAGGCAGCTCTGGCACTGAACAGATATATTTGCTCAGCTGTGTTTCCATTACTCAAAAGATGTGCCCCACTCTTCTCTGGCACAGAGCACCATGCCTCCCTGGTGGACTCCATGCTACACACCATCTATCGGTTATCCAAGGGACGTTCCCTTACGAAAGCACAACGAGACACCATTGAGGAGTGCCTGCTTGCTATCTGCCAGTATGTATGGGATCCCAGGAGAAACAGAGGGCTTTGTGTGTCTTGATCATTCCTTTCTTCATGTTTAGTGTTCTTTTCCCCCTCTACTGTGCCCTGGTGAGAACTCACCTGGAATATTGCATCCAGTTTTGGGCTCCCCAGTTCAGGAGAGATAGGGATCTACTGGAGAGAGTCCAAGGGAGGGCTACAAAGATAATGAAGGGGCTGGAGTACTGCCCTATGAGGCTGAGGGACCTGGGGCTGTTTGGTCTGGTGAAGAGAAGAAGACTTAGAGAGGATCTAATCAATGCTTATAAATATCTGAGGACTGGAGGTCAAGAGGGAGAGGACAAACTCTTCTCAGTTGCACCCTGGGATAGGAAAAGGGGCAGTGGGTATAAACTGCAGCACAAGGAGTTCCATCTCAACATAAGGAAGAATTTCTTTACTGTAAGGGTCCCAGAGCACTGGAACAGGCTGCCCAGAGAAGCTGTGCAGTCTCCTCCTCTGGAGCCTTTCCAGCCCTGTCTGGATGTTCTCCTGTGTGACCTGCACTAGATTCTGTGGACCTGCTCTGGCAGTGGGGTTGGACTTGATGATCTATGGAGCTCCCTTCTAACCCCTATCATCCTGTGACTCTGTGACCCTTCAGTGCTGGATCACACTGGACTGGATGATCTTGGAGGTCTCTTCCAAGTAGAGATATTCTGTGATTCCCTATCATGCAGAACGAAGATGATTTTGTTCTTAACATGCAATAAGTGTCCAGAGTGTATGGTAAGTTAGAACATAGAATTGTCAGGATTGGAAGGGACCTCAAGGATCATCTGGTTCCAACCCTTCTGCCACAGGCAGGGACACTTTCCACTAGATAGATTGTCCAGAGTCACATCCAGCATGGCCTTACAATCTTCCAGGGATGAGGCTTCCACCACTTTTCTGGGCAGTGTGTTCCAGTGTCTCACCACCCTTATGGTAAAGAAAACTTTGGGGTTTATTCACAAGAGACAATGGATTTCAATCTTTGCATTACAGGTGCTGTGTTATTCAAGCTGTCATGTTGGTAGCAGCTTTATGGTGCTTAAGAGAAGTTACGATTTCTTTTGAAAACAAAACCCTGGTGACTAAAAAACTTTTCTGGCAGTGTGCTGGGGACTTAGGAGATGGATGAATTTGTATTTCTGATTGTGTGGTTTGAAGAACCTTCACCCTTTTGGGGGGGATTGTTCTGTTTCGTGTGGTTGTTGCTTTTGGTTTTTTATGAAGAAAAGGGGGAAAAAATACCCCTCAAGTCTCCAAGCCCTAAAACTGATCCAGACCCCAAAGTGAGCACTGAAGGAATTGAAATACAAATTCACCAACTGAATCAATGCTCAATCTTTGTTGTCAGCTGTAGTGCTACTTGTCTGGGCAGTGGACTGTGAAGTTAGTGCTGCAATCTGCATTTTCAGTTTGTGCACAACATTGGACCACTGCCATAAAGAGAACAGAGTAGAAATGAAAAAGATTCAAAGTAGCCCAATCAGAGAGATCAACATAAGGCATAATCTTGCTCCCTTGGAACAGCTTAGTGGACCTAGGAATCTTGAACCTTAAAAAGTCACAACTGACGGTGGAGGCACCGTCCCTGGGGGTCTTCAAGAAAAGACTGGATGAGGCACTTAGTGCCATGGTCTAGTTTATTGGTTAGGGCTGGGTGATAGGTTGGACTAGATGATCTTGGAGGTCTCTTCCAACCTGGTTGATTCTATGAGGGAGAGGTATAAAAGGAGCTCTTTTACATTGATTTTGAGTCCTATAGATCGCTGAAATTCAACAGCTCAAAAAGAAATGTTGTGTAAATTGCTCAGTGTTCCAAGTGATGTTTTTTCCTTACAGGAATAATCATAATGTATTTCCCAGATCGGTTTTGGTTAGGATTTTTCTGTCACTTTTAGTGTCACATAGGAAACTGTTCTGTTTCTTTAGCATGGATTGTCCCCTCTGTGTGTTCTGAGCAAAATCCAGCACCCTTCCCTCTACTGTCACATGGCACAATCACATCTGTTGCCTGTTCACTCAGGAGAGTCCTAGAATGGCTCAGGTTGGAAGAGACCTCAGAACTTACCTCCAACCTCCCCACCATGGGCAGGGTCACCTCTCAACTAGACTCAGATGCTCAAGGCCTCACCCAGCCTGGCCTTCAACACCTCCAGGCAGGAGGCAGCCACAGCCTCCCTGAGAAGCCTATTCCAGTCTCACCACCCTCCTACTAAAAAACTTCCTCAGCTCCAGTCTAACCCTGCTCTGCCTCAGCTTCAAACCGCTCCCTCTTGGTCTGCCTCTAGACACCCTCATGATAAGTCCCTGTACAGCCTTCCTGCAGGATCCCTTCAGGTACTGGAAAGCAACGGTGAGGTCCCCCTGAAGCCTTCTCGAGGCTGCACACCCCCTGCTCCCTCAGCCTGCTGTCCCAGCAGAGGTTCTCCAGCCCTAGAAGAGGAAGGAACAGCCTCAAGCTGCACCAGGGGAGGTTTTGGGCTGAAGATGAGAAGGATTTTTTTCACTGCAAGAGTGGTCAGGCATTAGAACAGGCTGCCCAGGGAGGTGATGAACTCCCTGTCCCTGGATTTGTTGAAGGTCCTTTAGATGTGATGCTTAGCAATGTGATTTAGTGGTGGCCTTAGTAGATTAGGGTTCATAGTTGGATATGGCGATTTCAAGGCACTCTTCTACCCTGGATGATTCTATGATCTTCCTGTGCTGTATCTTTCTAGACGTTGCTGAAGCACAGTGAGATTGCTCAAGCACCTACTGTTGGCTTTTCAGAATGCCTTTAATTATCAGTTGGAAATTCAATATGTAAATGGATTGCAGTTGTTATTTCATATTCACTGGGCCTTATGGACTTTACTAAGAACTTCTGGTTTTTAAATTACAGCCACTTACGTCCCTCTATGCTGCAGCAGTTGCTGAGAAGGCTGGTTTTTGATGTGCCCCTCCTCAATGAATACTGTAAAATGCCTCTCAAGGTAAATGCTTTGCTTTCTGCACGTGCATAAAACTTGCCTCACAATCATCTGCCATTGTCATGTCTTTAGAAGCAGAACAGAACATGAAGCAGTGTGAAATGTCTCCTGAATTGAAAATAAGATCCTCTTTTTATAAAGTCTTTTGAATTGAGTATAATGATGACAGTTTTTGTGCAGTCTTGCCTAATGCAAACAGTGTATGGGACATGGTAAATTAACTGGGTCACTTTTCCCACTGCTCCAGCAAGGAAATAATTGAAATTATCAAATTAAATGTTAGCATTACCTTGATATTTCTTTTTCTGCTATCTGAACTCTAAGAACTCATGGTATGATGCATAGTCCAGGAATTAATTTACTATCTGAACTATAACAACTCATGGTAGTATGTGTAGTCCAGAAATTAATTTGGAGTAACACCTACAGAAAATAAGATTCAGGGAGCAGAATTCACCATTCACCTTTGAGTGATCTTCAGCTGAGGTCTTCTCGTCCTGTAAATAGAGAATTGCAGCTGTGAGATGATAAATTAATTACCTGGATTTTGAGTTTTCCTCTCAGGTGTGCCTGCTGTTCCTGTGGGGATAAAAGGGCCTGGCCTGAGGTCTGCAAGTCTTTTTATAGCAGAATTGAAATTCTGTCACACTCTGAATCAGAGTTGCTAGGTTCACAGACATTTCTGGACTGTCATTAAACCTGGAGCAAAAGTGTGTTAAAGAAGGGGAGTGTTTGCTTTGGGGACTTCATTCTTATTTTCCCCTTCCTTACAAAATTCCAGGAAAAATTCATATGCCAGGATTCCAGTCTGATGCTAAAAGAAATGGTAGAATTTCCAGCAGGGTGGGAGTTTGTATTTGTAGAGAAGTAATGAGTGTAGATTAGGAATGTTGTGGAAACTGCAGCACTAGTGGTAGAAGCTAAGTCTTCAGCTGGGCTGGTACAGTTCATCTCTGCCAGAGCTCTTTCCATGCAGGTGCAGCACTGTCCTGCTGGTGTCTTTTGCCGTGTTTGGAGTAGCTCTGAGGCCATCAGCTACAAAGGACAGAAGTAAAATCAATTTGAATTTGGAAAACTTTTTCCCCCTCCTGATTGGTACCCACTTCTTTGTCTCTATCCTGTGAGATAATCTGTATTCAGGTGGTCACAGTCCTCAAGTTTTGTCATTTTGCTGCTGACTGTCACCACTCTGAATGCCACTGCAGCAGCAGCTGAGTATAATTCAGGCTTTGTGCTTCCACAGCATGGCCTCTGCTGCTCTCCCAAAGACAGAAAAAGGAGGGGGGAAAAGGCTATTTTTATAAGCCAGCAGAACTAAAGTGCTACACCCAGCGTGCTCTGGGCAGGCTGAGGAGTTGGGCAGAGTAACCTTATGAATTTCAGCAAGGGCAAGTGTAAGGGACCTGCACCTAGGGAAGAACAACCCCATGGCCCAGTGTGGGTTGGGGATTGATCTGTTGGAGGGCAACTCTGGGTAAAGCTCCTAAGAGTCCTGGTAGACAACATGCTCATGAGCCAGGAAAGTGCCCTTGTGTTCAAGAAGACTGAGGGCATCCTGAGATGTATTGGAAGGGCTGTGATTAGCAGGTCCAGAGAGGATCTCCTCCCGCTATATTCTGCCCTGGTGAGGCTTCATCCATAATTTTGTGCCCAGTTATGGGCCTTTAGGGTCAAGAAGGACCTCAGGGAACTGCTTTAGAAAGTCCAACACAGAGCCACAGAGCTGCTGCAGGCAGTAGAACATCTCATGTGAGACAGGCTGAAGAAGCTGGGGCTTGGAGCAGAGGAGCCTGAGGGCTGCCCTCATTGCTGCTGCTAAAGATGTGCAGGGCAGTGTGGGCATGACACAGCCAGGCTCTGCTCAGGGATGGCTGAGGACAGGACAAGGGCACAGGGCTTAAGCTGGAGCAGAGGAGGTGCCACAGGAACAGAAGGGAAAACTCTTTCCCTGTGAGGATATTGGAGCCCTGGAGAAGGCTGCCCAGAGAGGTTGTGGAGTCTCCTTCTCTGCAGACATTCCAAACCCACCTGGATGTGTTTCTGAGTGGCCTGCTCTAGGTGATACTCTGTGGCAGGGGGACTGGACTGGATGATCTCTGGAGGGCCCTTCCAACCCCTACCATTCTGTGACTCCATAAGATGAGCAGTAGTGGGGCAGCTGTTTGGAGAAGCGCTGGCAATTCAGCTTCCGCTGCCCAGCGTCTTCGGTCAGTTCCAATGTTTTACATGCTCTTTTATTTTCTCAAAATCTAGCTTCTGACAAATCACTATGAGCAGTGCTGGAAATATTATTGTCTGCCTTCAGGAATGGGAAGCTATGGAATTGCAGCAGAAGAAGAATTGCATTTAACTGAAAAACTGTTCTGGGGAATATTTGATTCCTTGTCGCATAAGGTAATGATCGTAGCTGAGATTCTAGTGTAGGATGACTGTCAAACCATTACACTAGTGATGTGCCCTGCCAAGCCTGAGAAATTCCTGTTGTAACAATTCTTTTGGCTAACGTGGGAGATAGGGCAGTGAATGCTTTTAATGAGGTAACTCTAACGACCCTTCAAATGCTGAATCTCTGGAGATTCTCTCCCAACTAATGAAATGTCAAATCTTTGGAAGTACCCAAACAGCCTGATGCTAGTAATGAGGCAGGTTGCTTGCTGCACTAACAAGCCAGGCTTGTCCTTTCTCCTATCTTAGTTCTACTAAAATCCATTTTACTGACATAAATGAAAGAAATTATTGTATTTGTTGGTCAGTTTTCTGGTGTAAGCACAATTGGTTTGCTACCTGTTTCCATTTTTCATCTCTTTTCCCTCTTGTCAGTTTTCTTTTTATGGCCCAGTTTAAGGAACGTGATGCAACGTTCTTAGAAATAAACTTTTATCTTTTACCTGTTGCAGAGTGTGATCTTGAGATTTTATCACTTGGTCACGTTTTTTTTTCTCCAGATAGGATTTTTCTTTTGATAAGAGAAATTCTTTACTGAGTCAATATTTCTGTGCTTGATTGTGCTCAAACGTCAGGTTGATCAGGTTGTCACTACAGGACCAGTAGTGATCTTTTTTCATTGCATCTCCCTGACTATATGTTCTAGTTCTAACCAGCAGGTTTAAATACTCTGTTCTGTAGGCATTCTGATTTACACTATGGAAGTGATCTCTGCATCATTCTAAAATGGCCTTTTGGAAGCCTCTTTAGCATTTGGTTTTAGTGCTGTTCCCCACCCTCTTAATGCTTTCACAAGTGCAAAAAGCATCAAGAGGACCCCAAAAAAATGTTTGCAATTGGTGCAGCTTAGCTTTTGAGAGGTAAATGAGGATGGTGTATGGCTGCCAACACTGGTGGACCTCTGTGACAGCATTTCCCTTTTTCTGTAAATGGTTTGTTCCAGTGTAAAGCTGTTCCCTATTCTGTTGAGTTGGACCAAAACATTTGCAGGTTTGGTCTTTTCGTGGCTTCCAGCAGTTTAATGGAAGCAATTTACCCAGGGATCTGACTTCTTTCCGTTGTGCAGTACACGTTGGAGAGTGTTGCAAAAAAACTAGAGGAAGGCAAAGCCTCTACATTTTAGTCACTTTGCTTGCTGTGATATAAACATAGTATTTGATTAGCAGGTATTCTCAAATGGGCCTTAAAACTGGCCTTCAGCATTTTCTTGACACCAAATTCAGACTTAGAGGAGCATGCAGTGTTCCTGGTTCTAATGAGTTGAAATATTTTTGCAATGTTGAAGGTTTTTTCCCCTACAAATGCATGATTAGTGCCTGTGTTGTAACATCCAAGCAGGTTACCTGTGCACTCTGAGTCAAACTTTATTAAATAATTATAGTCCCATTAAAGTTTTGCACTGCAGTGCTCATCAGGAGGTCTTTAGGCCTTTAAAAGTTGTATCCTGCCTCTTTCACAAGTGAAGAATCTGAAAGGTAGAGACTTGATTCTAAACTCACTGTTTAGAAGAGCAAGTGTGCTTGTTCACCTCTTAGCAGGACAGTTTGGGAAAATAATGAACTGACAGCTGCAGGAAAGCACAATTTCATGTAACCAGCATCATTTAAACTGAAATAGATCAGGGGAAAAGAGGGAGAAATGGCAATGGCTTCTGCAGCTAAGATAGGAATTAGTCACTGTAGAATTGAGACAGCATTTGATAGCTGATTGCACTTCTGTTGCTATCCCAGCAGCCCCTGGCCCTTCCTACATAGGTTGTCATGACTCTGTATGTCCTTACACAAGAGGCAGCAGGCTCTTGGGTTCATTTCAGGAGCCTTAGAAATGCATAAGATTGACACCAAGCAAGAGAGTCACGCAGCAGTAATTTTCCTCTGTGCTTGGTTTCTGGAATGTGCTTTGCTCTCTGTTTGCATGTTCTAATGTTCCCATATGGCTGCTTGGTTTTCACTAACACTTTGCATGTTTTTCTATTGGATTTTCCAACCAGTTCCTATCTCTCCTGCAGAAGTATGATCCAGAGCTCTTTCGTATGGCTTTGCCTTGTCTAAGTGCTATAGCTGGTGCCTTGCCCCCTGACTATTTAGATACACGAATTAAGTCAACTTTGGAAAAGCAGACTTCGCTGGATCCAGAAGGAAATTTTGATCCCAAACCTGTCAGCACTGCTAAGTAAGTGACATAAATCATACTGATTTCCTTTCCTTAGGTATTTTTCTGCTGTTTCCTTTCAAGGCTGTTTTTCTCCCCTGTAGGGAGGGTTGGCTGCTGACTGATGCTTTCATGGTATCAGTACCTTTGAGAAATAGTGTAGGGGTTTTTGCTTCCTCCTGCAGGACACTGCAACATACCTTGTTTACCATATATAAAAGCTGTTCTTTCCTCTCAGTATTGCCCAGATGTTAAATACTTCCACATTGCATTTGCAGAGTCCATAGTAAACTCAACTCCTTGTGTACTCTATTACTCAACAGTTCAGCTGGCTGGGATATATGCACCTCCTGTACATTTGCTACTGGCATTGTTTAGTGTGTGCTTATAGCCAATGGAACAAGAACATGAAAATCTGGGATTCCATTTACTCCTTGCCTGATTTTTGTAAAATCTTCACTTTATTTTGAGAATTCCTCCATAGCAACCTGTTCTCCATGGACAGCAATGTGCCCTGGTGGCCAAGAAAGACAGTAGCATCCTGGAGGGCAGTAGGTCCAGCAGATCCAGGGAGGTTCTCCTCCCCATTCACTCTGTCCCACCTGGAATACTGCATCCATTTCTGGGCTCCCCAGTTCAAGAGGGACAGGGATCTACTGGAGAGAGTCCAAGGAAGGGCTACAAGGGTGCTGAAGGGCCTGCAGTACTGCCTGACAAGGAGATGCTGAGAGCCCTGTGGCTGAGAGTCTGCAGAGGAGAAGGCCGAGAGGGGATCTGATCAATGTCTATAAATATCTGAGGGCTGGGGGTCAGGAAGGAAAGGACAGGGACAGCCTCTGCTCACTTGTGCCCTGGGATAACACAAGGGGCAATGGATGGAAACTGCAGCACAGAAAGTTCCACCTCAGCATGAGGAAGAATTTCTTGACTGTAAGGGTCCCAGAGCACTGGCACAGGCTGCCCCAAGAGGTTGTGGAGTCTCCTTCTCTGGAGTCTTTCTAGCCCTGTTTAGATGTGTTGCTGTGCAACTTGCACTAGTTTCTATGATCCTGCTCTGGCAATGGGGTTGGACTTGATGATCTATGGAGGCCCCTTCCAACCCCTAACATCCTGTGACCCTGTGACATGACAAACAGGTCATTAACAGGGACTTGTCCTTCCTGGTACACTTGTGCTTTTAAAATACAAATTTCAAATACTTTCTATTCAAGAACTGAGGATTGCTACTTGATTCTTGCTATTAATGTCTTATCCCTCCATGATTATGCAGTATGAAACATCCATACCATTAGTTTCCTGTTGTAAGAATCACCAAGGAAAAAAAGTGTCTCTAGTTATGGTGAAGAGGTTTTGTTTTCTTTGTGATTTAAGTTTCTAGTAAGTGTAACTGTTATGTCTTTGGAGGTTGCCTGAAAATGCTCCTATAGCTCTGCTTTGTTTTGTGGCCTTGCTTCTAAAGAGAATGGAGTTCCCAAGCCAAATTCCTTCATCTGGAGGTGAAGTCTTTTGATTAGTGTTATCTCATCCTGGCATGTCCTTCCTAGGCCAGGCTGCAGTAGCTTGAGGCTGACTGACTTTGCTCCTCTTTCTTCACAGCCTCGTGCTCCCCGAGAAGCTGGAGTACATTGTCAGCAAGTATGCTGAGCACTCCCATGACAAATGGGCCTTTGACAAGGTAGGAATTATTTTAAGTCTGGCAACTGTCAGAAAAGGACAATACCTGACAGAAACACTGGGTAGCTTATCTGTTGGGTCCTTCCTGGGAGTGCATTAATGCTTGTATATGTCTTGAAGGGTCCATGGAACAAACCATTTTCTCAAGAAAATGCACTGAAATTGGTCACCTTTTCAAAGTGGCCAAAATTTATTAGGACAAAGATTTCACAGGAATTAAAAAAGGGTACTTGGATTGTTTTGTTTTTTTCTTTCTTTCTTTTATTTTCTTCTTTAAATAAGGGTATGTAGATCTTGGCTTAATTTTGCTTGGCAATGATGGTTTGTGACTGGGTGTAAAATTCACTTTGGCTGCAGCAGCAATGTGATCTGAGACAGTACCTGCAAAGTCTAATGTCTTTTTTTGCTTTTTCTTGTCTTTTTTTTTTAATTTCAGAATCTGTATTTACAGCTTTTCTTCCTTTTTTAGCCTTAGGCAGACTGTTAAGTATTGATTTCCTCTCTTAATTTCCCAAGTGCTCTATCACTGTCTTTCATTTCTATTTTACTACTTCAAAGTAGCTGTAAGCCAAGACAATATATGCTACTTAGTAAATAACTTTTACAATAAAACATTTAATACAAGCCTTTTTAGTGTTACATATTGCCAAAAGATTTCACTAAATGGGACTTTCCTAGTTAAATTTGAGCAAAATGCAGTTGGATGGAGTTGCAGGTTTTGGTAACTATGTTGGGAGTGTTTGGATATGAGTAATTCATGCAATCTAAGTGTAAATTTTAACCCTCTTCAAGGAAAAAAAAAGGTAGAGATGAGGTTAAGTAATTTATTATTGCAATTAATAACAAATTAGTCATGGAATGGCTTAGGTTGGAAGGCAGCTCAGAGCTTATCTCCTTCAATCTCCCTGCTATGGCAGGGATGCCTCTCAACTAGACTCAACTGCTCAAAGCCTCACCCAAACCGGCCTTGAACAGTCCAAGGGAGGAGGCAGTCTCAGCCTCCCTGGGTGGCCACTTACATAAAAATAACAATTCTGTTGTGTGGGGCTGTGTCTGCCAATGTGTGGAGGAAAGTATGTAAATGTACACACATTCATCTCAGTTAATATTAAGGTAAGAGAGCCGCTAAGTTTAGTGCCTGGTCTGTTAATGTTACATTTTTTTGGCTGTGCTGCTGCATTTAGCCTCTTGGAGAAACAGAGACACTCCTTTCACCTTAGCCAGTACCTCCATAATCCATCAGTCTGGTAGAAAGGGGCTCCAAACTGGTTGCATGAGGTTTGGTCTTCCAGGATGGCATCTGCCAGTCAGGGCTGTGTTCTCTTCCTTTGCATCCACAGCTGGCTGCGTGCCCTTTTGACAGAGACCTCAGTGGCAGAGTTTAGATTAGCAGAACTGCCCAGTTTGCCATTACTCATCTGTGTTGTTTTCAGCTGCTTCTTTCAGTGCATTTCTGCTTTTTTTCAGACTAACACTGGATGGAAATATGGGGTTTCTCTGGATGAAAATATGAAGACTCATCCATTATTAAGACCTTTCAAAACTTTAACTGAAAAGGTAATAGAGGAATTGTCAGCTGCATTAGTACAAAGCAGATTGATCTGTGTACCTTTTATAGAGGCTGTTTCAAATTGATTTTAAGAGGAGGAAAGACAAACTAGAACTCCTACAATTAAGAATGGCAACACCTATATGCTAATGTGGATGGCTGTTAACCTTACACAAAGCCTGGTCCATCTGAATCATAGAATGGTTTAGGTTGGGAGGGACCTCCAAGGCTGATCCAGTCCAACTCCCCTGCAGGCAGCAGGGACGTCCTCCACTAGATCAAGTTGCCCAGAGCCCTGTCAAGCCTCACCTTGAATATGTCCAGGGATGGGGCCTCCCTGGGCAACCTGTTGCAACGTTCTACCACTCTCATGGTAAAGCACCTGGACCAGTCTGTAGTCAGAGTATGAATAGCACAGGATTTGCAGGCCTTCCTGGGTGAGAAATGACTGGCAGCAACTTCTAGTTTTTAGATGAAAGTGTAATTTAACCGATCTGAAGGCAATTTTGTCTTCAAGAAAGAGAATAGAAAAAAAAATAAGAAAGCATAGGTGATGCCTCAAGTGAAAATGGTGAAAAGCATTTTTCATCTGCATTTCCTGACAAGCCATTAATGGCTTCTGGTTGTCAGACTAGTGAAATGAATTTGACTTCTGTTAAGTATTTTTGCAGAGATTCATTGGGTGACTCAGGTAAGTCATTCGCATTTGATCCCTCTTTACCACACTTTTACTGTTCAGCAAATTGAGATGACAAAAAACAGAGAGGGATTCAAAAGATTTAATTTCCCAAGGTTTCTAAATCACTTTGAAGTTTTTGAAGAGGAGGTGAAGAATTGTTGGTTATTATTAAAGCAGTAAAAAAAGTTTTCTGAATTGTCTCCGATGAGAACTGTTGAAATTAAAGGTCAGATCTTTGCCTACAAACTGCTATGTTTGTACACATAGTGAAGGAGTGATTTTGCTGGGACAGAATCACAGACCTGCCATGAGCTGCAGGCTGTTGGTAGTTATGAGCCAGGGCATCTGGCCCAATGGCATGGATATAAATAGTGGAAGTCTGAGAATAGGCCCTCGTGTGCTGCTGCTTACACATGGTGCATGCTGGTCTGACTGACCAACTTCACAGCACTTCTGATGCTATGGGGATAGTTCCCAGCACAGATACAGACTGGGTGCAGAGGTGGGTTGAGAGCAGCTCTGAAGAAAGAGACCTGGGGATGTGGGCTGCTGAGAAGCTCCCCAGGACCCAGCGGTGCCCTCATGCAGCCCAGCAGACAGCTGTGTGCTGGGCTGCAGGCAGAGGAGTGTGGGCAGAGGGCAAGAGGGTGAATTCTGCCCTTTGGATCTGCTCTGCTCAGACCTCGCCTCCAATTTTGCCTCCAGTGCTGGTGTCTCCAGCAGAAGGGCACAGAGCTGCTGGAGTGAGGCCAGAGGAGGCCACAAAGGTGTTCCAAGGGCTGGAGCACCTCTGCTGTGAAGACAGGCTGAGGGAGATGGGAGTCTTCACCCCAAAGAAGAGAAGGCTTCAGGGGGACCTTTGAGCTGCCCTCTCATAGCTGGAGGGATCCTGCAGGAAGGCTGCAGAGGGACTTCTCATCAGGGTGTCTAGAGACAGGACAAGGGGCAATGGTTTGAAGCTGAGGCAGAGCAAGGTTAGACGGGAACTGAGGAAGAAGTTCTTCAGTGTGTGGGTGGTGAGACTCTGGAACAGGCTGCCCAGGGAGGCTGTGGCTGCCTCCTGCCTGGGTTTGTTGAAAGCCAGGCTGGGTGAGGCCTTGAGCCGCTGATTCCAGTTGCAAGGTGTCCCTGCCCATGGTGGGGTGGTTGGAGGAGATGAGCTCTGAGGTCCCTTCCAACCTGAGCCATTCTAGGATTCTATTTAGTGCTAGAGGATTCAGTGAATAAGTTTCCATATGAAAACTACATTATTGATGCAGAGCTCACTTGAGTGATCTTAGTTTGTAGTATATATCTCATCAATAAATGCCACCAAGAACAAATTGCCCTCGTGTGGAAGTGAATACCTCATCTCTGGAGATATAACATACAAATCCTGTTCACTTTTCTGACAGGTGGCAATTTAGAAACAAGGACAGAATATTTTTATTGGCTGTTTGTTACTTGCTAAATGCAGAGAAATGTTACATTATTTTCTTGAAAGGAAAAGGAAATCTACCGTTGGCCTGCCAGAGAGTCACTGAAGACCATGTTGGCACTGGGATGGAGTCTAGAAAGGACCAGAGAAAGTGGAGATGCAATAATGCATCAGCGTGAAAATGAGAAGCTCCGCAACATGTCTCAGTCTAGCCAGGTACAGTGCAATTGGATTTAGAAAGCAAAAGCCTTCTTTGTTAACTTACTTAGACATCATACCTCATTATGGGAATTTTATGGTTTGTATATTTGTATATTTTTTCCAATATAAGTGAACTTTTAAGAGTTCTGAGATTTGAAGTCCTGTCACTCATAAAAACTGAAGTATAACTAAAGGGCTGTGCTGAGTAGGTCCTGAAGGGTTCTCCTCCGCCTCTACTCTGCCCTGGTGAGGCCACATCTTGAACTGAGGTGCCCAGAACTGGACACAATATTCTAGAAGAACCTCAGAGAACTGCTTGAGAGAGTCCAGCACAGAGCTGCTGCAGGCAGTGAAACATCTCCTGTGAGGACAGGCTGAGGGAGTTAGGGCTTGGAATAGAGGAGCCTGAGGGCTGCCCTCATTGCTGCTGCTAAAGATGTTCAGGGCAGTGTGGGCAGGATGCAGCCAGGCTCTGCTCAGGGATGACCGAGGACAGGACAAAGGGCACTGGGGGCAAGCTGGAGCAGAGGAGGTACCACGGGAACAGGAGGGAAAACTTCTCCCCTGTGGGGGTGGCACAGCCCAGGAGCAGGCTGCCCGGATGAGGTACTGGGTAGGTTTCCAGCCACCCCGTGCTTCCCTCCACCATGGTTAACACATACTGCTTGCCACTACGAGACCGAGGCAGAGTGATGTAATCAATCTGCCAGGCCTCCCCATACCTGTACTTTGACCACCTTCCCCCGTACCACAAAGGCTTCATGCGCTTGGCTTGCTTTATGGTGGCACAGATGTCACATTCATGGATAACCTGAGTTATGGCCTCCATGGATATGTCCACGGATCTGTCTCGGGCCCATTGGTATGTGGCATCTCTTCCTTGGTGACCAGAAGAGTCATGTGCCCACCGAGCTAAGAACAGTTCACCTTTGTGTTTCCAGTCCAGGTCAATCTGGCAGATGTGGGCAGCCTGGTCAGCTTGGTGGTTATGCTGCTGTTCTTCAGTGGCTCTGCTCTTTGGGATGTGAGCACTGATGTGTCGGATTTTAACCGGTCGTTTGTCCAGGCGTGCAGAAATGTCTTGCCAGAGATCAGCAGCCCAAATAGGCTTCCCTTTTCTCTGCCAATCATTTCTCTTCCACTCCTTCAGCCACCCCCATAAGGCATTTGCTACCATCCATGAGTCAGTGTAGATGTATAGCATTGGCCACTGCTCTCGTTCTGCAATGTCCAGGGCCAGCTGGATGGCTTTCACCTCAGCATACTGGCTGGATTCGCCTTCTCCATCTCTTGCCGTCTGGAACCCGGCGCCAAATAAATTGTCTTGGGTTCAAATGTAAGTTCCCAGAGACTCTTATAAATTTGGTAGACCCAATGACAATTTATAGAATTTATAGAGCGCCCTCCCCTCTTCCCCCTCCTTTCCCCAAAAGACAGGGAGAGAGATAAAGGTAGGGACACCCAGATAAATCAATCTCACTCGATTTGGAAGTTAAAAAGGAAAAGTTTAACATTAACTTTAGAAAAAGGGATTGGAGGTAGGGGAGTTTACAAAGGATAAGGAAGGGAAAACAACAAAATACAAACAGGGATGGATACAACCCGAGTAGTGTGATGGTGTCTCTGCCTCGTGGCTGGTATGCAGTATCAGTGTGTGTGTGATCATGAACGCAGGTAAAGGAGGAAAAAAAAAAAAAAAAAAAAAAAGGGAAGAGACAGGCAGCTCCTGTCTCTTTTATACCGCAGGAAGTGGGGGGAGTGGGCTAACCATCACCTGGAGTGTGGCCCACCCCTGAGGAGGGGCCAAGACCCCTAGGGTCAGGTTCAGGGTCACTCCCCCAGGAGTGTTAACCCTATACACCGGAGAAATTGTGGAGTCTCCTTCATTACAAGTGACAAGTAAGACTGTGTATTTAGTAGTTTTTGTTCAACCTACATGCAGACTTCACGGGTGGTTCACAGTATCTGGCATTCTAATGTAGTACAGTCTCATTTTTTTCCATTTGTAATTTTCTCCACAGCATTTTGAGACTTACTGCTCAGTATATTTGTCACTTGGAAGGGGGAAAGCTGTTTTAAACTATGAAAAGTGCTGGGGGATTTTAATGGTACCCTTTGGGGTGAATTAAACACTCATTTATGCTTCAGTACAGTGGAATTTAATGAGTGGTGAACTGGGCAGAGAGCTTCTGCAAGGACTATTCATAGACATATCATGAGCTGATTCCTTACGTACTCTTGCACTCAACCTTTGAGCATCGCAGTCAGACATCTTAAGCCTGTACTGGGTTCCTACCCCAGCAGCAATTTTGCTTACCAAAAGCACTCTGTTACAAGACAGTACTTCAGCATTTCCAACCCTTCAGCAAACCTCACTCCCCTACAGGCACTCCCTTTGGCTTTGACATCTCTGCTTCCAGATAGTTGTATGTGTTCTGCTGTTGGACCTTCTTGCCTTAGAAGACCATTGAATCATAGAGTGGTTTGGGTTGGAGGAGATGCCCAAAAGTCACCTCATCCAACTCCCCTGCAGGCAGCAGGGACACCTCCATTAGAGCAGGTTGCTTACAGCATTTTTTCAAGCCTTACTCTGAATATCTCCAGGGATGGAGCCTCAGCTACCTCCCTGGGCAAACTTATTCCAGTGTTCCACCCCTCTCATGGTGCAGAACTTGTTCCTGACATCCAATAGAAATCTCCTGTTGCATGATAGGTATTCTTGAGGAGTCCAGCACTTGTAAAAGCAGCATCTGACTGAAATCACTGATGTATATGTGACCTTTCACATTTAACATATACTCAATGAGTTTATTGCACACTTTAAATGTGTTAAGACTACCTAAATGTATTACACTCTCCTTTTCCCTAGTCAGTGAATTCCATGAGAAAATGACCTGTTTTAACTCCTTGCTGTAATATCTTGTCTGTAGTACATGGCTGGCTTGCTCAGGCTGTGCTGCACTGGTTCTGTCATGTTTTGAAGGCACCTCTTGTATGACTCATGACTGGTCTGTCATAGGCTGAGCAGCATAGTTCTAGCAGCTCGCCATCTGTTACACACAGATCTAAGCCTCTGTGACAGCCTTCTTATTTTCACGTCAGCAGATACGTCCTCTTAATTCTCTAGTGTGTGTCTCCAGCATGTGGCAAAATGAAAGGTGAATGCACCTTTCTACCAGAAAGTTTAAAAATGTGCATGGTTTTACTCAGGTCAGCAGCAGAGGTGTTCTTGCAGAACATAGAATCATAGAATCAAGCAGGTTGGAAGAGACCTCCAAGATCATCCAGTCCAACCTATCCCCCAGCCCTGTCCAGTCAACCAGACCATGGCACTAAGTGCCTCATCCAGGCTTTGCTTGAACACCTCCAGGGACTGTGCCTCCACCACCTCCCTGGGCAGCCCATTCCAATGGCAAATCACTCTCTCTGGAAAGAACTTCCTCCTAACATCCAGCCTATACTTTCCCTGGCACAACTTGAGACTGTGTCCCCTTGTTCTATTGCTGGTTGCCTGGGAGAAGAGGCCACCCCCACCTGGCTACAATGCCCCTTCAGGTAGTTGTAGACAGCAATGAGGTCACCCCTGAGCCTCCTCTTCTCTAGGCTGAACAACCCCAGCTCCCTCAGCCTCTCCACACAGGGTTTGTGTTCCAGGCCTTTCACCAGCTTTGTCACCCTTCTCTGGACACATTCCAGCACCTCAACATCTCTCTTGTATTGAGGGGCCCACAACTGGACACAGTACTCAAGGTGTGGCCTTACCAGTGCTGAGTACAGGGGAAGAACATTAGACTCTTCTCTCTGAAATACTTCAGCCTAAAATTAATTTGCTTTTGTTGTGTTCTTTTTCCCTCCCCACAGGGAAATGGATATAGCCCAACACCCCTTGATCTTTCTAATGTGGTGCTTTCTAGGGAGCTTCAGGTTGGTGTTTGTGCTTTGCATGTGTTGTGCTGAAAAGAATTAATAGAGTTGGGATGTTATGATGAATTACTTGAATTTTGTCAGGTTTGTGGCTGTGGCTCTAGAAAGGTGCACACCTTGAATTTTGGGTGTGATTGTGGCTGTGGCTCTAGAAAGGTGCACACCACAACATTTACGCACTGAAAGGAGATATGTCCAGTGTTTATCCCATTACTGCTTCCTGAGTTCCTAGAAAAAGTGATCCTGAAGCTAGGGAAGGGGCTGTAAACAGCACATGATGTGTACCCTCTGCTTGAATGTAGGAATGACACTGGACTGTGATGTTTCTTCACCACAAGAGTGTGGGCTTTACTCAAGATTGTAAAGCTATGTAGATTTACATCGTTTTTAGCTTTCACCTTTTAATTTTGCATCTTGTTTTTTTTTTTCCTAATGGTAATGTAGGGAATGGTTGAGGTAATGGCAGAAAACTATCACAATATATGGGCCAAAAAGAAGAAAATGGAGTTGGAAAGCAAAGGTAAGCCAGAATCCTGTGAAAGAAAGTGAGAGAGAAGAAACAGTCTGAAAGAAGACAGTGTAAGACAATCAAAACTGTTGCATTTTATACTTGAAGCAAAACAAATATTACAGCAGGAAAACTTATAGTTCTTTCAACTTACTAAAGGTGGAGGGAGTCACCCTTTGTTGGTACCTTACGACACGCTGACAGCCAAGGAGAAATGGCGCGACCGGGAAAAGGCACAAGAGCTGTTTAAGTTCCTTCAGGTCAATGGGATCATCATATCTAGGTAAGCTGCACTTCTTTTAATATATCCTCCATAAATCAAAATCCTTCTTGTTTTCACATTCAGAAAGATTTCTGAAATAGCATAGACAGATAATGTTTTCAGCAGCTGTGTGAGCATAGTAAATACAAAATGCAGCAGAAGCGAAGTTAAATAAGTAGGTGGTTCAAAGTAACAGCAAGTGGCATCAGTAAGGATCACCAGAAAATAAACCTGAGGTCTAAAACTGAAACATAGCCAAGTGAAAGTTCTTTTCAGTCCAGTTCTTCAGAGAAATGTGGGTTTGAGTTGTGTGAAGCACTAAGACCAAGTGCTGCTTTGTGGCCATTTGGTCCTTCTATCCAAGGAGAAGCCCAGACTGTGTTAGCTGTACTCCAGCTTACTGTCAGGAAGAAAGATGGCCTCTGGGAACTTACACATGATAAAATAATTCCTTATACTGTATTCTTCGTATTTTGGAATTGAGCTGTGAGTTACTGGACTATAACTATCATTTCTTTTCTTGCTTATGAAACACCAGAGCACATAGGAGCCTTCACATAGGCATTGTTGTAAACTCAACTGTGTTAATGAACAGTTTTCTGTACATGCATGTAGTGAGCTCTTACCATTTTTCATTTACTTATGCTTTGCAAATCTGTGTCTCTGGTGAAAGTACACACTCAGAAATTCCTGCAAATTAATTAGTAGGATCTGCAAAAGATAACTTCATTGGTGTCTGCAAGTAATAGTATTTCTTAGGATATCAGAAGACATCTCTAAATACACATTTCTGTGTTACTACGGAGGAGGATTCCCTCTTGCCATGTGTAGGCTCTCAGCTTGGAACCAACCAATGCCACCAAACATTTTTATATCCTCTGTAATTAGAGCCAGTGAATTGAAAAAGCAGGTTTGGTTCCTGCAGATGAGTGGTCTTTTGAAACACTGATGGAATTGATCACATGTTGATTTCAATACTACTTTAAAGCTGAATCTACTTGGGTTAGGAAGACAATGTTTGCAGGGGCATGTCATCCTGGGAAAGTCTGTTCAGATTCTTCATGAGGAGCAGGCAAAGAGTTTGCAGTAACTGTCTGTGTTGACTCAACACAAGTCAGCAGTGCCCAGGTTGCCAAGAAGGCCAATGGCATCCTAGCTTGTGTCAGACACATGGTGCCAGCAGGGACAGGAGGCGATCATCCCCCTGTGCTCAACAGTGCTGAGGCCACACCTTGAGTGCTATGTTCAGTTTTGGGCCCCTCATCACAGGAAGGGCATTAAGGGCTGGAGTGTATCCAGAGAAGGGCAGCAAGGCTGGAGAAGGGCCTGGAGCCACCTGGGTTATGAGGAGGGGCTGAGGGAGCTGGGGGTGTTCAGGCTGGGTAAGAGGAGGCTGAGGGAAGACCTGAAGGGAGGTTGGAGTGAGGAGAAGGCAGCCTCTGCTCAGCAAAACGACCAGAGAAAATGGTCCCAAACTGTGCCAAAGGAGGTTCAGGATGGATATTAGGAAATATTTCTTCACTGAAAGGGTTCTCAAACATTGGAATGCTCTGTCCAGGGCAGTGCTGGAGTGATCATTCCTGGAGGTGTTTAGGCAGCCTGTGGAGCTGGTGCTTAGGGACATGGTTCAGTTGTGGTCTTTCAGTGCTGGGTTGAAGCTTGAACTGGATGAGCTTGGAGGTCTCTTCTAACTAGACAGACTGTGTGATTCTGTGAGGGTGAATCAAGATCATCCCCTACTCAGTGTTTTCTTCAGAAGAATATGTACATATTTTCAAGCATGTATAAAATCTTGTGAAGCACTGACTGCAATTATCACATTTCCAGAACGGCATTCTTGAAGGCATTGCACTAATCACTAAACCAGGGTAATTCTGTATAATTGGAAATGTATGGGTGGCACAGTGTGTGTACTTTACATATACCATCTGCCTCTGTTTTGATTTTTGCTCCTCACTCTTCCTTGAGAACTCTTTTTGAAGCACTTTTGGGTGTTTATGACATACAGATAAATCTCTTGGGCCTTGCTCAGTACATGGTAGAAACAAGAAGGCATTTTGTAAAGCAGCTTTGAATCTCTACAGGTTTTATTGGTGCTGCCATTGTTATTTATCAGAGCTACCAAGGTGTTGGTATTTTGGAAAGGATATGTAATCTCTGAGCAACAATGGCTTACTCAGAAAGCAAAAAGAGAGTATATATAGTGATCTCACTTTAAAACCAGCTACATGCTTGGCTACACTACCCTCTGTGGCAGTGACGCAGCAGGAGATGCCTGCCAGCCATACCTCGCTGTTGCTACCCATGAAATTCCTGGGTGTGCTGTATCAGTTAGGAGGAGGTTATAAAACCATAGGACTCTCCAAACAGAATGTTTTATTATCATTTTTGCAAAGACACTGTAGGATTGGAGGTTGGAGTCCTTTTATATGTATGTGTGAAATGGGACTGGAACGTACGCCTTGGTTTCCTGCTTTGATCCTCCTAACTATAACCATTCCTCTCCTGTTAGCCATGTTCTGACGTGGTCAAGAGCACACATTTTGGTATTAGATATTGTTGTTGTTTAATCTCCTGCTTCATGAGCCTTCTCCCACATAGTTGCGTTTTTCCTTGGATTCACCTCATAGCTATTTTTTCACCTAAATGCTAAGAAGTTTCAGGACAATCATCTCCTCTGCACCACAAAGAAGTTCAGTAACTTTCCTGGTTCTTCAATCATTTCTTGCCTTTGCCTCAATGTCACACACTACCAGTTCCTCATTTCTTCCCTACTTCTGACACACTTCAAGCCCTCTGTAGACTCTGCACCACTTCTAGCCAGGTCATTTTTTCTAACTGATAGTAAAGTGTAGTACTTAAACTGATTTTGGAAAGCTGTGATAACAGACTTCCTAAACACTTGGTACTTGAATCTGTCAGCAGTAAATTGAGTGGCCAATGCATTGCTCTTTTTGATTTCAATGTCCCATGGCTTCATTTGTCCAAGAGCACAGTGCTCTTAAGTTAAGAAATGTAACAGTTCTTGCTGTGCAGCTGGCAACTCAGAGCTGCTGTGGAAGGTCGTTTTTAACTTGTGCAAATCACCATACTGTGAAATGTGTGGAATGCTTCCTAAGGCTGACATAGTTTGTACTGCTGCCATCATCAGTGCCGTTTGCCTTACTGCTCTCTAATCCAGGGGTCTGAACGACATGGAGTTGGATGCTTCCTCCATGGAGAAGAGGTTTGCCTTTAAGTTTCTGAAGAAAATTCTAAAGTACGTCGATTCTGCACAAGAGTTTATTGCACATTTGGGTAAGTTGTGTGTTTTGTACTGGAAAGGCACCAAACAGTTGATACTTCAATACATGGACTGGTGCTTAAATCTTGGTGACCACTATTATCATATCCTGGGCTGTAGACAGAGGAGTGTGGGCCGAGGGCAAGAGAGGGGATTCTGCCCCTTGACTTTGCTCTGCTCAGACCCCATCTCAAATCTTACCTCCAGTGCTGGTGTCCTCAGCAGAAAAAGGACACAGAGTGGCTGGAGTGAGTCCAGAGGAGGCCACAGAGGTGATCCAAGGGCTGCATCATCTCTGCTTTGAGGACAGGCTGAGGGACCTGGGGATGTTCAGCCTGGAGAACAGAAGGCTCTAGGGGGACCTTACAGTTGCTTTCCAGTACCTGAAGGAATTCTACGGGAAGGCTGCAGAGGGATTTTTCATCAAGGTGTCTAGAGACAGGACAAGGGGGAGTGGTTTGAAGCTGAGAGCTGAGACAGTGCAGGCTTAGATGGGAGCTGAGGAAGAAGTTCTTCAGTGCAAGGGTGGTGAGACACTGGAACAGGCTGCCCAGAGAGGCTGTGGCTGCCTTCTGGCTGGGGTGTTGAAGGCCAGGCTGGGTGAGGCCTTGAGCATCTGAGTCTAGTTGTGAGGTGTCCCTGGCCATGGTGGGGAGGTTGAAGGAAATAAGTTCTGAAGTCTCTTCCAACCCAAGCCATTCTAGGATTTAAGAAACTTGTTCATCTCCCCTACCAACAGCAACTGAGAGCCCTGGGGCTGTTTAGTTTTGAGAGAAGGCTGAGAGGGGATCAGATCAATGTGTACAAATATCTGAGGGGTAGGTGTGAAGTGGCTGGGGCCAATCTCGGTGGTCAGCAGCAATAAGACAAGAAGCAACAGCCACAAAGTGGACCATAGAAGGTTTCACCTCAACATGAGGAGACTAACTTCTTGGACATCTGTAACTAGATAAACTGTGTCTGCTGGTTTGTGTTTTGGCAAAGTCAAGATTGCAAGGCTATATCACAGAGATTGCCTTATTAGACAACTTCTTATCTGTGTCTGCTTTGTTTGTATCCTTGCAGAAGCCATTGTAACCAGTGGGAAAACTGAAAAATCGCCACATGAGCAGGAAATAAAATTCTTTGCCAAAGTGAGTGACTTAGTATTTCAAGTTGTATGCCTATGCATTCATTGTGCAGAACATGGGAATGTGTACAGTTAGCCTGCTCTTCAGGTAATAGAAATAGATCTTTTGCTTTTTTGTCATAGTAAGTAATGGATTAAAAGTTGTTAACAGGTATTTCAAAATACCTTCAAATATATTTCAATACATTTGCTGGGTTCAGCTCTTTCAGAAGACTTCAATATCTCTGTGTGAAAAGGAACACAGAAATTAAAGGACAGCTTGTTTATAACATGAAATTAGTAAGTCTCACTGAAGATGCAGAGGAATGTCTTACACTTTTGTGTACCTAATCAGGAAATAAGGAACATTTAGGATTTAATTTAAGATCTGTTCAGCCTGGAGAAGAGAAGACTCCAAGGAGACCTTATTGTGACCTTCCAGTATCTGAAGGGGGCCTGCAGGAAAGCTGGGGAGGGACTTCTTAGCATGTCAGGTAGTGATAGGGAAATGGAGCAAAACTAGAAGTGGGTAGATTGAGATTGGATATTAGGAAGAAGTTCTTCACCACGAAGGACACTGGAACAGTTCTTCACTGGTGAGACACTGGAACAGGTTGCCCAGAGAGGTGATGGAAGCCTTATCCCTGGAGAATTTTAAGGCCAGGCTGGATGTGGCTGTGGGGAGCGTGATCTAGTGTGAGGTGGCAGGGAGGCTGGAGGTGAATAATCGTTGAAGTCCCTTCCAGCTCTGACAAGTCTGTGATTCTATGATCATTAGAAAAAAAAACCAACCAAACAAACAAAAAGTCTCAACACTCTCTCCCTTTCTATCTGTGTTGGACAGTTGTGTAAATAGTGGCAAAGAAGAGTGCTCAAAGCTCAGTGCTATTTATCACTATTGAATGTGAGCAGAGAAATCCTGCAGTAGTAGATCCAAAAGAGAGAGATTTCTGTCACTTGTTATTTTACATAACTTTTAAGTCAAAGTGTAAGACTTGAGGTCTGAATTGAAGTGGGTTTGTGTCTGAAATGAGAGAATACAGCTGTCACAGAACTTGAATGAACTTTAACCAACTGGGGCATTGTTGCTACATTTCCCATTGTCCTCTGTGAAAAACACGTTTTGTGTCTGTGTTTCTTAGGTTCTTTTGCCATTAGTTGATCAGTACTTTACAAACCATTGCCTCTACTTCCTGTCTTCTCCAACAAAAACACTCAGCAGCAGTGGATATGCATCAAATAAGGAGAAGGAAATGGTAGCAAGGTAAGTAGAAAATGGAGATATACACAGGAGGGTTCTATAGAGATAATTAAAGGTCTATTCTTTGATTTAAAAGAAAAGGTGCTTCAAAACCTCACTGTCCTCCCATAGAAAGTGAATCATTCATTCTGCATCAGAATGGCTGTGAGTAGGATTCCTTCGTTTATAATTGAAAAATTCTCTCCCTGTATATGCTAATTATTTATGCAACATATTCTATTTCAGCATTAAGATATACACTTGTGGGTGATAATACCAAACCCAGCAAATTATCCTGCGAGAAACGGAGCTAATAAACGTTAGTTGGGTTTGTCTGTCATTACCGATGGCAGCTCCTGGTTGAAGCTGTGGAGTCATTTAGATAGGTTCACATTTAAACTTTGGGAGATCAGAAATTCTGACAATACCACGAAGCAGCTTTTTAGGGCTAATTATGGCCTCTCCTTTCTCTTTGCATATATTGCCTCTGCACCCACACAACAACTGCTGGAATGTCACAGTTTTTGGATGTCTGCAGTGGCTCAGGTTTGGATGTAAGCGGCCATTTGACTCAAAGTTGTTCCAGAACAACTCGATTAAGAAAGAGACAGTTGGTTTTAATTTGTGATGTGCTACCTTTACAAAAATGGGATTTCCATTTTGCTGCAATTAATGTTTAGCAGTTAGTATTTATTTTGGTTTTAACTGCTGGTCTTTGCCAAGTTTTCTCTGCCTTAAAGGAGTGCTGCCAGTTATTTTTGGGGGGACGTTTCATATTGGATTCTTTCAAACTGTCCTTTACACTCATGATTTCTTACTTCAGCTGTCAGTTTCTCAGATTTCTTTTTCTTTCTTTCACTAGAAATCAGTTTCACCAGAGTTGGCTACTTTTCTCAGTAGATATAAAATTTGAAAGCAGAGGCTGCTTACATGTTACCTAAGGTCATGCCTAGCACTGAACTTCATAGATTGCATCTTTAGCTTATCTTCCAGCACATCTTTGCATTTCTCTCAGTAGTTTTTACCCTTTTGTTTTCATCTCTTAAGTGAGTGTTGAGTCTCTAAGATTCTGCCTTGCATATTTTTATGTAATGCAGCTGGAAGCGCAGTAAGATAATGGTCCAGCAGTTAGGAAAGTCAGCTCAGATTCAAGAGGATAGAGCTTTTGTTCCATTTATCTTAATAGTGTTACAACAGAAGGACACAGAGCAGCTGGAGGGAGTCCAGAGGAGGCCACAAAGGTGATATATCTCTGCTGTGCGGACAGGCTGAGGAAGCTGGGGGTGTTCAGCCTGGAGAAGAGAAGGCTCCAGGGGGACCTTACAGCTACCTTCCAGTGTCTGAATGGATTCTACAGGAAGGCTTCAGGGGGTCTTTTCATCAGGGTGTCTAGAGGCAGGACAAGGAACAAGGGGGCATGGTTTGAAGCTGAGGCAGGGCAGGGCTAGATTGGAGCTGAAGTAGAAGTTCTTCAGTAGGTGGGTGGTGAGACTGTGGAATAGGCTGCCCAGGGAGGCTGTGGCTGCCTTCTGCCTGGGGTGCTGAAGGTCAGGCTGGGTGAGGCCTTGAGCATCTGAGTCTAGTTGCGAGGTGTCCCTGCCCATAGTGGGGAGATTGGAGCAGATAAGCTCTGAGGTCCCTTCCAACCTGAGGCATTCTAGCATTCTGGTTTTATTTCAGTTCGTTTCAAGTTCGTGCTTCCTCTCTGAACACTCCTCTTACCTCCCTAAAGTCTGTCCAGGTCAGCTTCAATAAAGCAGGAAAGATGCTTGCTAGGGTTGTAAAAAATGCTCTTATAAAGGCACATGAAGGCCTGCAGATCTGATCTTAAAAATCCAGAAATATGATTCTTTGTCCTTCACTGAGAGAAGTGACAATAAATTAATGTTGTCTTATAGAAGGTATAAAATCTTCTTACTATTGTGAAGAGAGCTGTGACAAGTGGTTGTTACTATGAGACCATATCAATTCCTCACATATATTTGCTTCATGTTTTTGTGCTCAGATTCCATTTGTGAAGCACAGTACAGGTGACAAGCAAATCAGCCTAGCTGTCTGTCTTTCTAGAAATTAAAGAAGCCTCTTCAATCTTGAAATGCTTGCTGATTTTTCTTCTCTCTTAGTATCCTGTTCTTTTGAAATGTGGGTTATATCTGCAAATTTCCGACACATTTGCCAGAAGCTTTGCTCCTCTGTGTATGTTATCATCAGCAGATTGATTTATATATGAAGGGTGTGTCCCCAAATTGTTTGAAATAGTGTGAAGATTTGCTGTGTTCATCTCCTGCAGAATGCCAAGCCAAGCAACTCAAACAGCATTCAGTTTTTCTTGTTCCTACAGAATTTTCTTGTTCAGAAATAATAGCCGTAAAGAAACACAGAATGGTAGGGGTTAGAAGTGACCTCCAGAGATCACCCAGTCCAACCCCCCTGCCAGAACAGTGTCATCCTAGGCAGGTCATTCAGGAACACATCCAGGTGGGTTTGGAATGTCTCCAGAGAAGGAGACTCCACAACCTCACTGGGCAGCCTGCTCCAGGGCTCAGACACTCTCACAGGGCAAAGTTTTTGTTCCTGTGGCACCTCCTCTGCTCCTGCTTGCCCCCAGTGCCCCTTGTCCTGTCCTCGGTCATCCCTGAGCAGAGCCTGGCTACATCCTGCCCACACTGCCCTGCACACCTTTAGCAACAGCAGTGAGGGCAGCCCTCAGGCTCCTCTGCTCCAAGCTTCAAACCCTAACTCCCTCAGCCTGTCCTCACAGGAGATGTTTCACTGCCTGCAGCAGCTCTGTGGCTCTGTGCTGGAGTCTCTAAAGCAGTTCCCTGAATCAGCAGTTGTTGGAAACCACTCTAATCAAAAGGGTGTTTCAAATTTTACACAATCTCTGAAGTGGTGAAGCTTAGAAAATGAGAGGATTCAGAAGCTTCAAAAAGTGACTCTGCTTACTGCAGCACTTTGCCTGCTGTAGTCACATGTGGTTCCAACTCCACTTTCCAGGAACTCTGCGGTATTTTCTTTTTCATGTTCCCATTACACCTGACCTTCTGCTCTAAATCAGCCTTTAATCTTTGTCTTGCATTGTTGTGCTCTTTCTCTTCTTTCCTACTTCAGCCTCTTCTGCAAACTAGCTGCTCTTGTTAGACATAGGATCTCCCTTTTTGGTAAGTTAAAACTCATGGATAATCATTGCTGTAGCTGTGGCTAACCATTGCTTCTCCTTTGCCTCAAGCTTTTCACAAAATAGAGGCAAAATTCTGTCAGGTTACTGAGTGCATTAGAGATGGCTCTCAGCATAATAGTTAACACACTATGTCAGGTGTTGGAACAGGAAGAAATAGCAACATCTAGGATTTTCAGATTCCTTTAGAAAATATTCCTTGCATTTGAGAAATCATCTTGCACTAATTGTTTTGATTTCTGGCACCAATTTCTCAGACTGCTGAGGGCTGAAGAGAGAAATAACATTGATTTGCAAAGATATTGGTAAGAAAATTACAAAAGAAGTGTTAGGTGCTACAATATGCAAAGTTCTGAATGTTTCAGGGTCAAGTGATGGAAGTGAGCCCTAATTAGACACTTTGGATTCATTGAGTTCCTGTGTTGAAATGGATTTAACAAACTGAAAGTTAGTTCTAGAGCTGGACCTGATTTTTCCCTCCTAAGAACCAGTCCTAATTTCCATTGTGACCTAAGGTGGGAGAATTAGGTCATGTCTTGTGCAGTGCCAAGATGATTTTTTGGATCATTAGATTGTGCTGCAGTTTTTATGCTTACTGTGCTCTCCTGTTACCTGTTTCTAACCAGGGAGTGATTCTGCTACGATGGTGAACTGCTTGCACATCTTAGCTCAGTCTCTTGATACAAGGTAAGTTTGCAATGATTGTACCAACCGCACACTATTGGTGTCACAGAGCTTGTCAGGAGCTCTTTCTATGCTTATTTCACTTGTTAGTGATATTAGCAGTGTCACTAACTCATCTATTGATTTCTATATTAGATTTCATCTAAAGGGTTTCATCTAAATGTTTCTGTTCCAAGCCTGTCATTGAAACATTTCCAAGGGCATTTGAAGACTTCACTGGGGAATAGAAATGACAGACTTTAGAACTGCAAGTATTGCTTTCTGTAGATATTGAGACAATTTAGTGCATATTGGAAGATGAGATATTAGAAGTATGCAGAAGGTATTAATGTATGAGCGTAGTTACATTTGCCTTTACTGTTTGCCACTGAAATGGTTATGTAGGTTAAAACACAGCTCGAGATAGCTTTAATCTGAGTGCATTTCTGGTTATGTTATACAGCCTCCTGGCAGTGAATGTGAGTCAGCAATAACACTGAAAGGTATGCTAAGGGGTTGGAGAAGGATGCAAAAACCTTAAGCAGTGGAACTGTGATGCTGGCGTTGAAGATGCATTTTCTAGACTTAGGGTATTTTCCCAATAAACTTTAGGAATTAAGAGTTACTTCCCTTGAGCATTTTGTGGAGAGGACTGTGCTCACCATCTGTGGCATTTGCTAAGAAGGCATTATCCTATCTGAAGGCAGATCACAAAGACTGGAAAGAAGAGACTGAGTAGCATTTGTGGTTATGGCTTCCTATTAAATACTTTTAAACAACTGTTGCTTTTACTGCTCTGTAGCTGTAACTCTCTAGTGTAAAGTTCATTCATACCTGTTTCTGTTTTCAGAGACTGGAAGAATGTAACTCACGTCTGTGTTGGAGAGAGACTTTCCTAAGGGTGTCTAGAGACAGGACAAGGGGGAATGATTTGAAGCTGAGGCAGAGCAGGGTTAGAATGGAGCTGAGGACAAAGTTCTTCAGTGTGAGGGTGGTGAGACTCTGGAACAGGCTGCCCAGAGAGACTGTGGCTGCCTCCTGCCTGGGGGTGTTGAAGGCCAGGCTGGATGAAGCCTTGAGCAGCTGAGTCTAGTTGCAAGGTGTCCCTGCCCATGGTGGGGCGGTTGGAGGAGATGAGCTCTGAGGTCCCTTCTAACCTGAGCCATTCATTATGATTCCAGAATTCTGCAGTGCATGCTAAGGCTGAGTGCAAAGCTAATAGCTTTCCCTTGCTGTCTGCAGGACTGTGATGAAGTCAGGCTCGGAGCTTGTCAAAGCTGGGCTGAGAGCTTTTTTTGAAAATGCAGCTGAAGACCTGGAGAAAACCTCCGAAAACCTGAAACTTGGCAAATTCACCCACTCGCGGACACAGATCAAGGGAGTGTCCCAGAACATCAATTACACCACAGTAGCTCTGCTGCCCATCTTGACATCCATTTTTGAACACATATCACAGCATCAGTTTGGAATTGATTTGCTTCGTAAGTCTTTCGATTTTAGTGTTTATTCTGTTGTGGCAGCACAAATGCTTTGCAGCAATGACTGCCCTAATTCAAAGGGTGACATTCTCTTATCAGTTACGTTCCCAAGATGAGATCTGCAGTTAGCTACATAGTGCCTTATTGCTACTGCATGTTTGAAAACAATACTCACTAATACACATCCTTTGGGGCTAGTTTCCTATAGTTTCCTGCAGAAAAATAAACTATGCACTGTCGTTTTCCTATAGAAAACTAAATCCTCCTCTTATAGTTTCCTGTAGAAAATCGAATTATGCTCATTTTGTTACTTTTTTACTTCATTAGATTAAAGGAGAAAATTCATTATTAATTCCTTAGATTTTCCCTTGCATTTAAAAACCATTGTAATTTAAGTTTTCCTCACTTTTAGCGTCCATTAGTTTAAAATTGCTGTAATGTCTCCTCAAGATTCAGCAATATCCTGTGCCCAAATTTGGTATCTCTTTGAGTGATCCCAGTTCCAATGCAGAAGGTAATTAAAAGATTGATAGTCATGAAAAGGCTTCCTCTAAAGAGGTGAGGAGACTTTAGATGGTCTTCCTAGTGCACACAGATTGATGCGCTTGCACTCTACGAGTGTGATCACCTGCAATATTAGCAAGGATCTGCTGACCTCTTAGTAACCTGCAATATTAGCAAAAATCTGCTGACCTCCTAGAATCTCTTCTGACCTTGGAATGAGTGTAGTTTACAGACCAGGTATTAGTTGAAGATCAATAACACAACTGTGCTGTTGGGAGCCTACCTGAGTTCAGTGCTACATGGGGCACAATTTGTGTAAAGCAGATGTTTCGTATTTGGCAAGTAGTCGTTAGCTGAATAAATGCTGATCATCTTCTTCTTTTCCTCTAGTGGGTGATGTACAAGTTTCATGTTACAGAATTCTTTGTAGCCTCTATTCCCTTGGGACTGGAAAGAACATTTACGTTGAAAGGTATTGAATGAAAAACTCAGCATGTAATTTGTCTTTGTTTCTTTCTTTGGGAGTGTCTTATTTAGGTAATAAAGCAGCATAGAAAGTCTATCTGAAACAGTATGAGCATGTTTAGGAGATACTTTCTCTGAATTGCAGCTGACCTAAGGTTCTGTGATTCTGTGGTATCTTAAGAGTTCTATTCCACACTCAAAGCCTCAAAACCAAACAAACCCATAACCTAAAATTAATGAAAGCAGGCAACTCATGTTGCATGCATATGGCAGGGAGTTAGTATTTTTTCCTCAAGAAAACTAATTCTTTTCACAAGTTGCATTAAGGTTCCCAAAGTTTGCCTACTGCATGTTGCTGTGGTAAGTAGGCTAAGTAGGCTGTGTCCATTTCCACACCTAGGTCTGTACTGAGTTCTCAAAATAGTTGTCCTGGGTATAAATTCCTGAGCATATGTAGAGCATTTTGACAGCCTTTACCTCTACAAAGCAAATCACTTTATCACCTGCTTACATTTTAAAAATAGTAGGGTCTGCAATTCCTTTAAGCATCTAGTTTATAGGTTGGAAGAAACTTTCAAGATCATCCAGTCCAACCTGTTACCCAGCCCTGTCCAATCAACTAGACCATGGCACTAAGTGCCTCATCCAGGCTTTTCCTGAACACCTCCAGGGATGGCAACTCCACCACCTCCCTGGGCAGCCCATTCCAATGGCAATTCACTCTCTTTGGGAAGGACTTCCTCCTAACATTCAGCCTAGACCTCCTCCAGCACATCTTGGGACTGTGTCCCCTCGTTCTGTTGCTGGTTGCCTGGGAGAGGAGACTAACCTCCACCTGACTACAGCCTCCCTTCAGGTAGTTGTAGACAGCAGTGAGATCACCCCGAGCCCCCTCTTCTCCAGGCTGTAGTTGCTATGGTATGTTCCAAGCCCTGGATCTTCTTCCATTAAGAGGCTCCAGTCTATGTATGCTACTTGAGAAAAGAGAGCTCTGATTGTTGGTCTATCACAAAACAGGAGCTGAGGTCATCCTAAGCCTTCCTTGTGCTTCCACAGCCTTTAGGCTAGGCGCTTCATGTGATCTCTTATAATGAAAAGCTGAAGATCCACAGGACCTGAGAGAGACTTAAACTGGAGGAAATACAGCTCCAGTCTGGTTAGGAGATACTTTGGCTGGTATGAAAGATGCTGGTCTCTACTGCCTGCCTTCAGGAGTTTGTTCAGTGATTCTTTCATGCAAAAGGCAAGAGCAGCCTTGATGGGTAAATTTGTCCTTTTCCTCCCACGCTACAGGTGTACACAAGCTCTTTCTTTTCTATGCCCCCATGCAGTCATTTATACATCCATCACTAAATTACAAAGCTCCACTCTTCTCTTTCTCGGCTTGAAAAACTTAAATCAGCACATTAGCTGTCCTATCCTAACTAGCAGTCAGAGCCTTCTCACAGGGGATGAAAGGTGAATAAGTTTGAGTTGCCTTGCAATGGGAAGAGCTCACAGTACAGGCCTTCAAATGATTGTCAAGAGCTGTAAGCACTGAGCAGTTACATAAAAAAATGGATCTTATCAGCATCGCTCTTTCCTGCTGCAGTTGTCTTCCTAGAAGGGAGGAGTGATAAGACCAGATATATCCAAGGATATTAATTAGTCTCCTAAGGCTGTGTGTGAGGTTCCCAACTGTGAATTTCGTTTAGGTGGGTTTTCACTAGACTCTGGCTCTAAATGAAGGCTGTAGGCTGATAGCAGTGTCTAGGTGGGAGGCAGGATTTCAAACACATTTGCTCGGTATTTCAGCAAAACTTAGAAGTGAGTGATGGAGCTGACTTGAACAGTTATTCAAGTTAAACTAATGCTCAGATTGAATGAACACTCACTCTCCAAACAGGGTAATATTATGTCAATCATGTTACTCCTAATATCCAAGTGAACTAAATCCCTTTTTTGCAATGGTTTTCAATTCTTTAAGGCCATTTGCCCTTGCTTCTGCCAGCTACTTTTGGTTTTCTGGCGGCAGATAATGCTGGAGGGTATATAGGTGCATATTTTTCACATTCCAGCATGGCTGTGAAATAGAAATTTGCTATCTACCACCTCTCTGGACAGTGAGTTCCAGTGTTCCACCATCTTCACTGTAAAAAATGCCGTCCTTATATCCAGTCTAAATCTACCCTCTTTCATTTTAAAGCTATTATTCATTGTCCTATCACTACAGGTTCTACCAAAAAGTTTGTCCCCATCTTTGCTGAGGCCCCCATTAAATACTGGAAGGCCACTGTAAGGTCTCCTCAGAGTCTTCTCTTGAACAACCCCAGCTCTCTCAGCCTGTCCTCACAGGGTAGGTGTTCCATCCCTCTGATCATTTTTGTGACCTGCTCTAAGAGGTCCGTGCCTGTTCCAACCCCCTCACGGGATTTCAAAGGATGAACGCTGTGTGCTGTCTTTATCCAACCTGTGTGCCAAGTGTGATAAACTCTGTCACATGTCTTGCATAAACACTGCTTCAGAGCTTCACAATGTACCTTACCTTTAGTGTTAAGCCAACGTGGTTCCAGTCTCATGCAGAAGAGGGCTGTTTCAGAATTTCTTGGACCTTCATCTGTGTATTTCCACCCCTTTCTTTTTTCCTGGCAGTCGTTCTTTTGCAGCCAGATGATGAGCATAGGGTTTTTTTGCTGTTGATTTGGCTTGGTTAGTTTGATTTTTATGATGAAGTTTATTTTTAGCTGGACCAACTTTTCAGGATGATGAGTTTTAGTGCTAGCACAGAACAGGCAAACAAGAAAATGAGAAGGTTGTGTTGAGGAGTGCAGAATTACCCCTTTCAGAACATAGCACACAGAGTACCATGAATCACAGAATTACGGAGGCTGGAAAAGACCTCCAAGATCATCAAGTCCAGCCTATAACCTAACACCACCACATCAGCTAACCTGTGCCACCAAGTGCCACATATATCTTTTCTTAAAGACCTTCAGGGATGGTGACTGCACCACCTCTCTGGGCAGTCCATTCCAGTGCCTAATCACCTTTTCTGTGAGGAAGTGGTTCCTAATACCCAACCTAACCCTCCACAGCTTCAGAGTATGCCTTCTTGTCCTGGGAGAAGAGCCTGACCCCCACCCGACTACAACTTCACTTCAGGGTTGTAGAGAATGCTGAGGTTTCCTCTAAGTCTCCACCAGGCTGAAAGCCCCCAGCTCCCTCAGCCTCTCCTCATTAGACTTTCCCTCT
The DNA here is from genome assembly GCF_015220805.1 of Pogoniulus pusillus. Classification (NCBI taxonomy): domain Eukaryota; kingdom Metazoa; phylum Chordata; class Aves; order Piciformes; family Lybiidae; genus Pogoniulus; species Pogoniulus pusillus. The sequence continues at coordinate 31,647,404 of NC_087264.1, read as the reverse complement.
AGCCCCTTCACTGGTCTTGTTGCTAAGTCATGAAATGATGAAGTCAGGAAATCAGTCCTTGATAAGTAGCAGTAATACTTCTCACCATTTCACTGCATAAATAGTATAGTGTGTGGCGCTAAATACATAAATATACAGTAAAGAAGTGAAATCTTGCAAAAAACCTGAGTGCTAAGACAAGCTGATGCAGATGACAGGCATTTGCTCCTTATTTAAGCAAAGGTGTAAGGAATGCAGGCAGTGATCTATTCTTTGTGCTCTAGGCGTATTTTCTATAGTCTGAAGTCCCACTTGTGCTCCACAGCACAGCCGCTCTGTGGAACACTTTACCTTTCACAGACAGGACTTTGGTGGAGCTGGTTTTCTTTTAACTAACCTGCTTCTTATACCACTGTCATTTCCAGCAGTTTTGTTCAGGTGAGAAATAAAATGTTCTCAGTTTGTCAAATGTATTAAATAGATAAAGTAAGTCAGCAACAGATGTTAAGGCTGTTTTCTAGCATATGCCAGCCATTGACAACCTAGTGATGACTTCTCTGAGCTAACTCTGGTGTCTCTCATATACAGACAGCGTCCTGCACTTGGTGAGTGCTTAGCATCCCTTGCAGCAGCCATCCCGGTAGCATTCCTCGAACCTTCCCTCAACCATTACAACCCCTTGTCTGTGTTCAACACAAAGAGTGCAAGAGAAAGAGCCAGTAAGTACTGTTCTAACAACAACAAAACAACTGTCCCACTCATTTCGCTACCATGGCTGGCATCAGGTTCTAATAGACTCTTAATTGCTGAATAAGCATCCTTCAGTTTCAAATCCCAACATCCCAGAACTGGAGTTCTTTCTTTGCATTCTTATTGGGCAAGAGATGTGCAGAGTTCAGGAACTACATAGTTTAGTATTGATCTCACTCGTGATTTTGAGCTGTTTGTTTCCATTTCTCTGAGGTGGGTTTAATCTTTTGCAAATTGAAACAAAAATTGTAACTTATCATGGAAACAGTAACCAGAATGTACCCCAAATTGACAGAAGCTCTCAGTTCTGGACTTCTGCATAGCTGGGATGCCCACCAAATAATCAGAGGACACCTTATGGTGAAACTATGGCTTTATGCTGTGTGCACATCATCAGAAACACATGGTTTATTAAATGAGAAACCTGTCTGTACCCCAGAGCCTTCCCATAGCTATGTTTGCCCTGGTGACAGAAAGATCCTGAGTGCAAATCTTTGTATATGGGGTTTAAACACAGAGGAGTGTAAGTGTTCTCTTCTCTTTAGTAATTTAATCTCTTGCTTTTCTGCCCTTCCTCACAGTTTTAGGTATGCCTGATACAGTAGAAGAGATGTGTCCAGAAATCCCTCAGCTAGATGGACTAATAAAGGAAATCAATGATTTAGCAGAGTCTGGGGCAAGGTATACAGAAATGCCTCACGTAATTGAGGTTATCCTGCCCATGCTGTGCAACTACTTATCCTACTGGTGGGAAAGAGGGACAGAGAGCATTCCTCAGGGTGCGGGGCCTTGCTGTACCATGATAACATCTGAGCACCTGAGCATCGTTCTTGGAAATATCCTGAAAATCATTAACAACAACCTGGGAATAGATGAAGCATCTTGGATGAAAAGAATTGCAGGTACTGTACATATTTTTAAAGAGTAACTGTATCTAGTAATGTTTAATCATTTCACTGTAATTTTCCATATTACCTGATGATGATATCATAATCATTTGTAATTAAAAAGAGCAAGTAAGGGAGATAACAAGGTAGATAAGCACTAATGCAAGAAATAAATTGTAATCTTTAAAAGCTTATATTATTATTATTGCTTTAGTGTAGCCTCACTGCGAGCAGAGGACTTCCTATACAGCATTTTGAAAGTCTTACCCTCTCTGTGCACTATGCAGGAGCCTTAGTATTGCATTTAGAGTTATGAACTCTATTGATTTTCCAAGACCCTTAAGAATTGAGCATTGCAGCAGAGGGTGTAAGCCCTATGATTTCTTTTAATGAAATACCAGGCCAAAAAGGAAATTAAGCGTATATGGCAAAATAATCCCAGGAGTAACCCTAGCTCAAAATTAGTTGCTTTGAGTAACTGGCAGCTACTAAGTGAATAGAAAAATGCCTCAAAATACCCTGCAGCAAGTGGTAGGTAGTTAGCTAAATATACTTACTGTATGGAGATGTTGTAATTCATATTAAACAGCACAAGGGTACAGTGCACAATAAAGAGATTAAAGGAAATCTATGTAAAGGGAATAATGCCCTGCTAGATTTTACTGCAGCATTGCTGCTGGGTTTTCAGCATCACTTTAAATAATAATAAAGATTCCATTGAAGTTTTGTAAGAAATTTGCTGCCTAATTGTACAGACCACTTCTGCAGTGGCTGCTTATCTAGGTAAGGAGATAATGTACCAGCGTGGTTCTTGCAAGGACTTTTTAATTCAGGTGATCTGCATTTTATTACGAATGGCTGTACAAACCAGATCTATAATCTGGAACTAGACATTCATTCTCTATGCTTTACCTTGCCCCAGGCAAAAGAGGTGAAGGAATTCTTCCAGAGCACTGCCTTTGGAGTATTTTCAGATAAAAGAAAACCCCACACACTCAACAAAACCATGGCAATTTAATTGATGTAAGACTGGAATATTTGTAATCTGAATTGCCACTATCTAGCTTTCAGTCTCTGGATAAGCACAGTTGTTACAAAGCTAGAGTCATTGTGGTGGTAATAATTTTATGATCTGCAGAAGCACACAAAGCACTGTGGAGCTTTTGTTACCTAGAACTGCAGGGTTCATATTAATGGAGAACATCAATTCTGTATTAATCACAGGATTGACTAACATTTTTATATGTAGTTTATGCTCAACCCATCATCAGCAAAGCCAGGCCTGATCTGCTCAAAACTCACTTCATTCCAACACTGGAGAAATTGAAGAAGAAAGCTATAAAGATTGTGATGGAAGAGGAGCAACTGAAAGCAGACAGCAAAACTGACACACAGGAAGCTGAGCTACTCATTCTGGATGAGTTTGCTGTTCTTTGTAGAGACCTTTATGCCTTCTATCCAATGCTGATACGTTATGTAGACAACAACAGGTAAATAAGTCATTACACTCATGTTTGTTAGTTATTAGTTAGTTAATGTACTGGAGCCCCTAATCAGAGAATCAGAAAGAACACAGTGCTCTCAATGCTGGGTGATTATCAGATCCGAAGTGTGGTTAAGAAGACGATTTGTAGAATGATGTACACTTTCACACTATTTCCTCACAGACATTTGGCTTATTTGGTTGTTTTAGCTACACTGTAGAAGGCATGTCCTGACCAGCCTTGCTGAATGTGCCACTGCAGCCCAGGGACATTACAAATGCTAAGATTAAAAGCTCAGATAAGGTCCTTAATGGAAGGGTGAAAAAAAATTACCTCAACTGCATCATTCTGTTTGTAGATGATAGCACAAGGTGTTGTAGTGCCTTGGAAATTCCAGAAGTTTTTCTCCTCAGCTGTTGACTGAAGGATTATTCTGTGCTTACACTTCTTCCTTTTGTCCCAGAACACTGACCCCAAAGTAGAAACATAGAATGCATTGGGTTAGAAGAGACCTCCAAAGGTCATCTAGTCCAACCTCCCTGCACTAAGTAGGGACATCCTCCGTTAGAATGGCCCCTTCTTCAGTGAACAAGGTGACACAGAAGTGCCTGTACAGAGCTGCAGCTCTCTCACACACGCATGCAATCAAGAATCTACACAGCAGTGGCCACCTAGCCTGAGTTGGGTCTAACTTGCTCCTAAGGGACAGAGGGCTGACAGCCACAGAGGCTCTTGAGAAGAGCATCTGAAGTGTCTGTAATGCCTCAGTGTCTATGGTACCTTAGTCCTGTCCTTAGCAGGTTGTCTTCTGTAGACAACCATCTCCATTCCTATTTTTCAGGTGTTAGTACCTGTTAGGCTTGTTAGGAGCATTTGTGAGAATGATTTGCTTTTTCTAGATGAACACAAGCCTTTACTATGTCAGACCTTGTTGGCAAGGAAATTCTTCCAATTTTTTAAAAGCTCAGATTTAACTTAGCTGTGGAGAAATGCAACTGCGAAGAGTCAGTGAGCATACATTATCAACTAATGATTGCTTCCCTGCCTGCTGCCAGATGCCCATGTTCTGTATAGTCACATTCATCCATTTTAATTTAGAGACATAGAGAAGGGCTTCAAGTTAGTTCACTTGGCCAAGACTGCTGAGCATCCTTGTGGGAACAGACCCAGGACTGAATCATAGAATGTCTTAGGATGGAAGGGACCTCAGAGCTCATCTCCTCCATCCTCACCACCATGGGCAGGGGCACCTCACAAATAGACACAGATGCTCAAGGCTTCATCCAACCTGGCCTTCAACATCCTCAGACAGGAGGCAGCCACAGTCTCCCTGGGCAGCCTGTTCCAGAGTCTCACCACCCTCACACTGAAGAACTTCTTCCTTGGCTGCAGTCTAACCCTGCTCTGCCTCTGCAGCCTTACTGGAAAATGCCTTCAGCCATTAAAAGGCAGCTCTAAGGTCCCCAAGTTCCTGGATTGCAAAAGTAAAGCAACTGAAGCAGTCAATCCATGCAGCTCTACCCACCCAGTCATTTCCCTGTATGCTTCCTTCTTGCCCCATGACGCTGTTATCTTTTGGATCAACACTACATTTTTATAGCAAAGTTTTATTGTGGAGAAAAACAAAAAAGAAATAGAGAAATGCTTGGAGTTTTGCCTTTCAGCCAGGTCTTTTTTCTAGTTTGATTCACAGAAGAGGCACAAAAATATGTGTTGGTTCCATGGAGGGGAGGAGCAGGCAGAAATAAGTATCCAGGAATTAAGAGTTTTGTTGGCAATGGGCTGAACTCCCATGAAAAATGATCTTTCTAACTGTGGTAATGGAAAATTGAAGTGATTCTCATGAAATTCCATTATTAACTACACAAATGAATCCTTAATTTATTAAATAGAGATTGTTATATTTAGTGGTCTTATTTGAAGTGCCTTATTTGAAGTTTGCCTTCTTGTTCTCATTAGAGCAAGTTGGCTGAAGAAACCAGATGCGGATTCCGATGAGCTCTTTCGAATGGTCGCTGAAGTTTTTATCCTGTGGTGTAAATCACATGTAAGAGAGGATGTACACTTTGCCTTTCATTCTGTCTTCAGATATTATTAATGTGGGAAGTGCAGATGAATTAAACTTCTGATGTTTGTTTATTTGTTTGTTTTGCGTTTGTTTTTTTTTTTTTGTTCACTTTTATCTTTAGAATTTCAAAAGAGAAGAACAAAATTTTGTGATTCAGAATGAAATCAACAATTTGGCGTTTTTAACAGGAGACACCAAAAGCAAGATGTCCAAAGTAAGTGAATTAAAATTTGTGGATCAGTTAAATCTTCAGCATGTGTTTAGTACTTTGTAGGAAAGCTCTGAAAATCTGTGTAGATTGCAGCTGCTATGCTGATAGAAGAATGAGAAACTTGGTTTGCATTTTTGATGATAGACATGACAATCAGTATGCAAAATGTAGGCTATGGACCTTAAAGCTACTTTCTAAATGCCTCCTAAGCAGTCAAAGACACAAGAATAAATTAAAGGTGGTGATTTGGAGATGTTACATGTATAAGAATATGGGGTACAGTATGTACTAGGGGTTGTTGATCTTTCAGAATTAAAAAAGGATAAACTATATAACAAAAACCAGGAAAGAAGGAGGGTTTGCCTGCCCTTTGTGCTGTGAGCAGCAGTCAGGGTTATATAACTCAGCTGCCTCTCCTCAGGCACACAGCATGCCACACATGCAGCTCTCCTTGTTTCTTATAAACAACCACGTTCCCCTCTCTCGTGTTCGTTTTCAATGTGACAAGATGCTGACATGATGGCTGGAAAGTACATCTGTTAGCTGCACAGTAGAGACAATAGATCCTGTCAAGGTAAAGAGCTGCTGCTTTGAGGCTAGCTGAGGAGAATTGCCTTACTCAGCTGAGGCTGGCTGAAGTCCAGTTCCAAATCAGTGCTGGTGATTGTAGAAAATAACTCTTTGCTTTATTGCTGTTTGTAATGTGTTTGGAGTTACCCTATTTTGCAGAGAGGCAGGGTCTCAGTTTTCTACTTACCTATATTTTGTCTGTAACCTAATTCCTCTAAGTCCACTCTTAGACAGCAGGCAGTCAAAATGTGCCTTTGTAGTTCTTAATTCTCTTTTTAAATGTTTGCAACTTTTCTGATCTGTCTGTAAAGTTCTGTACACTGATTAAGCCAAACCCTAGTACTGGAATGTTTACAGGCAACAACAGCAAATTTTCTGCTTGTCTTCAGTTCATGACTGACACTGAACAGCAATCCATGCTACATAGAGAATTTCATATTTGGATAAAAGGGAGCTTCTAATGTATAATTCAAAGAACACAGAAAATTCCATCTTTGGATAAAAGGAAGCTTCTGATGTGTAATTCAAACTACATAGAGAATTCCATGTTTGGATAAATGGAAGCTTCTTCTGTGTTTTCTTGTTTCCAAGATGCAGCTTCTGGAAACTGTAATGATCTTGAAATGTTTCCATTATCTTATTAGTTGTGGCCATTCCTCAACTGCATAGTAATAGTCTAACACCTACTTCTATACTTTCATTGTGTGGTAATCACTACACATACATTTCATACCTATGCTTCAACATTTGTGTGTTGGAATTGGCCCTAATAAGCCAAGAAATAGGAGTACTGTTAAAAATAACCCCAAACCAGAATGCCCTGGAATCAGGTGATTTGTGTTTACTTTCAGTTGTGTCTGACTGCAGGATTGATAATAGGATAACATATGATGTTTACATTATATGTATGATAGAAAGTGTCAGTGTCACGTTCTAGTCAGTTGCCAAGACAGGAATGACAAAAGAAAGCTTTACAAAATGAAGAATGTGTATCCTTCCTACTGCTCCAATCTGCATCAGGCAACAGGAATGTCACACCAACAGTCTCTGCGACCCAAATTGCAATTTAGTTTTGAAATTCCTCTTTAAATGGTTGTTGTGTCCATAGAAATCTGAGTATTTATGATTGTACATAATATATCCTTATAAATATATTTGCACGTGTAAAGAGGGGTGCAGATGTATATGTGCATGGGAATTTTCTTCATGTCAGTATAAACTGCAGGGAGATTATATTTTTTTATATGCATATTCTATTTTGTAAGCATATTAATATCAGAGCACAGTGTTCAAGATCCCTGTGCATGCATATTGATAATATAGGAAGATACAAAAGATTGTATTATTCATGCCTGAATAGCTTATTACTATTCCATATCTGCAGGAGAGATTGCAGAGCAGCTGATCATTTAGACAGTCATTTGTTTCAGAAGGACTTAAATGCCATGATGCAGTACATCAGGAGTCTTTGAGGTGTTGTGCTGGCTTTCTAGAGAGGATTTCTAAGCTGGAAATTGATAACAGTTTGTGACATAAAATTTAAGTGCTCTAAACTGGGCACTTTCAGTAAAGCATACATTTAGATTTTATTCTCTTTTAAGGCTGTGTAGTTTAGAATAAAGAAGAAATTCTCTAAGTTACCGAATTTCAGGCTTTCTTAAGAGGTTTGGTACTTGAACCCTCAGAGAATAACCACTCCATCAGTTCTGTCTTTAACATTCCTCTCAGAGTGTAGCAAGCTAACAGAGGAACTACTGATAAAGAGAAGAGTGCTAGTTGTTCTGCATTCACACTGTGTTTAGTAGAAGCAGTCATTATATCCAGTGTTTATCAAGCATGAGGATATACAGATAGCTGCACAAATGAGCAGTGACCATTAACAGTTGGCCCAAGACATAACAATTGGGAGTCTCTTACAGAAATAGGGCCCTGTGCTGATCTGCTTTAAGCACCTGTCTGCCTTACAGCAGAGACTGAGAGACAAGGCACTGTGGTAGTACCAGTGTATTAGGTGTGAAAGGTTCTAGATCTTTATTTGCCGTATGCAGAACGAAATACGCAGGCTGAAGAGTTCAGGTTGCGTTACTCATGGGTAGCCGAGAGCAGTGGTCACAAATGACTCATCCTGACAATAGAGTGCTAAAGTACTCATGTGTTTTGCTGATACCATAATTAACTCTGTTCATGTTTCCTCAACTCGACGTATTAACAGCTGAGCAAGTGTTTTAATTTTTCTTTTCTAAAAAAACTGGCAGCAGATTGCTCGGAGGGGAATGGTAAGTTAGAGAACTACCAGCCCGAGGGAGACTGCTAACTTAGATTGCATTTGAGATCTGCCACAGAAGCGTGGAAATGGAGAAGTTAAACACATCCAGCTCCACCCACCTGGTGTTTTGAACCCTGAGTAGGCTTGTTGATAAAACAGCATTTTGATTAAGATGCAAGGATGTCCTCTTCTGTTTTACAGTTACTTGGTGTAAAAGCTTAGCTGTGTACATTCCTACCTAAATAACCAATGTGCAATACAGATGTGGGCAATTCTGTGGAAGTTTTGAAATGGAAATGAATGTGTGGCTGGCTCTATAACCACTTGCATATCCTACTGTACTTTTCATTGTGCATATTTTTAATCTATTTTTTAAATAGATTGGAACAGAGCCATTACAAAAACTGGAGCCATTCATGAAATGCAAGGTTATGCTGTGCCACAACATTGTGATTGGCACCCATGTGTAATGTGTAACACATACTACTTGCCACTGTGTGAGAATTAGAGAATTTTATGTTTGCATTCTCTGCAAGAATTCTTAGACCTCTTCTTTGAGACTATTTTAATGGCACAGAATAAATTCCTCTAGCTATACTATGGTAAACCATGAGTGGATTACTTTGATGGACATCTTGACTAAATTACATGTGATCAATGCCTTGTCCTTACTTGCCTTCAGTCTGTATCTGCCAAGCCAGGTCTGTATAGCATTTCCTTATTTCACACAGTGGACATTTTCAATGAAAATTTCCTTTTTGTCCAAGTAAGATAATGAACATCCTAAGGTGCTTAGCACTATCTGATGTTTAGTCTTTCAGACATTCACGACTTGTAGCTGCCTTTCTTTGCTGTGCTATAAATACAGTGGCATATAAAACCAGATTTTAATAATAGCTTGGCTTCAGCCTGTTGAGACTAATTCAAGTATCACAAGATAACAAAATTGCTGCTGGAAGTATCACAGAAGGGGAGGCTTGTTTGCATTTCTGGGTTTTCTGTTCATTTTTAACCAACAAAAGTATTTTCCCGTGCCTGAACAATGATTCTAATGAGGAAGAGTTGCAGGTTTTGCTGCTTTACCAGAACTACATGGGTTTGTTGTTTTGCCTCTTAACACTGCCTGGCACAGCAATGATGTAGTAGTGTTGACTATGGAATACGTGTTTATTTCAATGTATAAAGGATACTAATATATTATACAAGGAAAAAACCCCATATATGTCTGAGAGTTACAGCTGGATTTTTACCAGCAGTCTCAAAATGCTGGGATATGAGCTTAAGTCAAGTTTTGTCCCAGGCTGTCTTCAAAACTGTAATCAATTATGCACTGGGAAAATACATCTATAAATGAAATGCTACATCTTCACAGTGATGTTTTTATTTCCATTTCTAAACATATTTTTTTCTCAATCATATTTTGGTGGAGAAAAGAGATAGGAAGACCCATACTGAAGAAAGTAATATTTTTCATTATTGGGTCAGCCAGAGCTCCAGCTGCTTCCTCCTTTTAACACTTCTGGGAAAAGATATACAGTAGTTCATATGTCGATGTGTTTGCTTCCTAGATGTACTTCCTTGTATGCTGGAGCAACAAATGATAGTGCTGAATAGCAGCAGATAAATTCAGAAGTTCAATTATTTATAACAAGGACTAAGCTGAATGAAAAAATATTTCCCTAATATTAGTTTGATTTTGCACTTTAAATCTATTGGTCTAGCTACAAACTTATTTATCCTGATAAAGCTGAGTAAGTTTATTACTAACTTGTACAATTCTCATCTTTTCATCTCTCTTACTTACGTTTTTTTCCCCTTTTATTTTTCTTTCATACAGGCCATGCAAGTAAAGGTACAGGTCAAAGTGCATGATGTGTCTTTGTTTTAGATTTAGAGATGATCAGGCTCCAAGCATTCTTTCCATTGGTCATAGCAGTGGCGTCACAAAGTGAAGGCTCAGGTTCCAGCTATTGTAATGCTTTTCCAAGTTAAAGTGATAGCATTTGACCAGAGCAGGTGAAATTCCCTTTGGCACTCCTCAATGTTACTTATTGTTGAATTGTGCAGTAAATTTACCTTTTCTAGTTACTTTAGATGTGCATTCTGCCTCTGCTGTCTTTCTGCATTCTGATTTTTAAAATTTTTATATATATGCAGCCATGAAAGCAGTGCCCAAGTAGAGTCATCAAAAACATGGGTTTGACTAAGCATATTCAAGAAAAATGTATAGAAGAAGTGTGCCCTACCCTGTCTGTAGCTGAACAGAATATTGGTTTAGAACCAAAAAGTTTAATCAAGTTCCAGAGTTTAAATCCTGCCTTTTTCCAAAGTTACAATTACCTTTACTAAAGCTGTGAGGTGTGACACCTTTCCATTCACCCTGTGTGCTGAGAAACACACCTGGTGCTGTGAGGAGTTTTATCAATTCAGTTGGAAGCACAAGCTAAGAGGTGAGCAGTTGTGTTAAAGTAACAGACCTGATTTTGTGCTTTACAATTGTCAGAGTTCCCCAGCTACATAAGACAAGATTTAATGAATTGTCTCATTATAGTATCAGAGAGTGGAAGGCCTAAGGAGAGTTGGAAATACTGAAAGTCTTAATTCCATCCTCCTAACCACTTTCAGGAGATTTTTAAAATATAAACAAGTAATTTCTTCAGTTGTATAGTTAATTATTATAAACGGTCTGGAGAAGCTGGGGTTCTCTTTCTCTATAGGTTTGTTGAAGAAGTGACCCTTTGTGTGTTGAAATCCTCAGGCAGGATGGTTAGGTGCTGTTAAGGAACCAGATTATATCATCATGCTTGTTGAACTCCTCTTAGCACAGTTAATTGTTTAGGGGAAAAAGAGTCATGTTAATTGTATAGTCAATATATACAGATAAGAGACATTCAGTGCTCTTAATACATGAAATAATTTGTATGAGCTTGCAGTATGTTCATGCAGCCCAGAAGGCAAAGCTTATCCTAGACTGCATCCAGAGCAGTGTGGGCAGCAGGACAAGAGAGGGATTTCTGTCCTTTGACTCTGCTCTGATGAGACCTCACCTCCAATCCTGCCTCTAAGTGTGCTGTCCCCAGCAGAAGGAGGACACAGAGAAGCTGGAGTGAGGCCAGAGAAGTGTGAGGCCACAAAGATGATCCAAGGGCTGAAGCACCTCTGTTGTGAGGACAGACTGAGGGAGCTGGGCTTGTTCAGCCTGGAGAAGAAAAGGCTCTAAGGGGACCTTAGAGCTGCCTGCCAGTACCTGAAGGGATCCTGCAGGAAGGCTGCAGAGAGACTTTTCATCAGCCTGTCTAGAGACAGGACAAGGGAGAATGGTTTGAAGCTGAGGCAGAGCAGGGTTAGGCTGGAGCCGAGGAAGAAGCTTTTCAGTAGGAGAGTGGTGAGACTCTGGAACAGGCAGCCTGGGGAGGTTCTGGTTGCCTCCTCCCTGGGAATGTTCAGAATGGACCTCTGAGATCCTTAAGCCCAGCCATTTCACTCAGTCCACCAAATCTGGCACTACGCCATGGCTCCAAGCACCATGTCTATGTGACTTTAAACACATCCAGGGATGAGCAGCCAACTCTAGTTAAGAGGTGTCTCTGCTCATGGTGGGGAGGTTGGAGCAGATGATCTCTGAGGTCCCTTCCAACATGAGCCATCCTGGTTTTATTATGACTCCACTTACACATTTATCGGCAGGAGCTGTGAATTCACAGACAGCAGAATATGATGGCAAAGGCAGAATGGATCTTTCCATCTTCTAAAAGTATTCAGGTTTTAGGTTTTACCTGTCTTCTTCAGGCCTAGTTATTAATCTCCAATCCAAATAAAGACAATTTGGGATGCATAATGTCCCCAAGCACAAAGATGCAGAACAGCAACCCAGTGTATCATCTTATTTTCCTTACTTTCTTTACTTTTCATTTTTAATCTATTATCTATCCTGATAGGCCTTGTTTAAGGTGCATGGTGACGCCACTGGAGTACAGTGACACATTGTGGGGTTTGTCTGTCTGCTGTCAGTGTACAGTACAAAGAACGTCATTATTTAGCCATTACATCACTGCTGTTTCTAAGGCAAAAGCAAAGCTTTGAGGCAAAGTACTCTTGCAATTGCTAGTTCCTTAAGAAAAGAAGCCACATCCATTGTGTGTTCCCTCTGACCTGCCAAATGCTGCACCCCAGCTATGCATGCCGAGACGGATCACGTAGAAACCAGAACCTGCTGAAATTTGCTAGGGTAGAATGTCTCTGGCTGCCCTTTATTTTCTCCCAGCAATGGCTCTGGTAACAAATTGCAATGGATCCTGCTGTATCCTCATGTGCAGATACACCATGTGCTATAAAAACGAGTAGGCAGTGAAACTTCATAGACAGAGGGAAAAGGATGTGGAGGGTTGAATGCAAACATTTGCTGTCTTGTAGTGTTGCATAAGCCTGGAGGCCTAGTCCTGAAATCTCATCTTAGGCAAAACTCCTTTTGAGTGTGGTAGGAGTTTGTTCTAGGTACAGAATTCAGAACTGGCCTGGTTCGATGTTGTTGTTTCCCACATGTTCATGAAATCTGTGGGTCTGTTCTGGAGACTTTGGTTCACTGTGCCATGAATGAAAAGTTGTGTGTGAAGTGCTGCTGTATGGTGTCTGTTGTAATAAGCTAGGGCAGATGTTCTTCTGTTGTGCTGTTCACTTCTCTGTTTCCTTTGTTTCCCTATCACTTGTGGGCTCCAAAGATGCAAAAGACTTGATTTTTTTCCATCCCAGAGTTCTCTCCATTAGCCAAAGCTTAAAGGCAGTGCTTCTCCCAGAGGCTCTATTTAACTGGCACGTTAGTGCACTGACTGAAAGCCTTTGGGGTGCTGGCATCATTCAGGGGGACAGTCAGACAGTATTCATCCATCCATACAGACTCTGAGTAACTGGTGTTTTAGACACCCAGACTCTGCCTGGGTGTCTAAAACAACCTAAACACCTTCAGTGTGCCTCTGTAACATTGACAACTGTCTCCTGAGACTGGCTCAGCTTTTAGCTGGTTTGAGAGGTAAGATCCAGAAAATACAGTTAGATTCCCCTGTAGAACACACACAAAAGTGTGCTGCTACCATTAAAACATTCCTATTGCTGCAGTCTCTGCTTTGGCACACACCAAAAGTGTTCTGCACACTTCCCACTCCAGACTGTGCAGCCTGCCTCCGATGTAGCACGTTTGTTTAATTGCACTACATCAGGAACATAGCTTCCTTAGATCCTTAGGGGAAGGGCATGTGGGAAAAGGCTCATCAGAGACTTACAGTCCTTTTCTGGATCTTTCATTGTAGTCTGGAGGACAAGATCAAGAGAGGAAGAAATCAAAACGTAGAGGGGATTTGTACTCCATACAAACATCCTTGATTGTAGCTGCACTTAAAAAGATGCTGCCTATTGGTTTGAATATGTGCACTCCTGGAGATCAAGAGCTCATCTCTTTGGCCAAGACTAGATACAGCCACGTAAGTGTCTTCTCTGTAATGGTTTTTACTTTACAAACTGATCTTTGTGGCATAGGTATCTAAGCAGTCAATATCATTGAATACATCCATTTACTGTAGCCAGTTCCAGCAGTTAGCTGTGCACTCACCACACAAAGTGGTGCATGTAGAGAGCTGCCATGATTCCCTTGGCAGTTTCAGTGTCTGTGATGTACATTTTTATATGTGCATGTTCATTTGGACCAAATGAGGTTCAGTGAGTCAAAGTGCAAGATCCTGATCTGGGTTAGGGCAAACTCAGGCACAAATCCAGGCTGGGTGCAGAGAGTGTCTAGCAATAGGACAAAGGGGAATGGTTTGAAGAAAGAGAGCAGGGTTAAACTGGATCTGAGAAAGAAGTACTTCAGGAGGAGGGTGGTGAAACCCTGATATAGGCTGTCCAGGGAGGCTGTGGCTGCCTCCTGCCTGGGGGTGTTGAAGGCCAGGCTGGATGAGGCCTTGTGCAGCTGAGTCTAGTTGCAAGGTGTCCCTGTCCCTGGTGGGGAGGCTGGAGCAGATGAGCTCTAAAGTGCCTTCCACCCTGAGCCATTCTAGGATTGCATGAAATACTGAAATACCAACAGCTCTCTTTAATTCTCTTCAGTGTTTAATCTTTGGTTTGTGGTGAAAGTTAGGGAAGGGCTTTGCTCCATGCCCTTTGGTGTCTGAAGTTCTTTGAAAACAACAGAGGTTAAGTTGCATTATTAAAGTAAAGCTGCTCTGTGTTCCCCATGTTCTCATGAGATGAGTCATAAACTGAATTGGAAACTGCTTCTGCCTTTCTACAGAGGGATACTGATGATGAAGTCAAAGAGCATTTACGCAACAACTTACATCTGCAGGAGAAGGTAATATAAAAGCTACCCTGACCATGCTGACGTGCACTTCTGAAAACACACTGGGCACAACTGTGTGGCATTTAAAAAACGTGAACAGCTGATAGAAAATTTGACTTCTTAACATTTTGCTTCGGTAGTTTTTTTCCTGTCAGTAATTGCCTGTAACCTTGGCTGAAGTTTTCAAGTTTCAGGAAGTCCTGCAGGATGGGCTAAGCGTGAAAACCTGAGATGCTGGTGGGTTTAAAGTTGTCATTACTTGTGATGGTTTGGGTGTTCCCTGCACCCCCACACTTTATGAAATCACCCAGACTAGTCTCAGCCAGCTCTGGGAATATAAATGAAGCTATTTATTTACAGCTAGCACAATGTACAAGCAGCTATTTACAGTATATACAGTTATAGACAGAAATATACAAGGTAAAAGGTAATAAGGAAACACAACTCCCCTCCCAGAAACCTTAGTCCCCAGGAGGGGCTCTCAACCACCCCTGCACCTTCCCCCTGCCCCTCTCAAATTTACCCCAGTCCTAAGGAAGAATAGAGATTCAGCCAAGAGGTTAAGAAGCAAAGTGGGTTAGGCCAAATGGAAGGTGAGGTTAGGGAGTAAGATGTTGCTCAGCCAGCAGCCCAAGCCAGAGTGAGAGAAAATGGTGAGAGTGTTATCTGTTGTTTTCATTTCTTCTTCCCAAACTCCTCAGCAAGACTTCTGAGGGGAGTGGACATCACCATTGTTTTCCTTTCACAGCCTATGATCTAGTTCTTCTCACCAAAACATTCTAGCTAGCTTCAAACTAGCACATTACTTAGAATCAGCTTGACCCAGGAAGAAAACCAAACTATCGCCTTTCAGCTTCTCAAACTGGCACAAATGGATAAATACATTTCTAAGATCTGACTTTTTAAGTGACTATGCTAAAATAAGAAAGGCTGTGTAATCTTAGCACTCACGAGTTCTGCAAGCACATTTATGTTCCTACTACTGATATGCTCAGTGCACTAAGGTGATACCAAGCTGGGGTTTTCATCATCATAAATAATTTAGATCATTGGTCACCATCTTTGAGCATAATAGGAGTAATTCATCTGCCACAGGAGGTGGCTCTCTGGTTGCTGTAAATTTGTGCTTAGATAAATTTAAACTGACCACACTAAATAATTGTAACCTTTTTTTTCCTGTTTCTGCCTTGCAAAAAAAATCCCACAGCCTTTGGCTGTAACTCTTCACCTACTGACGTTCCAGCTCATACACACTCCATGAAACAAATTCTCACTGTGCAGAAGCCCTGCAGGACATTAAGCTCAGTCCCAGTACTATATATGCTTCCTTATGTTTAATGCAGTCAGATGAGATACAGCACAGCCAGAGGGCTGTGTTTGGTTTTGTGAAATAAAAACAACACAGAACCTTGGCTGAAAATGCAGGTCAGTAACTCAACTGTATGCATCATCTAAGGCTGGCTTTGCGAGCAGCCGGCAGGTGTTGGTTTTGACTAAAAGGGAGCAGATAAAGTGGGGCTGTCTGTAACTTTTTTCTTTATTATACTGTGAGAATAATAATGGTGGAAGTCAGTTTCAGTCCCTGTTCAGCTGCTTACATCCCAGTTGTGTTGCTTTTCAGTCTGATGATCCTGCTGTGAAATGGCAGCTAAATCTGTACAAAGACATTCTGAAGAGTGATGAACCTACTGACCCTGAGAGAAACGTGGAACGTGTCCAGAGGATATCAGCTGCCTTGTTTCACCTCGAACAGGTAGGGAGTTAAATCTCTAGACTGTGCTTTAAAGGTGCATGATTTTTTGCCTTGTATTTTGGCCTCAGTGAGTGTGTCTTTACCAAAGTTTCAGGGTAAAAATTGGTTTTGTGCATGCATGCCTGTGCTCACACAGGTGTGTACTTGTGCAGGGCTTTAAGTGGAATTTGTTGCAATGCCTCAATTTAGCTTCAGGGAAAGCTCAAGATGAATTTGCCTCTGCAAAACGGAATGGTTGCAAGAGGTACAGCACACAGATCAGCAGCTTGCATCAGCCAAAAACTCTTCTTGCTGCATTCAAGGATGCTGGAGCAACTTTGGAACTTTGCCTGTTCACAATTTAAAATCAAAAAGATCTTTGTACTCGACCCACAAACAGTTAATCTGCTGAATTTACGAATCATACAGCACAGAAATGCATTCAGAGGGACAGTTTAATGCACATTGTTAGGAAGAGGCAGAAGAACCATTTTGGAGTTTTCCCAGAGTCCCACAGGTGAAATATTCTGATGTCTTGAGCTTTCCTGTGGAAATGGAGAGGTACTATATATAAGGCCCTGATATTTCTTATTTATTTTAAAACAATCAAACAAAATGAACTAAACCCCCAAATAAGAACTTTTCAGGTCACAGAGGGGCATGGTAACTGCGGTACTCAGCTCTCGTGGGGCCATGTCTCAAATACTATGTTCAGTTTTGTGTCCCTCACCACAAGACAGACACTGAGGTGCTGGAGTATTTCCAAAGAAGGGCAGCAAAGCTGGGGAAGGGTCTAGAAAACATCTCTTGTGAGGAGTGGCTGAGGGAACTGGGTTTGTATAGCCTGGAGAAAAGGAGGCTGAGTGGAGACCTTGTCACTCCCTACAGCTCCCTGAGTGGAGGTCTGTGCAGCCCAGTATCACATTATGGAACAAGAGGAAATGGCCTCAAGTTGTGCCAAGGGAAGTTTAGGTTGGGTATTACGAAGAATTCCTTTACTGAAAGAGTTGTCACACATCTGAACTGCTTGCTCGGGAAGATGGTGGAGTGCCCATACTTGGAGAAGAGTCATGCAGATGTATTCCTTAGGACTGTGGTTTAGCTGAGGACTTGCTGGTGTTAGGCTAATGACTGGACTTGATGATCCTAAAGGTCTTTTCCAGCCTAGGCTATTCTGCAGTTCTGTGTCACTTTGTAACTACATTGAACAGCATTTTTTTAAAAAAGGCAAAAAAAAGAAAAAAAGAATGAAAGTTGAAGAGTTTCCACTGTATGTGCTAGAAGACTTTTTCCCCCTAGGTTGAACAACCACTGAGATCAAAGAAAGCTGTTTGGCACAAACTGCTCTCCAAGCAACGCAAAAGGGCTGTGGTTGCCTGTTTCAGAATGGCACCGTTGTACAACCTGCCAAGGTAAATGACCTCAACCTTTGGTGTTTTGGTTTACATTTCTGAGTGCAGATCTTGTTTGTGTCTGTACTTATAGGTGTGTTGATTGTTAGGCTTCTGTCATTTTGGTTAGGAGACCTAAGAATTGGTTCATTATGAGCCCATTCCTCCCCACAGCATAACACAGGAGACAAAATTCTTGTCTCCTGACAGATACAAAGGGGAGGAAAAGGCTTTAGGAATAACACTGCTTCAAAATCAAAATGCTTCAGTTTGTGACAGCTCTTCTGTGTAGTTCCTCAAGTTATCTGTGAAAATTGTTGTGATGTTGCTGTTTCTGTCCCATTTTTTGCCTCTGGCTGCTCTTTTGCTCCTCCTGTGTTTGTGTTGTTTTCTCTTGTTTTAGCTTTATGTGGCTATTCCTCTCCTATTGCATGAACACTGCTTTCTGAGGTAACCTTTCGTGCTACATCAGGAGGTTACAGGCATTAAAGCAGCTGCTGGGGTAGAGCAGTGCAGAATGATAACTTGGACTTGTGTGTTGCTCTGCTTCTTACTCCAGTTGAATGTAGATACTACAAAGTCTAAGAGAAAGTGCATCCTGTGCCTGCATCCATCTACTACTTTAAACAGCACATTAAGACCATGCAGTGTTGCTGTCTGTTCTTTCTCAAGGAAACTGCTTTTCATTCATCTACAGTCTAAGCACATCTTCAATTAAGTTTGCTTCTCATCTTCTGCACTTTTTCACCTTTCACATCTAATATTTTTGTTGAAAAGATTGTTGGCAAAGCATTTAACAGAAGAGCTGTGTTGCTGCTTTCAAATGCCATTTTTAAAGCCAGTCTACTTGCTTGATCACAGCTAAAGGGCTGTAGCTGTGCCACTAAGATTGAAAGTGTTAGATTTGCATGAGACAAATAAAAAGGCTGGTAAGCTGTAAAACCCACAGATCCCTCCTTTACAAAAGGAGTACTGCTAGTCTATAGTAACCTCTGTAAGCCAACATGCTACCAGCAGGCAATCTTTAAAGAACCAGAAAAAGGAAAAGGCTTAAGTACAACATAAGAACAAACTGATGAGTATCAACCATTTCATCTTCAATGGGTTGAGCAGCTCTGAAGAAAGAAATGTGTGGGTGTTGGGTGCTGAGAAGCTCCCCAGGAGCCAGCAGTGCCTTCATGCAGCCCAGCAGGCAGTTGTGTGCTGAGCTGCAGCCAGAGGAGTGTGAGGAGCAGGGCAGGAGAGGGGATTCTGCCCTTTGTCTCTGCTCAGAAATCACCTCTAATCGTGCTGCCAGCTCTGGCATCCCCAGCAGCAGAAGAGCTGGTGTCCCCAGAGCTGCTAGAGTGAGGCCAGAGAAGGCCACGAAGATGATCCAAGGGCTGCAGCACCTCTGCTGTGAGGACAGGCTGAGGGAGCTGGGGGTGTGCAACCTGGAGAAGAGAAGACTCCAGGGGCACCTTAGAGCTGCCTGCCAATAGCTGAAAGCATCCTGCAGGAAGGCTGCAAAGGGACTTTTAATCAGGGTACCTAGAGACAGGACAAGAGGGAGTGATTTGAGGCTGAGGGAGAGCAGGGTTAGGTTGGAGCTGAGAAAGAAGTTCTTCATTGTGAGAGTGGTGAGACTCTGGAACAGGCTGCCCAGGGAGGCTGTGGCTGCCTCCTGCCTGGGGGTGCTGAAGACCAGGCTGGATGAGGCCTTGAGCAGCTGAGTCTAGGTGAGACTGTCAGAATGATGCTTACAATTCAGGGCTACTCCTTTCCCTGCAGGAGCTGGAAGCAGACATAAGCATTTCTGAAGCAGGGCCCTTTCTCTGCACAATACCCAAAAAAGTGGAGCATTGAG
Organism: Pogoniulus pusillus; assembly: GCF_015220805.1. Classification (NCBI taxonomy): domain Eukaryota; kingdom Metazoa; phylum Chordata; class Aves; order Piciformes; family Lybiidae; genus Pogoniulus; species Pogoniulus pusillus. The sequence goes on along the minus strand of NC_087264.1, from coordinate 31,627,892 downwards.
CTTATGAGAGGTGTCCCTGCCCATGGTGGGGAGGTTGGAGTAGATGAGCTTTGAGGTCTCTTCCAACCTGAGCTGTTCTATGGTTCAAGAATTGTGTTTGGAAAAACAAGAGGAAGTGTTATGAGGAAGATCCATTTCAGCACAGCATTTTTGTGAGCTTGGGTTTTTTGTTTGTTTGTTTTCTGGTAAATGTATTCTGGATTCATAAATTCTTAAACACTTCAAATATAGATGAGGACCCAGGTGATAAAAATTATTCATCGTACTACACTTCCCCCCCCCCCCCCCCCCCCCGAAGTTGACAGAGCACTTGCCAAAGGGGCAGAATGAGTTATGAATCTGCATTGTCATTTTCAGGAATAGATGGAGTAATATTCACTGAAGCAGAATGTTTACATTATTTGTGGCTTTAATAGCAAACATTTCTGTGGTGGAAAGGTTGACGTTGGCTCTTCTCAAACTGTATGGTGGATTTTGTGTGGTGTTTGCTCCTCATTTAAATATGAGTGTGAGTCAGATCTACTGGTTTGTCTAGTAGATTCTGGAAATGAACATACTTTAGGCAGGAATTGTGGTGTCTGGACTGCAAAACAGGCAAAAGTGAAAGGATGTTTTGGACTTAGATTCAGGTGGGAAGAGACCTTTAAAGGTCATCTAGTCCATCCCCCTGCAATCAGCAGGCATATTGCAAACAGAGCTGCAGACCCAAGGTTTAAAATGCATTAGTTTGTAGACACATGTTTGTAGTAGATAAATGACAGGAGTCTGACAGGAAGCTCAAGACTGACACACTGCCATGCACCTGGGCCTTTTGCCACCATTTAAACTGATCCTGTTAAGACTGGGTCTTCAGTAGCAGTGGTGAGACTCTGAAACAGGCTGCCTGGGGAGGCTGTAGCTGTCTGCTGCCTGGGGAGTGTTGAAGGCCAGGCAAGATGAGGCCTTGAGCAGCTGAGTCTATTTGCAAGGTGTCCCTGCCCATGGTGGGGAGGTTGGAGTGGATGAGCTTTGAGGTCCCTTCCAATCTGAGCCATTGAAGGATCTCTGAATTGTGGGGAGATTTCCTCAGGTGGAGGATGATTAATTGTGGGAGCCATGTAAATCCCTTTGAACCACTTTCAGGTGCAGCTCTCCTTATCTTGTTTAATTCTTCTCTTTAGTTGCAGCTTTATTTGAAGTGTTAGTTCTAAATGTGATGCTGCAGTCAATTAACTTAAAGGCATTATGGTGGTAGCCTTTCCGCCATTTATCCTAGAGAAATGATTATCTACAGTGAGCAATGAGCTCTCTCTCTTGAAAATTTTCTAGAGATCCTGGTGGCTTTCTATATCATTTAATTCTCCTCTTATTTTCCTCAAAATACATTCTTGCATATATCTATTTTTAGAGAATTCCATTCACATCTTTCAGAAATTGAAATGTCTATTGGTAGATGTTTGCTAAATCACAGGGAAAATAATTGGGTTTCAAAACTAAGTATTCCAAGCACTCCCTTTCCTGTGAAGTGCATGGAAATACAGAAGGAATAGTTAAAACACATCCATTTTTCAAGGAAAAGAAAAAGCTCAATTAGGGAATGCTAAAGTTTCATGCTTTGTCTTGAATGAATGTGCATGGCTTTGAGAAAGTGTCTTGTGTGGTAAAGGTTTTTTCCTCTGAGATGTTTGTATTTTATGTGTGACCCCTTAAGGAAATGAATTTGTCAAAGAGTTTGTGTTCTCGTGTGTCACCTCTGTGTGCACGTAGGTGTGGCAGAGTTGTGCGTGGCGGTTTTTCGTGCCCAGTTTGCAAATACCTTCTTTCAGACTGCTTTCTTGTCTCTCACTCGTGCCTTTCTCCAATGAAAACCTGTATGCTTTTCTTCAGACACAAAATTAGCAATTTCTTCCTGAGCACCTTCCAACGTGTTTGGCTGGAAAAAGTACATGAAAAAACTCAGTATGACAGGCTTATACTCAAGTTAACGGTAATGTAACTTGTGGAGAGCCTCTTGCTTATGCACATACTTATTCCTTCCCAGCCATGAGTTGATCTTACCATAAAACATGAATTTGTACAATTTTCTCAGGGGATTCTGATTGGTCAGTTGGGGGAACAGGATAACAGAATATCAGCAGTGCCAGCAGGCTGGCTCAGTAGCTGCTCCATCATAAAATGGGACTCCATGTGCACAATGCCAGCACATACAGCCAACCCGTGTGGCATTTGGTAGTGGGGCAGGGTAAAAAGCGATGCAGGAACTGTGCGCAACAACCACAGAACAAACCTTCCCCCTACGTGCAATACAAAGATGGAATGGTTTGGCCATGGTCATGTGCAGTCTTGTTGCCATCAGTTGTGTGTTCTGTGGACAGCTTAATGAATGCTGTATAGTAACAGTTAATATGCCCAAGTGTTTTCTCCAGCTGGCCATTTTCTGGGGCAGATTTTGTCTATTCCAAAGCCAGCATCTTGAAAACACATTGATGCTGCCCCAATTCAGAACTGCAAGACAAGAAGCTGAGCTTAGGCTTTGACATGTGGAAGAAGGCAATGGTTGTCTGCAGATAACTTGCTGGAAAGCATTTGATAATTTGATGTTGATAGGCAGCGAATTTCCATCTCATAGGTGTAAGTGCCACCTCCTCTCCTTGTTCTCAGTCATACCCCAGTGTGTATTTTCCCCCTGCTCCAGTTGTGCAGTTTCCTTTCTAATGTCTATCAGCGTCCCTGAAGCCTTTAACACAAAGAGGAATGTATTATGTGTAGAAAATAAGTGGTAAGGCTGTTGAGAAGCACCTGCAGGCTGTGTCCCTGAGTGTGAGCTGTGATTTGTGTCCGGTGTCACTGACCAATCAGAGGATCAGAATTGTACAAATGTGTATCCTTACTAATCATTAACCACATGAGCTGTTTTACTCTGTTCCGTTACCCCTCTTGATCTCACTTTCACAACCCCCCCAGGCACCGTTCTATTAACCTCTTCCTCCATGGCTATCAGAACTATTGGATAGAAACAGAGGAATATGCATTTGAGGAGAAACTAGTTCAGGATTTGGCTGTAAGTACTGACACAACTGGGCACGTTTTCCAGGGCCCACTTCAGTGTGAATTTTATCTATCTACTATAACCTGTGTTTAATCCTTGTGTACTGTATGCATAAACTTACCCAATTCTGAGCCTTATGCTCCAGGGCATAAGGTTGTTTTCTGCTGTGGACAAAGACATTGCCCCTGTAATGCACACTAAAGTGCACCAAAGTGATTTATGCCTTCAGACAAACTATGGGATGTTTACTCTTGGGAAGAGAAGTGGAGCAGATGAACTGTCAGACTGTTTTTGTCTTGATGGTGATTCCTGTATTCCTATATTTTATTTACTGGTTTTTGGTGTCTTTTTAAAGCTTGACACAATTGATTGCTTACCCCTTTAATTTTTTTTTTGACACATGCTATTTAATTTCAACATTTTCAGCTTTGATACAAGTTAATTTTGCTCTTGTTGTAAATAAACACAGCCATATTCAGCAAAAATTTAGTTTACAGGTGTAAAGTGATTGGAGAACTTCAGCACTTGGCTACTGAGTATTCATTCAGAAAGCCTATTCCTTTGTCTCTTCTCTCTAAAATACTTCCAGGTGGCCTATCTCTGTAATATTTAAACACCATGAATGCGAACATGTAGTTTCATGGAGCATATGAAGGTCTATCAGGAGATGCTGCAGTGTAAGCAGAGCAGGCATGGTGTGCTTTTTAAAGGCCTGCTGGTCCAGAAGGTTGGATGTTTGTCAAAGTGACAGCAAACACATTCTTCTCATACTCTGGGCAGCTATATTGTCTGACTTTGCCACTTCTACCTAAAGGAATGAATGAGGCCATTGATCAGATATATTAGGCAAAGCAATCAAAGTGCTGTAGTTCCAAGAATTGTTCTAATTACCTGATTCTACAGGAATTGCCAGCCCTGCCCAGGGCTGGGAGCACAAGTAAGGTAAAGGTGACACACTGCTCTTTGGCCACTGCTGCCTCTTATGTTGCCAACTGCCAGAAATGTTGGAAGTTGACAACAAGAGAAGTCCTTAAACATGTTGAATCGAGGTTACCTAGATGCAATAGGTGAAAGCTTTGTAGCAAACACTGGTCTGAATAGGATCTATCTGATGATATCACTAAACACATTTTCCATTTACTAATAGTTTTCCTCCTAAAGTATTCAGCTGTGACTTTCTTTTCATTCTGGTCCACTGGAAACACAGAATTTCTGCTGAATAAGGTTTCCCTAAGATTTTCCCAGTTTCATTCTTAGTACCTTGCAGATGATAATTTTCTAATCTTGCTGTCCCGTGTGAGTAACAATCAGATACCCCAGCTCCATCTGAGTCATACAGGCACATAATGGTGTGAGTTGTGCTGCAAGCTGATGAATAAGATAAATACTGGAAGTTAATACAAATTGGGCAGGATAAAATCACTGAATTCCTTTCCTAAGCTTAATTACTCAAATATTTTCTTGCTTGAGTAGCTTAATTTGTATGTTCTGATATAAATCTTGAGACAGGCATCTCCAAAAAAAGATGAAGAGGAAGAGGAAGAGACTGAGAAGAAGCAGCCTGATCCGCTTCACCAGATCATCCTCTACTTCAGTCGCAGTGCTCTCACAGAAAGAAGGTAAAGAGAGCTGTGTTGGGAAGCATCTTAAGTAACAGCACACAGTAACTGAATTTCTAGTGATGCTGCAGAATGATTTATCACAGCTGAAATTCATTATCATGGACAGCAAATACCTTTTTTTTTGCCTCTCAGCTCATTAGTTTTCATTTAATTAAACACAATATGACCTTTATATTGCAATAAATATTGATGATTTTTGTCACTTTCAAAGCTTGGTAAATACTTGGTAGGGCAAGAACTGAGCCTGAATTCCCATAGAAACAGCCTAAGGAACAGCTGGTTCATTCAGCATCCCCTGCCCTGCTCTCTGCTGCTAACAGATGTGTGCTCCTGCTCCTAGTATTCAGTACTTTTTATTCAGTGTGCCAGAGAAGGTTTCATTGATGACAAGCTTGAGTCTCTTTTAGTGCCAGATTTTGTTAGGACTTCGGTCTGCAGATGAGAAAATGTATTTCGTGTGAGTGGAGTGCTGCAGGGTTAGTTACTGCCTTGTAACAAACACAACGGTGCCAGCTGACCATTACAGTTTTCTAACCCCTCTCCATAACACTGATCTGCTCCTGCAACAGCCAGGGACCCTGACTTGCCCCACACAACCCAGTTAGATGTCCAAACATACCTCTCAATTGTTGAATTAAAACCTCACACACTTAGTCTGCTAGAAGAAAAGCCATTTATGATATGAGGAGCAGTGCTGTAAGTAGACTGGCATCTACTTGAATAAAATACAATCTAATAGAAGTTGTGTTTCAGTATTAGTAGGACTGTGACATATTTTCGTTACTGCATCATAAAGTATTATCTGTTTTTCACTCTTTGTAGCAAACTGGAAGATGATCCTTTGTACATTGCCTATTCTGCCATGATGGCAAAGGTAAATAGATCATTGCAAGCTCTGTATGTCACTCTCCCCAGGTACTTCCCATTAATTACAGCTGCTTTTTAAAGCTTTTCCTTCTCTTTCTTGCTTGCTTAGTACTGGTAATTTCTATATTTTTAATGCTCACCAGAGTTATATGTATATTAAAAACACTCTCTATATAAAGTCTCTCTGTATAACTCTATAGAACTGTAGATATTTAACTCTGTCAGTCTCTATATAACTCTATAGGACTATAGATACAGGACTCTATAGAACTCTGTATATTATGTAGCTACAGATATAGCTCTGTAGAAATATTTTTATATAAACAAATAGTGGAAAAACTTCCTACATTAAAATAATATCACAAAACTCCAGTAGGTGTTGGCACTTTGTTTTAAACAAGAATAACTCATGATCAGTCTTAACATGTTTGCTATCTTTAATTTCTTGGGGTAATTACTTTGTGGTTAACATTTGAAGTCTGTCCAAAGCAAGCTGGCAGTCAGTTTTTGCAGTGTTCTGATTACAGCTGACACTTGTGAAGAGAAGTATGGTGGCTCTAGATGGAGGTGATGCAGGAACGCACATCCTACAGTTACAGAATGTGTGTGCAGCTGGGGGAGTAGATTAGGGAATATCAGCTGCTTTTAGTGCAGATGGGCACAAATATTGATGATTGCAGGGCTTTTAAGTCTCTCCTTAATGCCTTTAGTTATTGATTGAAAAATTTTCCTTGCTCATTTTGGTAGGAATATTCTAGTGAAATTAGGCATTCTGTTTCCTAATAAGCAGGATCTTCTGATTTCTGTTTTTCTTACATAAAAAGAGCTGTCAGGAAGAAGAGGAGGAGGAAGAAGAAGAGAAAGAAAAGACTTTTGAGGTGAGACTCCAAATAACTTCTCTTTCTCATTGCCTTATGTGCAAGTATTTTAAATCTGTCCACTACCACAAATGCAAGAGTCCTGTGCTGTGTGGAGCTGCTGTACCAGCTTCTTCACGTGGAAGAAGGGCAGCATGTTCTCAAGTCTGCACACAACCCAGGGATTATGGAAGCAGATGGCCTTCAGCAGCTTCAGATTTCTCATCTGCCTTTTTCCCTCAATCACTTTCACTCTGTATTCTGTTCTTATGTTTTGTTTCCAAACTCAGGAGAAGGAAATGGAAAAGCAGAGAACTCTGTATCAACAAGCTCGCTTGCATGACCGCGGAGCTGCTGAGATGGTCCTCCAGATGATCAGTGCCAGCAAAGGTAATGTTCTATGAAGCATTAACAGTATTCATAAATCACTCCTCATAGGATGTCTGTGATACCTTTACATAGTGAATGATGTCATTATACCTATGGAGTGTATAGCATAGACTGTGTTGAGTTGGAAGGTGCCTCCAGAGGACATTGAGTCCCACACTGAGCAGGGACATCCTCCACTAGAGCAGGTTGCTCAGAGTCTTGTCCAGCCTCACCTTCAATAGCTCCAGGGATACCTCCCTGGGCAACCTGTTGCAGTGTTCCAGCACTGTCCTGTTGCAGAATTTGTTCCTCAAATCCAATCTTAGTCTGCTCTGCTCTTGTTTTGAACCCTTGCCCTCGTCCCGTCCCTTCAGGCCTTTGCAAACAGTCCCTCTGCAGCCTGCTTGTAGCCTCTTTCGTTACTGGAAGGTAACTGTTACATGGTACACGATAAGGCACAATAATTGTCAGTTGCAGCTGTACTAGATGAGGTTTCCAGGCTGCTGTTCTGCTTGGATAGTTCCTACCTGCAAGTTTGAGTGGCTGTACACTTGTTTTGACAGGTCAAACTGGACCCATGGTTGTTGAAACACTGAAACTTGGCATTGCTATTCTAAATGGTGGGAATAGCATAGTTCAACAGGTAATGGTTTCCTGACTACTGTGAGACTTGCTTGTGTAAAGGAGGGAAGTAATGCAGAGTATTTTGGTGTTCTGTTACAGTTTTATTTTAGTGCATTGCACTTTAAGTTAAAGGATATTTCTGCTGTGACAGCAATCATGCTATTGCTAGCCAGTGATTTGCATCCTGAATGAAATTCAGGCAGTTGTTCATTCATGTAATTTCTTTTTTCCCCACAAATGTATGCATTCCAGAAAATGTTAGACTACCTCAAGGAGAAAAAGGATGCTGGATTTTTTCAGAGTCTCTCTGGCTTAATGCAGTCCTGCAGGTAAAAGCATAACTTGCATTATTACATTTGCAGTTTTATTCAGGCCTGTACTCAGTGCAGGTGGCTTTGTTAGATTGAAATTAGAGGAGTCACAGGTTGCAAAACTCAGAGGGATAGGATGTTAATCTGTCCCTCCCAAAGGAGAAAAGAAACCCTTGAAGGCTTAGTTTGGAGGGCCACAAATGTTGAAATCTAATGGCTTCTTCCCTACTCCCAGAACCCCCAAGTGTTCTGAGTGGCTCTAAGGGTGGGGAAAAGCCATCACTGAGAACAAGGCAGTGGAGCTTTACTAAGCCTTCCGTTCCTACACATTTCTGCTGAGGTAGCCTCTGTCTCCAGCTGCATCCTCAGCATATGTGTCAGGTTTCTGAAGAGCTGGCACATGGTTGCTAAGCTTATAGCAATCCATTCCCATTTCATTCCAGTTAGTTAAGGTAGAGGACTCCCATAAAGAAGTGAAGTGTTGGTGTTTCTGCTTACTCTGACTGGACAGACTGTCTCAGGCTTTTTGAGCAAAGAGAGTAGGCTGGGCACAGAAGCTGTATGAAAACAGGAAAGTATGTGGATGGAATAGTGACCCCCACTGCAGCAGCTACTGCTGAGTCCTTGCAGCCTGATTAAATATCATTTATCTTGTAGTTTCTCAACTAAATGTAGAACCACTTAGCAAGGGCTTGCTGACAAGGGCCCTTCAGGATATTAGTACTTGTGTATGTGTGTTGCTCAGACTTGTTTGGCAGTGCAGCTCTCACCAGCTGTTGGAGACTTCCAGAGATGTCCTAGAAGCAGCTGATCTTCCCTTGTGTACTTCATCCTGTTGGTGGTTTGTTTGTTTGTTTTTCCACCTCAGTGTTCTTGACTTGAATGCCTTCGAGAGACAAAACAAAGCAGAAGGCCTGGGGATGGTTACTGAAGAAGGAACTCGTAAGTAGAGTGGAATTGATTCCAGTAGTGCTCAAGACATTCTTTGTACTTCTTTCTTTAACTAGACCTGTTACTTACTGAGCCTTGAGGTTTTTATTGATAAATTTGCTATAAGTAATTTTAGGCTTTGAGGACTATGTTTTATATTTACAAACTCTTTAACAATAATTTTTGAGCAAACCACTGTAACTTCTAATAATCTCATCCTGTATTCTTGTTATTTTTCTTTGATCCACAGTCATCGTTCGTGAGCGTGGTATGTCTGGGTTTACAGTTTCTGATCCTATTGTTGCCAAAATGTGCTGCAAATACAGAGAGAAATCTTTCATTGCATCTTCCCAGATAGGTTTAGCTTTATGGTCTGCAGCAGGTTGTGTGTTCAGCTTGGATGAACAGTTTGATGCTTATTAAAGAAGTGTCATTCATATTTAAGGCATGATTTTAGTTCTGACTAACCATTTACTTAGAGATATTTACCCTGTTGCTTTCTTTTCTGTTTTCCTTCCCTTTATTTTGTTTTGGTTTTCTCTCTCTTTCTTCTTTTTTTGTTTTTAACTGTGGATGCATTGAAGTGCTAAATACTTTGGCTTTGCTTTTTCTGTCTCAGTTTTTCTTTTCATTATTATCAGTCTGTTCCTTTAAACCTGCTTTAATGCTTTTATAATACTGGGTTTTATTAGAATTCCTGTTTAGAAGGTTGCTGTAAGTTTGTGTTCTGCATATTGAATGGTAACAGTTGTCACATAATCACTGTGTTTATGTATTTTAAAGGTGAAAAAGTGTTGCAGCATGATGAATTTACTCGAGACCTATTTAGATTTTTGCAGCTGCTCTGTGAAGGGCATAACAATGGTAGGTGACTGGGATTTGCCTGGGGGGAAATGAGGCTGTTGTTAAACACAGTTGAACGGAGCTGAGTCTAATGGTTTCTCACCTCTAACTCCTTCAGTTTCTTGAGGGAAACTGGCATCTCAGCAATCTGAATTGCAGAGGTTGGTTTGACTTTTTAAGGCTTAATATAATTTAATGTTTTATGGCAACGGTGAGTAGCAAAGCCTGCTGTAAGTCACCCAGATAACATCACTACGGATGTGCAGTCCCCCTGTTTAATATTCCCAACACGGACGCGGTTCCACTGTGCACTGCTGTAGCTGTTTCCACCACGTAAGCATCTGTACCAAACAAGATACTTCCAAAGAATGGATTCTCTTTGTCTCCATGGCAATGTGGACTTAACCTTGCATGTTTGTGTACTGACCAAGCACCAACCACTCCTTATTTCAGACTTTCAGAACTACCTCCGTACTCAGATGGGCAACACCACAACTGTCAATATCATCATTAGTACAGTTGACTATCTTCTGCGTCTTCAGGTGAGGAAGAAGTACAGCAAAAGCAGTATAAAATATTGGCCTGCCCTTATCTTTGTAAACTCACACTTCACCAGAATCAAATGTGAAAATCCTCTCTTCAGGGATACCTAAAATAAAGTATCCCGATTTAATTTACCTCATGTTATTTTTCCTTTAAAAACAGATGACTTTTGAGAACTCTGTGTGAAACCAGATGTTTGTTATTTTAGTTAGTTGTTCTCTTCTGCAGGAACCATAGTCAGTTTAAAATGCCAAAAGGGGTGTGGGCAGGAGGGCAAGAGAAGGGATTCTGCACCTTGACTGCTCTGCTGAGACCTCACCTCCAATCCTGCCTCTAGTTCTGGTGTTCCCAGCAGAAGGGCATAGAGCTGCTGGAGACAGTCCAGAGGAGGCCACAAAGATGATCCAAGGCCTGGAGCAGCTCTGCTGCGATGACAGGCTGAGGGAGCTGGGCTTGTTCAGCCTGGAGAAGAGAAGGCTCCAGGGGGACCTTAGAGCTGCCTGCCAGTAGCTGAAGGGATCCTGCAGGAAGGCTGCAGAGGGACTTTTCATCAGGACGCCTAGAGACAGGACAGGGGGAATGGTTTGAAGCTGAGGCAGAGCAGGGTTAGTCTGCAGCTGAGAAAGAATTTTTCCAGTACCAGTGTGATGAGACTCTGGAACAGGCTGCCCAGGAAAGCTGTGGCTGCCTCCTGCCTGAGGGTGTTGAAGACCAGGCTGGATGAGGCCTTGAGCAGCTGAGTCTATTTGAGAGGTGTCTCTGCCCATGGTGGGGAGGTTAGAACAGATGATCTCTGAGCTCCCTAACAGCCTGAGCCATTCTAGGATTCTATGATTGTACTGTCATGAGAAACAGATAGAGATGGAAATAGTGAATATCACCTGCTGATGACTCAAGTGCTGGTGATGGAAATGCAAGCAGTAAATCCTGCATATGGAACCCAGGATCAGCAAACAGAAGGTTGTCGTTTCTCCCTCAGGAATCAATCAGTGACTTCTATTGGTACTATTCAGGAAAGGATGTCATTGATGAATCAGGACAACGAAACTTCTCCAAAGCCCTGGCTGTCACCAAACAAATATTCAATTCCCTCACAGAGTACATCCAGGTAAACAAAACCTTTTGCACATGGGTACTGACAGGGAAGTTCTGTCATTTCATGAGCTGTTTATGTCCTGCCATAAACTGGGAAATAATTGGGATTTATTTCTCTTAATTGTGATAAAGTTGCCAAAATCACTGGCCCAGTGTAAAACTAACACTGAACCACCTGCACGGCTGCATATTTAGCGTGCTGTGGTCTAGTTTTTGTGCACTAGATACCAAAGAAACCTTGTGAAGATTTCTCATCCAGCTTCAGAGAAGCTTGATTTTTTTTTTTGTTTTTTTGGTGGGGGGAGAAGTCTGAGGAGACTGAGGAGTCTGAGGTTTGCTTTGCTTTGTTTTATTTTATTTCATTTTATATAAATAAAGATCTATTTTTCTTAATCTTTTAGGGTCCTTGTATAGGTAACCAGCAGAGTCTGGCCCATAGCAGGCTTTGGGATGCAGTTGTTGGCTTCCTTCATGTCTTTGCCAACATGCAGATGAAACTTTCCCAGGTATTTTCAGGAGCCAAGCACTCCTCCTTTGTATCTGTTTAGAAATGACAGCCAAGTGTGGTGTGGAAAGCTGTAAAGCAGGATGTGGAAAGCTGTGCAAATACCCACCAGTGGTGCACAGGCCTGCTGCAGTGTGGTGGCTCAAGACTGAATCTGAGGACTGGTATCTTTGTGTCTCTCCTTTCAGCATTAATCCTAACTCTGTGCTTATCTTTTCTAATATCAAACCCACTGCTTCCAACTCGGTGATACCTTTCTGTTAATCAGGTGGCAGTTTGCTCCTTGCCTCCCTTTTGCCAAAACTGATGATCTCCCAGCTCAGGAGCACCATTAGAAGTGTGGTTCCTCTGCTACAGCTGAGAAAGGCAAGAGCAGGGATTGAAAGGGAGCTGGAATGACCAGTCAGTCAGCTCGTCCAGTTAACTCATCACAGACACTGAGCTGGAGAGAAACAGGCAGAGCCACTTGTGTTTACAGTACCTGTACATTCAAGGCATTAGGCACTGAATGCAGACAACCTGTTCCTCACTCTTGAAGGGTGTCTGCTGCCCTTGGACTTAGAAGGTTTCTTCCTAGCCTCCAGAAGTGTATCAGAATTTTGAGGATACGCTAATAGGTTGTAGGTCCTCGATGCAAGTCAAGAGTCCTTGTTAAGGTATTTGAGCGGTGATGTACTCTGCCATTAAGTATTCCCTGTGAAGTCAGAGAGGCTGGATGCCTCGAGGTGAATGCTGCCAGCTCTGTGGAGTAACCAGTCCTGTGAGTTCCTTCTGTCTCTTACCTTTGCTCCTCAGTGCTTTATTGAAGCTGACCTTTAGGATATTGATACCTCTGCTCTAGTAACTTATCCTCATATTGCAAGAGACTTCTGAGAGTCACCTTAATGGATTGACAGTGAAGTGGTGTGGGAGAGCCTGGAGAAGAGGAGGCTGAAGGGAGACCTCATTGCTGTCTACAACTACCTGAAAGGAGGTTGTAGCCAGGCAAGAGTTGGTCTCTTCTCCCAGGCACTCAGTGTCAGAACAAGAGAACACAGTCTCAAGCTGTGCCAGGACAGGTTTAGGCTGGACATGAGGAAGAAATTCTTCACAGAAAGAGTGACTGGTATTGGAATGGGCTGCCTGGGGAGGTGATGGAGTCACCATCCCTGGAGGTGTTTAAGAGGAGACTGGATGAGGCACTTAGTGCCATGGTTCAGTTAAGGCTTAGGTGATAGGTTGGACTTGATGATCTTAGAGGTCTTTTCCAACCTGGTTAATTCTGTGATTTTGTGAGCTATGTTTAGGTGACTACACTGCATAGTCCTTTTGTTCCATGAATGTAGTTTTCCAGAGAAAGACAATGGAAAAACCTACTCCTTTGATTTTTACAGGACTCTGCTCAGATTGAATTGCTCAAAGAACTGCTCGATCTGCTAAAGGATATGGTAGTGATGCTGTTGTCACTGCTTGAAGGTTGGACCTGGTTTTCTTCTTTTCTATGTTTACCTCAGCTTCATAATGTAAAGTACAATAATTAACTTAATCTTTCTAAACTGTTAATTGACTTTATGTAATGCTAGGGAAAAAAACCTAACCAACATTCCATTTTCATGCTGGAATACACATGAAATAGAGACTGCCATTTCAAGGGCTGGAGCAGCTCTGCTGTGAGGACAGGCTGAGGGAGCTGGAGGTGTTCAGTCTGAAGAAGCCTCCAGGGGGACCTTAGAGCTGCCTGCCAGTAGCTGAAGGGATCCTGCAGGAAGGCTGCAGAGGGACTTTTCATCAGGGTGTCTAGAGACAGGACGAGGGGGAATGGTTCGAACCCAAGGCAGAGAAGGGTTAGACTGGAGCTGAGGAAGAAATTTTTCAGTAGGAGGGTGGTGAGGCTCCAGAATAGGCTGCCCAGGGAGGTCCTGGCTGTCTCCTCCCCAGAGGTGTTTTACAATTCTATGCTGTTGAAAGAAAAATTGTGGAGCTGGAAGAACGTGGTTGTTCTGTTCTCAGCATGAATATGAGATCTGTTTGTTTTTCAGTGTAGTGAGGCCAAATAACTTCTTGTTTTACCCCACTGCCCAGGTAATGTTGTCAATGGAACTATTGGAAAGCAAATGGTAGACACACTTGTTGAGTCCTCGAGCAACGTAGAAATGATTTTGAAGTTCTTCGATATGTTCCTGAAGTTAAAAGATCTGACCAGCTCAGATGCTTTCAAAGAGTACGACCCGGATGGCAAAGGCATCATTTCAAAGAAGGAATTCCAGAAGTCCATGGAGGCTCAGAAACAGTACATCCAGTCCGAGATTGAGTTCCTGCTGTCCTGCGCAGAAGCCGATGAAAATGATATGTTTAACTACGTTGATTTTGTGGAAAGATTCCACGAACCAGCCAAAGACATTGGGTTCAACGTGGCAGTGCTGCTGACAAACCTGTCGGAGCACATGCCCAATGACTCGCGGCTCCAGAGCCTACTGGAGCCCGCAGAAAGTGTCCTCAATTACTTCGAGCCGTACCTTGGACGCATCGAGATAATGGGGGGAGCCAAGAAAATAGAAAGAGTCTACTTTGAAATCAGTGAGTCCAGCAGAATGCAGTGGGAGAAGCCCCAGGTGAAGGAATCCAAAAGGCAGTTCATCTTTGACGTTGTCAATGAAGGTGGCGAGCAGGAGAAAATGGAGCTCTTTGTGAATTTCTGTGAGGACACCATCTTTGAGATGCAGTTAGCGTCCCAGATCTCCGAAACAGATCCAGCTGAGAGGCCCGAGGAAGAGGAAGAAGCAGAGCCTTGCTATCTGGTGGATATTGGAGCTGATGAGGAAGAAGAAGGGTCCCTGGAATCTGCTTCAGCTTTTGCCATGGCCTGTGTTGCAGCAAGGAGGAACGTTGCAAACTTCTTTAAACTGGTCACTGTGAAGAACCTGAGGAAACAGTACCGGAAGGTTCGGAAGATGTCAGTGAAAGAGCTGGTGAAGGTCTTTTTCTCCTTCTTCTGGATCCTCTTTGTAGGGATGTTCCAGCTCTTCTTTAGCATAGTGTGGGGGATTTTCCAGATTCTGTGGAGCACCGTGTTTGGGGGTGGCCTTGTTGAAGGAGCCAAAAACATTAAAGTTACTAAAATATTAGGGGACATGCCTGACCCAACGCAGTTTGGGATCCACGATGATGTTATGGAGGCGGAAAAAGCCGAGGGCGCTGACCACGGCATCAGAGCTGAACTTGTGCAGTTTGTGAAGAGTGAGAAAGGAGAGGCTGACATCCTTGCGGACATCTTCGGCATCCACCCAAAGAAAGAAGGTGGCTCAAAACACGGTCACGATGCTGGACTTGGAGATATTGCGGAGATCCTGGGCACTGACATCCAGTCCTCTTTGGAAAACGCAGTTCATAAGAAGAAAGGGCTACAGGTATGGTCAGCAGCAGCTGCATTGCTTTGCAGGAAAAAAAATGCCAGTACAAAACCCTTCCTGAGTTGGCTGTCAGTAACGGGGGTGCTTGCACTCACCTGATCAATAAAACAGCTCCTTATCACCTCTGCTTTAAAAAAACCCCAGGAGAGTTCACATGGCAGAAAAATTCAGCCCAGTCCATTTAGGTTTCACTGCAGGACGTTGGTGGTGGTGGTCATTTGGACTTTATGCCAAACATTGCTAACCGCTTGTGGCTCTCAGTGCTCTAATCCTGCTCATTCCACACTCCCCGTTTCTCACAGTACATTTCCACCACTTTCACAAACTCTGCTTTCTGCGCAATAACAACAGCTTATCCTTACTGCCTTTCTTCTGTGTGCTTTACTGATCACACACAAATCCTTTCTTCCTATTATTGGAAGTAATCTTGCCTGAATTGATTGTTACTTCAGTGTTTATCACATAATCATTCTTTATTCTGGTTTATGACATTTTGTTCCGTTCAGCTGAGCTAAATCTCATTTATCACGCTGTTTAAAATAGATTGAACTAAATGTCAAAACCCAGATGCATTTTTCATATCCAAAATACACTATGTCTCACTCTGCACCTCAGATCTCTCCCTACTTATTCAAATACATCTTCCCTCTCATCATTAATCCACCTTTTTATAGTATGCTCTGCAGATACTATTAAGATAAAGCTCTATTGTATAACTCCTTAGTTGTTTCCTCTTAATTCACATGCTGCTTTCCTCCAAGATTTGTTTATTGCCTTGATCAGATTAGATTTTTAATTGATTTTAATTTATTCATTCTATAATGCTAATTTATTAACGATACGTGCTTAACAATTGCAGTCTTTCAAAACCCTCCCTCATTTCCCACAAATGTCATGTAGTTGGTATTCAAAAATACTATTTGACCTGAAAAATCTTAGCAAGTCTGAGGAAACAGCTCAGAATTTTCCTTAACAGTTGCAGTAAATATTTTAATTCAGATCTGAATATTTTTTGCTTTGATTTTACATTTCTCTCAGGTTTATTTGTCTGTAACTGTTGACAAAATGCTCAGTAATTTGCACAGATGCTTTGAGTTATCCATCTGAAGGCAGCTCTGCAACTGATCCAGTTTTTACCTTTCATGTGTTATCTATTTTGTGAAACTCACCAAAATACTGCTTGGGCTAATTCTCTGTCACAGAAATTGCTGCTCACAGAATGTGTATGAACAGTCAGAGCACTGGATCTGCCTGCTAAGCAGAGCTCAAAGAAGAAAGAACAATGTAAGAATCAGGAGCTCCCTCAGGAAGTCAGTGTGTCCTTCCTGAGCATTTCCCATAGGAAAACACACCACTGGCTAGAAACGCATTCCCTGCTACGTGCTGCAGAAGCAGCTGTGCAGAGATAAGAGCAATGCCATTACCACAGAGATAGAGAAAATGCAAAATGCCTATGGACTTGTACGTGATGAGGTTTGTTAGGGTTGCATTGTCACAGTGAGCTTCCAGAGGAATCTGTGGTTTGACAAGCAGAAGCGAGCAGTGAGCCCACAGTTTGCTGAGTTATGCATAGCAGTCAAACCAGGAGCTGCCTGCAAAGCTGCCTTAACATAGCAGATGAAACTCAGGGGTGTGATGTATGTAGGAGAAAAAGTTATCAGTTTACAGGTAAAAGGTTGGATTTTGAGGTCATTGTTCCTTGGGAGTGTATTAGAGCTGTACAGAAGTATCATTTCAGTGAAAATGTCAACCAAGATATCTCAAAAAAGGCAAAGTGAATGTTTGCGTTGTGGAGAGAGGAAACCCCCAAAATACTACCATGCCCCAAGAGCCCAGAGTGTATCTGTGTCCTGGAGACCAGGCTCCACAGCTGCAAAAAGGATGGGGTAAAACCAACAAAGGTTCAGTGAAGGTCCAAAAGTTCTCAAAACTTGGTATGGAACAAAGGATGTGTATGGAACTGGTCTTTGGTCTGGAAAGGAGACAACAGGGAGCACAGGATCTAGGACTGAACAGGGAGTTTTCATCATCCCCTCACCCTACCCTTAGAAGAGGAGATGCCTACAAGTGAGCTCTGACTTGCACTCCTGCTGTTGCTTTTTAAACATCCCGCACTTTAGAAGTGCAGAGTGATGCCAAAAAAATACACTCTGGTGATTATTTTGTTTCTTAGCAAAGGGTAACTGAAGGTACCAAAATTGCATTTGCCTGGATCCACTCTGACAGTCCAAATACTTCTTGCAGATATCTGAAATTGCCAAAGTTGAAGCAGAAAGAAAAGCAGAAGCTGAGAAGGCCGAGTAAGTTGTTGCTAAACAATTCCTGTGTAACTGCTTGTAACTTGCTAATGCTGGATAGTGTGGTCAGAAAGAACCCAAGCAGTGCTTCATATTCCAAGCACTTTATGTCCCTGGCAAATGGGAATCTGATTTTGTTGTGGCCCCTGACAATTCTGCATACACAAATCTATGGTCCTCATGCCTAAGCTTTCAAACACCTCCATGTCTCAACGTTATTTTACATGTATGCAAATTCCCCTTTTGTTTAGCTCAGTAACTGAATTCACATATTTCTAGATACAGTTTTGATACCTAATTTTTACAAAGGCAGTTCAGTGGTGGAGGGAAATGACTGTCACCTCCTATGCACTTTGTAAGGTGTAAGCCTTAAAGCAAATCTCTTCCTTATTACTCATTTGCGTCTGTGTCAGCAGTGTCAGTATGCTGTTGTGATTCAGTCATGACACTGGGCACCAAATACCCAAAGCTTTACCTCTTCTCTTCAGCCCCAGGTTCAGGAAAGTACAGATGACTCTGCCAATGTTTATGCTGCTTTTATTGCATATATCTGTGCATCACTGGTTTGGGCCAAAATTAGCCATTTCACACTTGGCAAAGTAATTCTTGCCTTGGTTTTGATCTCTTTTTTTATGTATTTGATCTCTCTCAGCAGCTCTTCTTGCAAATAAGATAACTTTTCTACTCTGGGTTTACTCTCTACCTCAATTCCTTTACTTAGAACCATTTTCTCTCAAATCTAACTTTGAAAGGCAGACTTTCTGAAGGAGAATTCCTTCTAAATGAAGGCGTTTATGATAGAGAAGTTTGGCCATGTATTTGTGTTCACATAACCTTTCCTCCAGCATGGAAGATGGTGAGAAACAGGACAAAGCAAAGGAAGTGCAGTCTGAGCAGCTGGAAGAGGGGAAAACGAAGAAAAAGAAGCGAAGGCATGGGCAAAAACTTGAGAAACCAGAGGCTGTTATGGCAAACTTCTTCAAAGCTTTGGAAATCTACCAAACAAAAATGCTAGTGAGTTTTCCTGAAATCCTCTCAGTCCTTGACCTTTCGTCTGTGCCATGTAGGACATCTGTTTGGTACTGACCATGACCATTGACATGACTTTTAAAACAGCTGCCTACATTTAGTGATTTTTGTAACACCTCACAATGGTCTGTAAGTGGTTTCTGTGTGCAGTTTTTCCTTCCTTGGGCTAACAGAACCTCTTCACTCCTTGAGCTCCTGGTTAGGGGCTCCCTATTTTCCATACTCAGGCTCTCAGAATCTGTAATTCTGGGTTTTTTGCAAGATTTTTTCTTTGTTCTTAAGAACCCTTAAATGACAAATTCTCTGCAGCCTTTTCCAGTCATTCATTCCCATATTCTAGCAGTTCTTGTCCAGACTTCTTTCTAGAAAGCTTTCCTTACCATTCTGTTTCGATCTCCCTGCTGCAATTTTTAGCCCATTATTTTTCATCCCACTTACCATGGAATGGGGGAATAGGCTGCCCTTGCTCACTGTAACTGTATGAAAGCAACACAATTATGTGTTTACTCTCCTAGAAACTTTGCTGCCTGCTTCTCTTAGCTTGACATTAGCTACAAGCCACCTCTAATTAGTTTTCTTGGTTGTTTTTTTCAGCACTACTTGGCAAGAAATTTTTATAATTTAAGGTTTCTTGCTCTATTTGTTGCATTTGCCATCAACTTTATTCTTCTATTTTACAAGGTAAGTTTATGCACTGTTCATTAAATGGTCTTGCTTCCTTCCAGAGAAGTATTTAACGCAGTTTCAAAGCTTGTTTAACAAAGCCGTTATTACACACCCTTCAAACATGAACTGAAGCATTTAGGGCTGAGGTAGTTAAAATAATATTGCAACTTCTGTGACTAAAACTTGTTCTAAGCAGGTGAGTGCAAGTTGCAATAAGCTGCTGAATCTTGTGTTTTCCGGTGTTACGTTTTCTAGTTCTGTTGTTTACAATCAAAACCTTCAGAAGTGCTAGAAGCAGCTGCCTGACCATTCAGTCTTGAAGTGGCTGCTCTCAGACACCTTGAAAAGCAATTCCTGCAACAGTTACAGTCTTGGGCACAGGGAGGGAAAGAAAATTGGGTAGAACAAATGTGCATCATTCCAGGGGAAAGACCATCAGAGCCCCTTAAGGCTCCCCTCTCTCCTATCTTTCCATCCCATATGGTTAGAGGAGATGGACTTCTATGCAGAGGTCTGCTTTTGCCTATGCCAGTCCTTTTCTCCTCACTGTCTCTTGCTTTTCACTCTGTCTCATTGGTCAGCCAATTGCCACTTCTATCAGAGTGAAGGCTAGAGCTTAGCAGTGCAAGTCACAGCCAGTAAAGGGTCAGCAAGAGCCAAGTCGAGCGGAGCAGGACATCAGCTTTCAGATAAGGTGTCAAAAGGAGGGCACTTAGGGTTTGCCTTTTAGAGGCTAGATTTTTTAGGCTGCTGGAGGAACTTGGGGCAGTATGTGTGCTTTGTGCCTTGGGGCACTTATGGAATTCTGATTGAATACTGTATTCATTTGTAAGCTCTGAACTAAGCAAAGAAATAAAAGTTTGTGGACAGTGCACACGTTCATAACATGAGAGCTTGGCTTCTCTCCAGACACTAGCAGTCAAGAACAGCAGAGACTGCAAAGCAAACCCTGAATTCAGCCACGTCAGATAACCCTGCCACTGCTTGGTTCTGCCAAGAAAGCCTTTTTGCCTTTCTAATTATTTTTTCTGCTTTTGCTGTGGCACTGTTAAAGGAGAGATTTGAGAACTGCCCTGTGTCTCTGCGTGCTTCTTCTTCTCTTTTCAGTGATCTGAGGTGCTGTGGAGAATTCTGCTGTCAAAATGAAGGCCATGACTGTTCATCATTCCCCACCAGCAGGCTTTGCAAATGTCATTTGTCACTATGGTGAAGTTTAAAGGTTACTGTCTCTTTTCACTGTGCTTGAATTTGTCTCAGGTGACAGAAGAGCCACTTGATGAAGTAGAGGAAGACTCTAATCTCTGGAACTCCTTTGATGAAGAGGAAGAGGAGGATGGCATGGTGTTTTTTGTTTTAGAAGAAAGCACAGGTTACATGGCACCTGCTCTCAGAGCACTGGCAGTTGTTCATACAATCATCTCCTTTGTCTGTGTGGTTGGATACTATTGCTTGAAGGCAAGTTCTGAACCTTGGCACTAATCTGTTCTTTGTTCAAGAACATCAGCTCTGTCCCAGGGCGAGTTTTGGAGCTGTACTGGAAGGCCTGTTGGGAAGCAGTTGTTTACAGGTTCTCCTGTTCAGAACTTAGATGTTTTCCACCAGTAGTCAGCCTGGCAGAGATGGGGTTAAATTTCTTCACAGCAGTGTGTGTTTTGGCTTGGTAGTTAAAACAGCAGTTGGTTCCACACCCAGCCAGCGCTGTCCAGCAATGATGTGCAGACTTTATCCACTCTGCATCCCTCAGCCAGAACACTGGGAAGGAGGCATGAGGCTGGGAGAGGGCATAGCAGTGACAACTGACTTGAAGTGGGCAAAGGGATATTCTACAGCGTGTAACCTAATATGGGCTCAGCAACACAAACTGGGAGCGAAGGTGTCACATCCCAGGGCTGACCCTCAGGGACTGGCTGGGCATTGGTCTGCTTGTGGGGGGTGCTGGTATGATGTTGGGGTTTACATCGTATTAGAGAGAGCAATTCTGAGCAGTGTAGGCAGGTATCATGGTTTCTAAAAATACATAAACCATGCCAAAGATGTCCACTGCCGTTTTCACAGGTCCCTCTGGTGGTATTCAAGAGAGAAAAGGAGGTGGCCAGGAAGCTGGAGTTCGATGGCCTCTACATAACCGAGCAGCCCTCTGAAGATGACATAAAAGGGCAGTGGGATCGCCTGGTTATAAACACTCCGTATGTATGGCAGCTCTTGAGGCCACTGTTCTGGCACCTTCCCTGTGCACCTGCTTCATCCAAAAGGCATTTCTTCCACTTAGATTGGGTGCTCCACTAGTAGATTCTCCTGTGAACTCCTGGACTATCAGTTCAGTTAACAAGTACTTGTTAGCGAGGATTGTGCACCCTGCCTCAGAGCTGTCCCCAGCATGTTTCATGTAGTCACTAGTGAGAAAGTTTGAAAAAGAGACCTGCCATGCTTTTCAGTCACTCACTTTCACACAGGCCTTGTACAAGCACTGTAGTAGTCATACACTGATTGTTGGAGGCTCACCTGCTTGTAGTAAGTGCAGGACAGAAATGTAGGCAACAGAAAGATCCATAAACTGCAGCAGTCTGTAGGAGTGGCAAGGAGAAGTGCAGCTCTCTGCTTTTGAAGCAGTGCCTTGGCTGCAGGCCACTTTGCACAATCTGCTCTTTCAAAACCACTAGAAACATGGTTTGGTACCAGTGTGCTGGGGGTTAGAATCCTGCCTCACCCTAGCATAACTGAAGGCAGAAGACTTTTCAAGAACAATGTTTTTATCTCAAGCTGAAGCTGAGGGAAATGTCACTGATAAGAGAGGACTCTTATCTCTTTTCTTGTAGGTCACAGCTGGTGCATGTCCTAGTATCTGTCCCAAGATCTCCCCTGGATAAAGCCAGTTGCTTGTTGAAGCATCATGGTTGCTTGCTACTCTCGAAAAAGGGAGTTTTCAGTAACAGAATCCTGACACCTCTTCAATCCTCACAGCTTGGTGCTTCACTTCTTTCTCTGTTGAATTCACAATACCTTTGTTTTTAATGAGCAGCATGAGTATGGCCACTCAGAGGCTGATGATGCACAGTGCTTTTTAGCTGACCTCTCTTGCAGCTTTAGAATCAGAAATGGTTTTCAGCTTGTCTTGTTCTGGAGTATCAGGTCCAGTAACGACACTGATCTGGCTGAGGGATGAGCTTGCCACTTATTTGCAGTGTCCAGCAGGGTTTGGTATATTTATTAGATGGTAACTTTGTGTTGGCAAACTGTCCGTTGACTCCTAAGTGTTCATCCTCCCTTGGAAATGTAATCCAGGGAATTTAAACATGATTTATGCTATCAGACTCTCTTATTCCCCTCTGAAAATCATTGTCCAGATTGACTTTTATGGCTAGGAGCAATAAGGAATTTACTTGGGAGAGGTATGATATTACAGTGCCTGTCTTGCTATTATTGAGTTGTTTAGGCTCATTAGGTGCTAGGATTTACCCTGCTGTTCTTTCGCAGCAGCTATGAAAGAGAAAAGGGGGAGAAAAAGGTGAAACTGCAGTGAGTTATGATTCATAGCAGCTCTTGTCCACATGAAAAGAAATTGGTCTCATAATTCCAAGTGCAGTTTGTGAGAGAATGAAATCGCACCCGGGTCTGCAGTGATGAGGAACAGGGCATTTTCTTCCTTGGGGCTGTTTTTCCCTTTCCCCATACAAGTTAAATAACTTGAAATGTCTTTGTTCATCCCTGCAGGTCCTTTCCTAACAATTACTGGGACAAATTTGTGAAAAGGAAGGTAGGCTTTTTGTATTTCGCTTGTTAGTCATAGCTATAATCTCCTCCTCAGTTAATTTGGGTATCTGTGTGGAATACACTTTGGTGCATGTAAATATGCAAATACTTCAGAACTAAGATTTGTTTTCAGGGAGCCATTGTTGTGGTAAATGTCTCGGTGAACAGGCAGCTGCAGCGTAGGCAGGAGGAGGGAGTATGACAGAAGGCTGAGGTTTCCTTCCTAAACTCAGGCGCTTGAAACAAATTTGTGCTGTCACTCAGCCACGCAGGTCTAATTTACAGTCCTTGTCATCTTCGGGATACGAAGCCCCCTTATCCCCCTGAAAAAAGCCAAACATGCCAGTTTAAAGGATGGCAAATTACACAGAACTTCTCAGAGAACAGCCTTTAATGCTTCTGCTTTGCCTTTCTGTGCTGCCCTGCCCGCCTTCCTGGGAGTTCTGACTGTTCCAGCTGTGCTAACTGGGAAAGACACTCGATTGTTCTTAAGTTCCTGAAAACTGTCGTCTTAAAGCAGGGTGAAATGTCACCGAGGGCTTCCTCTGAGCAAAAGCTGCTTCTCTGTTCTTAGGTCATTAACAAGTATGGAGACTTGTACGGTGCAGAGCGCATAGCAGAGCTGCTGGGCTTGGACAAAGGTGCCCTGGACTTCAGTCCAGTGGAGGAGAGTGAACCAGAGGAGGCATCTCTTGTGTCATGGTAAGGCCTCTGAAATCCACAGACAAGATGGACGTTGGCATAACACCTTCTTCATCAAAGAGAAAAGAGAGTTTATGTTGAGATGTAGGGATGTGTTCCCTGGCATGGAAAACTGAAATGGAGTCTTCCTTCCGTGGAAGCAAAATGAAAAAAGGTTTTGTT
This sequence comes from Pogoniulus pusillus, assembly GCF_015220805.1. Taxonomy (NCBI): domain Eukaryota; kingdom Metazoa; phylum Chordata; class Aves; order Piciformes; family Lybiidae; genus Pogoniulus; species Pogoniulus pusillus. Next base: position 31,604,303 of record NC_087264.1, on the reverse strand, counting down.
TGTCCTAAAATGTGCTGGTGGTTGTGCAATGAGAGGAAGGAAAACAGTCATGGAGGTGATGCTGACTGCCAGAGTTGGGCACACTTGTTTTAAATGACCAATGCAGCACTTAAAAGTTCATTCTTTAGGTGTATCGACAGGGTTAGTTTATGAACCAAAGGACAGAAAAAGTGTTGATAACAAATATCTGCATGCCTGGCATAGAGAAGAAATCAGCTTGAAAGTATCCAAATCCCAAATGTTTTAGGCTGCTCCAAGATTTTGGTTCCCTTGCTACCTAAGGCACACAGAGGAAGGATTTGTGTCTGTAAGTCAGCTAATGGCTACCATTCAGAAGCTTGCAGGAGGCATTGCCTTCTCCCTGGGTAACTGTGGCAACACTTTTAAGAGCAGTCTGCTGTCTGGTATAGAGTTCCACATTGCACATGCTTAGCAAACACACAGGTTTTTTCACATTGGTTTCCAGCCTGTGTCTGGGTGTCCAGAGGCTCTCTCAAAAGTGAAGCACCTGCATCACCTCAAAAATAAACAGCTGCTGTGCATCACTGCCTTCAGCATGTGGTGTGATGTGCCCAGCCTAGGTGGTTGGCTGCAGTTGGAGAATTCACTTGGACATGGATGCATTTACACAAGGTTGTCTTTCCTAGGCTCAGCTCCATTGACACCAAGTACCACATCTGGAAGCTGGGAGTTGTTCTCACTGACAATGTGAGTATCTTAGACTGAAAGAATATGCTGGGACTTAAACCCTAAGCATGGTTGTGTGTCTTGCACCAGCTGCCTTTGTTTTAAACGTCCCTGAAGTGTTGCATTACAGAGCCATTTAAAACAATGTTGTTCTGTCTTACCTTGTAGCAGTTTGCTTTCCTTTACCATGGGATTTTCTTTCAGCTTCTCCATGAGTAGTGTCAGCACTTTGGAAGTTAATGGTGCAGTCACTGAATTTTGCAGAAAGCCACCCAAGGCACCTCTTCTAAAACCAGGCAGTGTCCAGAAAGTTCTCCTTTTTTTGTTACCGAGTCATCTCTTTGCCATGGTTGGTCAATTCTTGTCTTTCACGCCTTCTCCTTTGAAAGGCCCAAGCTTAGATTAAAATTCCTTCTTTTTGGTAATCCTCTTTTTACATCCCTTTGTGCATTCCCAAACAAACATGAAGGCCAAAGTGAATCAACTGAAGGTGTACAAATTCATTGTGCCCTGAAAGCACACCGAGTCCTTGTTCTTCAGTAGGAGCTTTTATATCAGAGTGGCTTCAGGTTCACTGCTGAGGGAAAGAACAGGCTGGATTGTGAGCTCTAGTTTTTTGGGGGTACTGCTTCATGTAGTTTGAGATGAGTTAAGTGTCTCAAGGGGAATAAAATGCCTCTTCTTTCTTCCAGTATTTAAAGTATTGCGTAGCAGCTCCCTAAGCCAAACACTTCTAAGGTGGGGGATTTTGATGCTAATAACGTTGGTGCTGGAGACTGCATTGAAATTTAAAGATCAGAGATTTCAGTAGTAGAAGTAAGCAACAAAGATTCTTTACATGAGCAGTGGAGATGATAAAAGCTGTAGTAAGGAAGGCTTTTTAATCACAGAAACAGAGGTATTGCACGGAGCTTGTGATTCTAGTTGCGTCGTGTCAATATGACTTTGCTTCACAATTTGAGTGTCTTCTGCAGCCAGGAAGGCCCCATTAGCTCCTGCTCACCTGCCACTTTGTCCTCCCCTGCAGTCATTTCTGTACCTGGTTTGGTACACAACTATGTCTATCCTGGGGCACTACAACAACTTCTTCTTTGCTGCCCACCTGCTGGATATCGCCATGGGGTTCAAGACCTTGCGAACCATTTTGTCTTCGGTCACTCACAACGGCAAACAGGTGAGTGCCATGCACAAGGGCTGGGCCAGGAGCAGGGTAAAGCCTCAGCTCTGTGCTGGTCCATGCAGTGTGGAGACCTCAGAGCCATCCCAGCCACTGTCTGTAGTTTCCTTACTGGGAAGGGTACAAGAGGATCCCTTTTCAGTACTGAGGCAATAGCCTGAGCTGGGATCTTTCTGACAGAATGGAATTGCAATCTGCTTTCCTCTCCTGTCTCCTTGCACAGCTTGTGCTGACTGTAGGGCTCCTGGCCGTAGTAGTCTACCTGTACACGGTGGTGGCCTTCAACTTCTTCCGCAAGTTCTACAACAAGAGTGAAGATGAGGATGAACCAGACATGAAGTGTGACGACATGATGACGGTAATGACAGCAGCACTGCCTGCCTCACACCACCCTACACTAGCAAATGGGTAGCAAACATACACCACAAGCAAGGAGGAATGGTTTCGTTGTCCTTGGGGCTCTTCTTCTTTCTAAAGGTCATTTTTCAAGGGTGAATGAACAGCCTTGCCTTTCCCTCTGTGCTCTCACCAGCAGAGGAAAGCGCTGAGGCTGTTTGCCCTCAGTACTGTGGCACCTGATTTGCTGCAGCTTTTTTTTACAAATGGCAAACCCTTATAGTCTGTGTAAGAAATTCCCTGGGGTGCTCACCAGCCCTGCAGAAGAGCAGCATGGAGAAACCCATCCAGCTCCACGATCAGCAGGTGTGCAAGCTCTTCTTAGCCTTATTTGAGTGACATGAAGTGTATGATGTCATTAGAAAGAGTTGTACAAACCTGCTCCAAACCTGCTTGCAGTCAGCAATTCAGTCGTGATTTCAAGAAGTCAAAGGTGAGTAGAGGGCAAGGAGAAGCTGTTATGGGTAGTAATCTAATGTGACTGATTTCCCTCCATTCTGCCTGTTGCCACAGAATGGCATTTAGATTGTATTAAAAGATGGTAATTTACAGAAATTCATTATGGTATGAAAAGACAATTTTCTTACTGCATTCAGGTGCTGCAGAGGTGATACTCTGGGTTTGCAGCCATCTCATTTCTTCCATAGCACAGTCACTCTCTGCCCCATTATATGCCAGAGGTAGAAAGAATCCCTCAGAGCAGAGGTGTGTCAGGCTGCACAAAATGATCTTCCCAATACTTGAGCTTTCAAGCACCCAGTGCAGGTCAGAAATGATGAGAATTAAGTGCCCCATCAGTGTGACTGCACTGGACACAGAGCACCAGAGTGGGCTGGTCAGCAGAGAAATGTAGGAGTAACCTGAGTCACAAACCCATTACATTTTAAACCTCTCTGCTGAGTGAGGTGAATCAATCCCAGGAACATTTCCATGTATGCTTGAACTGGTAGCAGCAGCTCAGGCCAGCAGTGAAGCTGCAGGGCAGTGCTGGATGTGCGTGGCTCTGGTCAGCATGTGTTTGCGACAGAGCAGGGTGTTCAGGTTTGGTGCTGATTATCTAACACCAGCATTGCTGTCTAATGTGACTTCAGAGCACTGGGCTTTGAGATCTGTTTTTAACCCACACTCCATGTCTGGAGGTGGTTTGCAAAGTTCCGCAGGTGATTCATACAGGACCATCAACAGTACCTCGCCTCAGCAGATTCTCTTCTAGTATGTAGCGTAAAGAGCCATATTCCTAAAGATTTTTCCATGAAGACTTTCATGTTCAAGAAACAGGACACACAGCATCATTTTTGTAAAGCAATTTGTTCTGTATCCAACTGCCCCAGGCTGGTTCCCAGATCATAAATAAATTACAGTTTACTAAATCATGCATCTGATATTGCAACATTAAATTATCCAGGAACCACCTAAATACAGAGAGCTCTACCTCGAGGGAATTTGTCACTATTTGCTTTATGCTGACATTTGCCAACACTTCTGAATTCTATTAAAAACTTTAAAAGATGTCCTCTGCTTACTCAGAGCAAATGAAAACCTTAGAATATGGTAACAAATGCAAATAGTAGTAGTCTTATTCTGTAAGTCAGACCTAGGCCAGCAGCTGATGCTGAATGCCCCTCTTAAGAAGTATAAAAGAGGTGTAATGAGATCAGTTAAGCCAAGAGCAGAATTTTGGTGCAGTGTGTGGCATGTGAGGAATGTTCTTGTGCAGTCTTTGTTACTACAGCTTGCAAAGGGAATGAGTGAGCAGAGCAGAACCATTGGAAAACTGAAAAACCCCCAACCCCAGGCAGAACGACTCTGGGATATCCACCTGTAATTTCCCCTCCTCTTTTCCAGTGTTACCTGTTCCACATGTACGTGGGCGTGAGAGCTGGTGGTGGCATTGGAGATGAGATCGAGGACCCTGCTGGAGACCCTTATGAAATGTATCGAATTGTCTTTGACATCACCTTCTTCTTCTTTGTCATAGTCATCCTGCTGGCAATCATTCAAGGTACCCTCACTTACCTTGGCAGGGCCTGTTAGAATTCCCTGTGATGACTGTAAACCCTGTCTGTGTGTGAGGCACACTCACAACATTGCTGTCGAGCCTCATTTCTGAGCTGGTATGATCATTCCTGCAAAAAGTAAGAGTTTTACACAAGGCAAAGGTGAAGCAGTGGCCCTTAGCTGGGTTACAGTGGTTAGGGACATCAGCTGAGATATGAATATTGCCAAGTGCTGAAGCCTTGCTACTGTACCATTTGAAACAGGTCTGATTATTGATGCCTTTGGTGAATTAAGAGACCAGCAAGAACAAGTGAGAGAAGATATGGAGGTAGGAGCAAGCACACTACCTTCTTCATTACCTGTATTCAGCCAGACTGTTACCAGTTCAAGTAGTGACTGAGTTAAATTCGTTTGTAACCTCCTCTTATGCTTCCAGACCAAGTGCTTCATCTGTGGCATAGGCAATGACTACTTTGACACCACCCCACATGGCTTTGAAACGCACACCCTGCAAGAACACAACTTGGCAAACTACCTGTGAGTACATTTTGCTGCTGGCATGATGGTTAACAGACCTTTCAGCTTCAGTTTAGGCACACACTCTGCTGATGCTTCCAAGGCAGAGCTGTGCTGAACTGAGGCACATCTACATTCCTTTCTAGCCTCCCCTGCTCTGCTGCACATACCTTTGAAGTGTTCACCTGACAGGAGCTGCCTGAGTGGAGTGAGAGCTGAAGGCATACCAACCTCTCAATCCTTTGGAAGGAAGCCCAGATAGTGGAGTGATGGGGAGCAACAGTTTCAGGAGTTGCTTTAGTTTGGAGGGTTTACTTATGGCATCTGGGGTCTTGGTAATGGTGATGAGACCACTGAAAATTAGCCTCAATTTGACAGAGAGACATCCCAGAGCAAAACATCAAATAAAAGAAGCAGCAGGTGGGGAATATTCCTGAAAGCTGAGCTACAAAAACTACTGCACAGGTCTGATCCCTCCTCAGTGACAGAGCAGCACTCTGGCACTCTGAAGCAACAGGGAGTAGTTGCACATGTTGAGAGCATTGCCTAGAGTCCCCTGAGCTTCTCTACTTTCCTTAGCAAACATGAAGCAGAGAGACTAGGAAAAAAAAAATGTAATTTGGTGACATTAATTACTCACACAAAAATGGTAACTGTATGAGTGCTGGTGGTATCTGCTGCAAGGCTGCCTTTGGAACTCAGCCACTGAACTTGTTTTAAACACAAAAACTAGTGTGGCTTCTGGAGTGGCAGCTGCAGCAATCCCTACACAGCAGCTGGCACTGCAATACTGAAGCTTTTCTTACCATGATGAATCTCTTCCTTGGCAGCTGGGAACTTTCAGCTCTCAGTAAATTCCAAACAGCCATTCCCTTAATAGGAGAATCAACAGGGAAGGACTTTCTAAGCAGGCTGCCCCTCAATTAGGCAGTGCCCAGGTCATCACAGCTGCTTTTCTCTCCAGTGAAGGCACCTTCCAAGTGTAATCCCAAGCTCAGTGCATCACAGCTGGCTGACCAAGAGCTGTGTTACACACCTGAAAGAAAGTTATAGTGAGGTGAGTGCTTGTTGGTCTCTTCTCCCAAGTAACAAGCAATGGGATAAGAGGAAATGGCCTCAAGTTATGCCAGGACAGGGTTAGGCTGGATATTAGAAGCAAGTTCTTCACTGAAGGGGTTCTCAAACACTGGATTTTGGACTCCCCAGGGAGATGGGAGTCCAAAAGGCTCTTGCAGCAAATCAGTGGTAACTTCTTGATGCAGGTAGTGGAGGAACCAACAAGAAGAGGTGCACTGCTGGACCTTGTATTAACTAATAAGGAGGGACTGGTTGAGGACATTTAATGTCGGGAACAGTCTTGGGGACAGTGATCATAACATGGTGGAGTGTAATATTCAACAAGGTAGAATCAGAGCAACAAGTAGAATTACAACCCTAGACTTCTGCAGAGCTAACTTTATGCTCTTCAGAGACAGGCTTGCAGAAATCCCATGGGCTAAGGCTCTGGAGGGTAAAGGAGCCCAAGAAAGTTGGTTAATTTTTAAAGACCACTTCCTCCAAGCCCAAGCTAGGTGTGTTCCTGAGTAAAAAAGCAGGTAGATGTGCTAGGAGACCTGCACAGCTGAGCAAGGAGCTCCTGAAGCAAATCTCAGGGAAGAAAGAAACTTACAATTCATGGAAGAAGGGATCTGTCACTTGGGAGAAGTTGTCAGGGCATGTAGGAAGGCAACAAGGAAGGCCAAAGCCCTCTTGGAACTGAAGCTGGCAAAAGAAGTAAAAGAGAACAAGAAAGGCTTCTTCAAATCTATCAACAGAAAAAGGAAGAACAGGGAAGGTGTGAGGCCACTGCTGAATGAGGCAGCTCTGAGAACTGAGGATGCAGAGAAGGCAGAGCTGCTGAATGCCTTCTTTGCTTCAGTCTCTACACCTAAGGCTGAACTCCCCTAGGTACTCCAGACGCTGGATGAAGGAGAGGAAGCCTGGAGGAGGGAACGCTCCCCATGGTCAGTGCAGACTGGGTTAGGGATCAGTTACACAAATCAAACATTCACAAGTCCATGGGCCCTGATGAGATGCACCTAAGGGTGCTGAGAGAACTGCCTGATGTTATTGCTCTGCCTCTATCATCTTTGCCAAATGGTGGCAGACAGGACAGATGCCTGAGGACTGGAGGAGAGCCAATGTCACTCCAGTCTTCAGAAAGGGCAAGAAAGAGGCTCCAGGGAACTATAGACCAGTCAGCCTCACCTCCATCCCTGGGAAAATGATGGAGCAGCTCCTGTTGGAAGGCATCTCAAGGCACTTGGAAGAGAAGAAGGTTATCAGTAGTCAGCATGGATTTACCAAGGGGAAGTTGTGCTTGACTAACCTGATAGCATTTTATGGTGCCATAACTGAATGGGTAGATTCAGGGAGAACAGTGGATGTAGTCTACCTTGACCTTAGCAAGGCCTTTGTTTATAAATATCTGAGGGCTGGGCGGCAGGAGGCAGGGGACAGGCTCTTCTTACTTGCTCCCTGTGATAGGACATAAAGCAATGGATGTAAGCTGCAGCACGGAAGATTCCACCTCAACACAAGGGGGAACTTCTTTACTGTGAAGGTCACAGAACACTGGAACAGGCTCCCCAGAGAGGCTGTGGAGTCTCCTTCTGTGGAGACTGTCAAGGCCCATGTGGATGCATTCCTCTGTGACCTGAGTTAGATTGTATGGTCCTGCTCTGGCAGGGGAGTTAGTCTCGATGATCTCTTTGGGGCGCTTCCAACCCCTAACATCCTCTGATCCCCCTCCCTGGGGGTTTGCAAAAGGTGCAATGTTGTGGTGCTAAGGGACATGATTTAGTTGGACTTGATGATCCTAAACGGCTTTCCCAACCAAACAGACTTCTGTGACAGAACCAGACATCTGTTCCTGCTCCACAGCCTTCCTAAATTGCTCAGGTCTCTACATCCGAGTGAGCAGAGGAACTGGGGCCAGCAGATGGGTTCCGCATGAGGGTATGGAAAGCTTGGTGCAGATGAGGCTGTGCCAGACTCTACTTTGCATGGTAGCCATAGAAACTTCTTCCAAGTTGAGATGTTGTTGCATAGGAGCTGGCATCTGCCCCATCCAGGTACAGCTCCTAGCACCTGCCATGAAGGCAACGCACAAGCACATTTTAACACTTCTGCAGCTTTCACATCTCTTGGCTCTTCCACAGCAGAAGTGCTGAAGCAAAGTTCTCTTCTTTCACTGTAGCAGGATCAGTACTTTGCTGGTGGGCATCATCTCCCTCACCTACCCCAGCCTAGGAAAGGCTGGGCAGAGATGGTTCATTATCTCCTGCATTAACACCCATTTCCTGTGCTTGTTTCAGGTTCTTTTTAATGTACCTCATTAACAAAGATGAAACGGAGCACACTGGCCAGGTGAGTAAAGAATTCTTTCTTTAGTTCTTAAGCTTGTCTTTCAGCATTTCCAGCTCCTCCAGTCTTGTAGTTGCATACCACCAGGTGGAACTGATGTGCCACCAAAGAGTGGAGAGGATGAGAGTCTTCCTCCTTAGAGTCTTCCAAGAGTGAAAGGCAAGGAAGGGTTAAAAAAGTGAGAGATGGCTGCAGCAGTGTTCTTACACCCAACATTCCACTCTTGTCACAAGTCAGTTAACCAATAATCGTGCTGTCACCTCTGAAACCAAACCCTGCAGTACACCAGGTGGAGTTCCTTCCCTGAAGAGCAAGTAAGTAGTTCAGCCACTGCTTGCGTAGTCCAGGTGTCTCTCGCTGTGTCTGTAGGTAGGTAGGTGGCAGTTTGCATGAAGTGCAGTCCTTTAGCCCTTACATGGGAACAAAGATCCTTAGGTCGTGTTTATTTTCTTAGCTCAAAAGCTGTTTTGCAAACACTACAGAAGTATCTTTTCCAAGCAAACTAAAGGACTTTTTTTACACCCAGTTTGCTTTAACTAGACTGATGATAATTTACATGTCCACACTTTCTCTTATGCGACCCAAAAGTCCTTAGTGCTGATTCCAGATCAGTGCAGAGCAGCACCTGTGCAAAGCCTTCTTGAGTGACAGACTTTGCATTCCTCTGTTCCATGGCCATAGGTATAGCACCTGGTTACTGCTGGAAGTTTCTCTAGAGCACTGCCTGCAAGGTGCCTGCTTACAGTAACTGTATGCCTTGGTTACAGTAACTGCTCTTTACCATTTTCAGGAGTCCTTTGTGTGGAAGATGTATCAGGAGAGGTGCTGGGACTTCTTCCCAGCAGGGGACTGCTTCCGCAAGCAGTACGAGGATCAGCTCAGCTAACGTCGCTCGCAGGAGGAACCATTTAATCACGAACTGTTGAGATCCAGTGCCCAAAACCACTTCTTTTCTTCTCATGGTGTAATTTCACAGCTTGTACTTGCTTTAAATGTCTTCAAACTTCAGGACAGATGTAAAACCTGACAGGATTTCATGGGCTTTCTGTACTCACCACACATGAGAGAGGTGTTTTGGTGGAATTCTAATGAGAAGAACCACACCAGAGTAACTGGAGCCTTTCTGTTCAAACATGATCTGAAGTGATAACAACTTTAAAACCACATCATTAACCTGGTGTTTGGAAGTGCAGCTGAAAGGGCTAAAAGCTGTCTTAATTGCACAACGTTTCAGAACTTGAACATCAGAGGCCATGCCTCACACAGAAGATTTTACCTAACTGCTGTCTAGTTTTTCCCACCCCAGTACTTGCTAGTGAATGTATTCAAGACCCAGCTTGAGAAGCTTTAAGCAGTTAAAACATTTTCAAACACTTTGGTGACCTTGGAACATGAAGTGCCTTAAAACCTCTGTAGACATAGCTATGCAAAGTTTTTATTTGTTAGTGTTGTAGCCCAACAGATCCATTACCTGTGTTGCTTTTCTGTCTTTCTCTAGGAAATTAGACTTGAAGTTTGTTTCTGTACTACCTTCAATGACAGCTTCTTAGCTGCTGCTGTTAAAGGACATAGACTGTATTGAAAGGAACACAACTGAACTCTTAGCCCCAAATAACAAAATGCTCTCTGGTCACCTGCAAGTAGAAGCTGCCAGGATTATGCATTTCTTTTCTTCTACTAAAAAGTGCCCACTGCAATAAAGTATCAGAAACCAAACATTACCTTTGTCCTTGTCTTTCTCCTTTATCTGCAGGCTGGAGCTGTGGCTTGCAGACGGTGACTACAGGGACATGTGGCCACTGTTTGTTCACTGCTTTATTTTGAGGGCTACACAGAGCAAGTACAAGCTGAAGTAAGTGTTCCTTTAGCAGGCTGCAGCAAAGAAAAGCCTCCATTACAACTTTTACACCTTTTAAGAATATTTGTCTTATACAACTTTTGGTTTCATCTAAATGAACGTTAGGTGCCAGCAAAGAAAATTGGGCATGTGGGACACTGATCAAACTGCAGGAGGCCACTTGCTGCTCAAGGCTTGCTCTGTTCCATCCTTCAGGAGATCATGCTGTCCAGCCAGTCTTCCAGCTCCTCCTCACTAATGGTTTTAGATGATGCCTTTTGCTGCTGTGATGCTGCACTCTTCTCTTCAGGCACAGCTGGTGCTAAAGGGTCTAGAAAAGTGAAAAGCAGAGATCTGAAAATCTGGAACCCCTTTCCCAGCAGTTGTGTCAGGGCCTGTTCTCTTTTCAGCACACACCTGACTGTTTCGACACAAGCTCTCTCTCCGGCAGCACAGTGAGCCACAAGCCAGAGACAGCAGCAAGAATGACAAAAAAGAGGCAGCTCAAGAAACCCAGCAGAGCAGCGTGGCTTCACCCTGGTTCTCAGGTTTACTCCCTCCTGCCATCTGCTCACAATGCTGCCTGCAGGAGAGGAGCAGGATTGCACACGGGGAGTGCACAGCAGGGTATGGTTCCAGGTTCTGTTGGCACTGTTTGCTTAGGGGCTTTGCAGTGTGCTTGGGAGTGAAAGCAGGAATGCCACTGCAATAAGCAGTGTTTTAAAAGCCTGACTTCAGCAACCAGGGCTTGGCTGGATGGCCTGTGGGACACCTTACATCTTCAGCCATCCTGGGCTTCAGTTTTGAGATAGCAAAAATACCCTCCACACAAAATCAGAGATGCTAAAGATTGTTTTACAGCACTGGGGGCTGGGAAGGAGGAGGAAACCATGGCCAGCAAGACTAACACAGGGTCATTTAAACTTCTAGGAATGAAACAAAAGGAGGACTTTACTGATTTCTCTGAAATATGAACATGTTTAAATATGGCAAAAAAAGCATAAAGCTTGCTTTTGTAAAAATCAATGCTACTAAACTTTGAAACTAGGCTTCTGAAGAAGTCACCAGAATAGCTCTCCATTATTCTGTGTGCCCTGAGCACTGCAGTGATACCTAAACCACTTTATTTTCCTCTCACCAAAACTCTCTAGCAGTACAGTCATTATTTTCTTTCACAAGTGCTGTACTGCAGAAGAATTATTCTTTCTGCAGTGCTGAAACTTTAGCTCAGGGGGGAGTTAGCACTGAGAAGGACCAAATGGGTCAGCACCCAGCCCCAGCTAAAGATGAAGCTGTGAGCACTACTTTGTGGCAGAGATGCTGGCAGTAGTGCTGCTGACTTGCTATCAAGAGTTCAAAGCCATCACCAAAACAGAGCAATGGAAGTTAACTAAGAGGCTTCTGAGGAGAAAAGGAATCTTTCTTACCCTTTGCCTTCCACTCTGAGCCCAGATCTTTCAGATCTTTCCCAGCTGAAGTGGTGTTGGATACTGTGCCTGACACAGGTACCTTCTCTGGATCCACAGGAGCATCTAGAGTTAGGAGGAAATCTAGTTCTTCATCCAAATGGTCGGTCTCCTGCTTCGACAGTGCATGGCCTCTCTGAAATGGTTCTGCTGCACTTGCCCTTGGACCATTTTTACTTCCAGCCTCTGGTGGAGAAACAGAATCAGTACTGGAATGGGAGACCAACGCTGTTTCACTTGGGGCTAGAGGCCGTTGGAACAGAAGCTCTCTTCTCTTGCTGCCTTCAGGAACTTTAGATTTCATCTGCGGGAGCTCTGCTGGGGTTGATGCCTAAAAGACAAGAAAGCACTTCAGGACTTTAACCCTTCTGATGATTAACTCCATAGTTACTGTTATGTCTAATCTAGACTGTAGTATTCATGCTTCCTGCGCCACATCACTTAAGAAGGCACAAGGACTTCCAGTAGAACCGAATTCAGAAGTCCAAGTGCAGTGCTTTTCTTGAGAATACTCCTAGAGAAGCAACTGCAGTTACAAACTCCAGAGTAAGCATGCAGCAAGTGCCATTATGTCATAAATACTCCCTGGAGTATTTATGTAAGGAAATCCCATCAGTGCTCTGGATGCCTAAATGGTTCTATCTGAATTGGGTTAGAAAACTTTACCCCGTTTTAGGTCTTCCCTCCAAAATCCCAGCCTGCAAAGCAAACCTTCCTACAGGTTGCTGAAGTTCACTCAGTAAAGGGTATAGCAGCACAGTGTGTTTTGAGAAATTAAACCAAACACAAACTACCTCCAAACAGTGGCACAAGAAGCAGCCATTCACTATCTAGCTGTGGAACACTGCTGCCATCAGGATGCCCTGGTGTTGGGAACACCACAGCCTACCGCTGACCACAGCATTGGGCAGGATGACAAGACAAAGGTCAAATAGCACCACTCACTTTGCAACCCTGACAGAAGTTAGAGACCACGACTAGGACTCTGCAAAAGAAAACTGTATTTGGAAATAGCATTCCTTTGCAGAGGCTCTTAGACATCTATACATTTGTTTGAAGTCCCTTAAGAAAAGGCAGAGCTGTGTCAGTCTTAGAAGCACTTCCTGCAACTTCCTGGCAGTGGGGTTTAGAGTAGAAGACCTCTGAGGTCCCCTCCAGCCTAAGCCATTCTAGGAGTCTATCAACTCCAAACAGAAGTAAAATTTCTTCTATCAAGTTCAGTCTTTCTTGCCTGAGCAGATGGGTTTAAAGAATTCTGTTTTTCTATTTAAGCCTTGCTGGTTCTTTTGCCCTTGCAGGAATATTTCCTTTTTCAGAGTCTGAGGAAACATTTCTTAATACTCTGTTGTTGTGTTGGGATTTTTCCCAACAGAGCATAAATGACCTTTTCTTCTAACACAAGGAAATCTGATTCATGGGCTAAAAGGTACCATGCAGAAGAGTAAACCACAATCAAAACAGTGCACAATTTTTGTGCAAGCTTCTAATAGCTGCTAACAAGAGAACAAAGACAGAAATGGTGCAGTGCTTCCATGTCAAACACTCTGCTGCCTGCCTTCAGTCTCCTGTGCTGCACATCAGAGCATCTTACTGAAATCCAACCAAGCTTAACGAGTGCTGAGAGAGGGGCACCCAGCACCTGCCACTTACACGCTGGTCTCAAGAGGCACTTTTGTTCCTAAAATACATTTTGTTTGTGTGTGAAGATCAAGTTTCAAGTCCTCACTCTTGCATGCATTGTGGCACTTCAAACACGTGCATTTTCTTGTGCAGTTGCCAGCATTACCTGCACAAGCTCAGCAGGTACATTCAGCCTCAGATGCAGAGGCAGTTCTTGAAGGGCCTGGACCAAAGACTGGCAGTCAACGGAAAGTGCAGATAACTGAAACAGAATTGAACACACAGTACACATTGGCATTAAAAGAGGAACTCAACGCACAATAGGTTGGCTTTAAAAGATGAATGAATAATAACTCTAATTATTACATTCCCCTGTTCTATGTATCCCAGGAATGCAAAGGATTATGAAACCCAGGAAGTGACAGATTGAAATTCCACATCTACAAAGCATTATGTATTCCAGAATGATCTACACACAAATGTAAAATCTAGTTGCTCCCATCGTCCCTTTGGAGGTGTAGTTTCAGGCAGAGGACCTGAACTGCTGACTTGGAAGAAGGAGAATAAGCTTCCTAGGCAAGGAGATGTCTGTGGTTATACAGGGCTTGCTGAAGTCATTTGACTCCTCCCTTTACTAGGGATGGAAACTAAAGGCTGACTTTATGTCAGCAAAGCAAAATGGTCAGCCAGACAAACCCTTTGGAGTGACCAGGCTCTTACCTGCTGATGGCAGAGACTTTCTCTAGCCCATTCTTTCTCGTCAGCAAATCGAAACTGTGCGGAGAAATCTCCTGCAGAAGGGAAATTGAGTATTTTAATGTATCTTTCTAAATAACAACCTCTCTTCAAAGAGCCCAACCCTGCAGAGGAAAATCCAATTGATGGCCAGCACATCTTTGACAAATCTGCATTCTGTGAGAATGCTGCTGGCAGTCACAATATTCATCTTCTCTAAGCCAAAGTTCTGTGGAAAATCTTTTCATCTCTTATTTGCAAACTGGTACAGGCACAACAAATTCAAAAGTGAATGAGGAGGTGCTTGGTGCTACCTCAGCAAGGAAGATTTTCACTGAAAAGGCCAATTTGGAGACCGTATTAGGAAAATACATTCACAAAGTGCATTTGAATGTGCTCCAGACAGACCTCTTATCAACAAACAAATATCTCTTGAAAGGATTATTAATGTCCTAAAAACCAGTTTGCATAGGCCAAGTGAAACTTCTTGTCTGGCAGCTAAATCTTCCAGACTTTAACTAATCCCTGCTCCAGCATGGTACCAAAAAAAGCTGCTGAACCACGAACTCCAATTCATAAACACAGGGGAATTAATTAAAAGAAAGCTTTAAACAGAGCTAGTTAAGCTCCATACATAACCTAGTTCATAGAGTCACAGAATGGCTCAGGTTGGAAGGGACCTCAGAGCTCATCTAGTCCAACCTCTCCAACTAGACTCAGCTGCTCAAAGCCTCATCCAACCTGGCCTTTGACACCCCCAGGCAGGAGGCAGCCACAGCCTTCCTGGGCAGCCTATGCCAGAGTCTCACCACCCTCCTACTGCTCCTACTGAAGAACTTCTTTCTCAGCTCCAGTCTAATGCTGCTCTGCCTCAGCTTCAAACCATTGCCCCTTGTCCTGATGAAAAGTCCCTCTGCACCCTTCCTGTAGGATCCCTTCAGATATTGGAAGGCAGCTCTAAGGTCCCTTTGGAGTCTTCTTTTCTCCAAGCTGACCAACCCTAGCTCATCCAGCCTGTCCTCATAGTACCAGGATCTCCTAGCACATCCCTCCAAGCCAGTAGGAACTTCCTCTGACTATAGGGGGAGCCTGGGTTATGACTTTGTTTCAAATGCGATATGCCGGGATGCAAAAGAGAGTCTTAGAAATGTATAAAAAGCCACAAGAGCTCCAGGAACTCAAACAGATTAGCAGGTCTGTGACAGAGGAAACATGAAAGGTTAGGATTGCCAAAGGTCTAGCACAACAGAGAGCAAAGCTGCTGCTGCTGCTGCAGGCTGTGAAACATTTTCCAGTTGGAGAACACAGAGAAAAAAACCAAGACAGATCTTTGCAATACTAGGGCAAGGAGATTAAATCTGATCCTGAGAACTTCAGATCACCTACAAGTCACTAGGATTTAGTCTCCCAGTTAGCTGAGAGGCAACAGCTTGTTCCTTTCCAGCCTCTAACAGGGAGTTTTCCATGGCATGGCCAACAATCAAGCATCTCAGCTCCACTTGGCTCTCAACACCCCAGCTGCCACTCCTACCTTTGACAATCCCTGACTCATGCCCTTATCCCTGGAGACAAAATCTGAACATAAAAGCTTCTGTCCCAAAACCTGGCTGCTTTCCTGTTGCCTGTCTGTCCCAAAGCTAGGGGAGGTACAGCCTGCCAGCAGTTTTACCCCATCAGCCAGCTTCTGTCTTGCAGAGTAAACAAGCAGCAAAATGGCACAGGAATTGGCACATTTCTTTGCCAAACGATAAACAAAAGGGAGATGTAACCATCTCCTAGCTGGAGTGTAGCATTTACTCGCCCTGGCTTTTTATAGTGCCTCAGGTGCACTTCACTGTGCTCCTGAGATGTGCACCATGCTCCTGCAAGAAGAACTCTCATCCAAGTGAACCATGGCTTGCTCCAGTTAGAACAGGTTTCAAGCAGTATGGAAATGGGAAAAAAAATACAGATGCTTTGGAACATCGTCAGAACAGAAAGATGTCTCCTTTTTAAATATATGTATGCATTGCTATACATTTATTAATTGCCTGTCTCTAATTAATGCTCTTTTTACATACAAATATCTGCATAATGATGTTCAGGTCCCTTCCAGCATAAACCATTCTATGAATCTATGTTCTCAGAATTTTGATCATGTGGCAGATAAGAGTTAAGGACCTTAAGAAACTGGTGCTGTTTCTGGACCAAAGAGTGTCTACATGGGAAGAACAGAGATGAGATGCCAGTTCCTCAGATGAGGAGCAGTGTGAAACCAAGAAATGCCAAAGGACACAATGACTTAAAAAAAAACCAACAACAAAACAAACAACAAACCACCTCCAAAGCAAAACCCTCAAAGCAGAGCTTAACCAGAGTTAACAAATGAACTGAGACTGGAAGAGGTTCAGAAAAACAGAGTAGCAGAGAAGCTTCTGGGAGAACATCAGGTGACCAGGAAGGGAGCCAGAAGAAACTAAAGTGCTGTTGGGGCTGGAAAGTTTCCTAAAGCTACCTGTCAAGAGGGCAATACTGGGAGCAGGGGCAGGCAGGCAGGCTGGCTGAGGACAGTGCAATGCCAGCTGGAGGCATTTGATGCACAAATGAGTAGAAACTATAAGAAAATTAATGTCTGTATGGATAAACAGTATTTGGGGAAGGATCAACACAACATTTGAAAAGCGAAGTTCTGCTGCATGGGCTAAGACAGCTCCCTGAAAGAAGCAAAAAGTCATGCACACGGGCAGGATCTGCTTCACAGATATCATTTAC
The DNA here is from genome assembly GCF_015220805.1 of Pogoniulus pusillus. Classification (NCBI taxonomy): domain Eukaryota; kingdom Metazoa; phylum Chordata; class Aves; order Piciformes; family Lybiidae; genus Pogoniulus; species Pogoniulus pusillus. Next base: position 31,587,715 of record NC_087264.1, on the reverse strand, counting down.
ACGTGCTTCCAAAAGCTCTCACTGACATCCCACTCTCTTTCCCACTCAAGACTTCAGAGCAGCAAAAAGAGGAGGAGACTTTGCATGAATAAATAGTTGCCTAAAAGTAGGAAGAAAGAGAGTTAATTGTCAATTTCCACCTGAAAAGAAACCACCGCAGTTCTCTGGGGTCCTATCTCCTTAACTTCCCCACTCAATTAGACAAGGAAGGAAAGAAAGAAAGAAAAAAACCGAAGTAGCAAAGTTTGCTGCTGATGTTGAGCTTCGCAGGGCAATGCAGAGGAAGGCAGGCTGTGCAGAATGACAGCACCTCACAGACTCAGAAAGCAGAGTTCAAAATGGCACTGCAGCTCACTGCCACCAATGCAAGTGCTGCAGTGCAACTGTCCTGGTAGGCCTAAATAGGCCTGAACGTGTCCTGGCTTGCCCAGACACGTTCTTCTGCTCTCCCTCCTTCTGTTGTGGGGAGAAGCAACCACGGGAAAGAGGACAAAGAACCTGAAGCCACCAACGCAGAGTGCTGCCCTGCAACCGACCGTCACCAACGCAGAGTGCTGCCCTGCAACCGACCGTCACCAACGCAGAGTGCTGCCCTGCAACCGACCGCCACCAACGCAGAGTGCTGCCCTGCAACCGACCGTCACCAACGCAGAGTGCTGCCCTGCAACCGACCGCCACCAACGCAGAGTGCTGCCCTGCAACCGACCGTCACCAACGCAGAGTGCTGCCATGCAACCGACAGTCACCAACACAGAGTGCTGCCATGCAACTGACCGCCACTGATGCAGAGTGCTGCCCTGCAACCGACCACCACCAACACAGAGTGCTGCAGTGCAACTGACTGCCACCAACGCAGAGTGCTGCAGCTCTTGCCTAATGTAGAAAGCAAGCTTGAAGCTACCAGCACTAGTCAGAGTCAGAATCTCCACAGTGTCCACAGAAACAAACTCCTTGGGATGACTACAAAAGCAACAGAGAACTCTACAGAGAGCATCCCTGCAGCCCAGCATCTTGCACAGTCTGGCTTTCCCAAGCTCGGAATCAAAAACACAGCAGGCATACAAAGGGCAGAGAAGGACTCAGTGCTCATTGGCCCTTCCCACAAAGAGCCAGTGGCACCAGAGGCAGGCAGCAGCAAATGCACTCAGATCAAACACTAACTGGCAAATCTTTGTCAGTTGAAGCTGGGCTGCAGGACTCTGTCATCAGATGGTGCAGATGCCACAGGTTCCCACAGATGCCAGGAGGGACATGAGATAACTATTTTTAAATGCAAAGATCCACATCTGGCACAGGAAGTCCCTGGGCCATGAAGTGTTGCAAGTCAAGAAACTATTTGGCAAAGCAGCACACTACAGAGCATGTTCAGCTGCCTTACTTCAGGTGCCTACAAATAGACCTTGGTTCTAATCCAATGCAGCCAACACGAAATTAAAGCAAAGAGCTATTTTTTCACTTGTAGAGCTCTGCCTTACTCTTCATTAGTTGTTCTTCTGAGGAGATAAAGTAAAAGTAGACAGTCCACAGAGCTAGTTTTCACCTGCAGTTGAATTGTAGAATCACAGAATCAGCCAGGTTGGAAGAGACCTCCAAAATCATCCAGTCCAACCTAGCACCGAGCCCTATCCACTCAACTAGACCATGGCACCAAGTGACTCATCCAGTCTTTTCTTGAACACCTTCAGGGATGGCAACTCCAACACCTCCCTGGGGAGCCCATTCCAATGGCAAATCACTCTCTCTGGGAAGAACTTCCTCCTAACATCCAGCCTAGACCTCCCCCGGCACAACTTGGGACTGTGTCCCCTTGTTCTATTGCTCGTTGCCTGGCAGAAGAGACCAACCCCCACCTGGCTACAACCTCCCTTCAGGTAGCTGTAGACAGCAATGAGGTCACCCCTGAGCCTCCTCTTCTCCAGGCTAAACAACCCCAGCTCCCTCAGACTTTCCTCATAGTTTTGTGTTCCAGTTCCAGGCCCTTCACCAGCCCTGTTGCCCTTCTCTGGACATGTTCCAGTACCTCAACATCTCTCCTGTACTGAGGGGCCCAGAACTGGACACAGTACTCAAGGTGTGTCTTCTGGATCAATGCAGCATGTAGGAGACAACAGCCATCCACACAGGCAAGTGTACGAACAGCATCAAGTTGCCTCCCTGCTTTCTCACTCCATTGCCCACATTTCCTTCTTCACATGTAATGTTTAATAAATAGTTAATGACCATCGTTCTTAGAATGCAGAAGAAATGCAAAATACTGAACCAAAAAGTGCATTTACAATTCCATTCAAATACAGCTGCCCAATGTGGTTATTCCCAAGCACCAACCTCACCTTCTCCACTATTCACTTTTTTTCACTGAGTAAACAATAAATTGATATTCAAGTGTGACATTCCTGAGCAACCCATAGGTTAAGCTTAAATCTTTCATTAAGTTTAAAGCTGGTCACCTTAAATATTTACATTTTTCCTGACACTTTATGACATTTTCTGGTGTCGTTTTTTTCAGGTCACTCATTTATGACATGGTGATTTCTAAATGTCACTGCGAGCAGCCTTCTAGATCAGGCAAAGGAGAAAATCCATGGAACATGCTGCGCTTTGAGCAGTATCACTCCAGAAATAGGATGAGAGGGGAAAAAGAGACATAACTTCACTGTTTGAGTCGATGCATAAATGCAAAGACCAAAGACTGTGGTTTGGGGGGATTGTTTGTTTGTTTGATCCTTTTTGGCAGCATAACTGTGACATAGCAGGAAGTGAAGTTTGTCCCTAGAGACAGGAGCAGACAACTCTCCTTCGGGTGAAAGGAAGAGGACTTCTGTATTTTTATAAGACTGAACTAAACAGAGGAAAAAGGAGATTAATTGGAGAGGTTTTGAGCCCTCTAAGGTTCCTCTGGAGTTGAGTCTTCTCCAGACTGAGCATCCCCAGCTCCCTCAGCCTGTCCTCACAGCAGAGGCACTCCAGCCCCTGGATCGTCTTTGTGGCATCCTCTAGACTCACTCCAATAGCTCTGTGTCCTCCTTATGCTGGGGACAACAGAACTGGAGGCAGCCTTTAAGGTGGAGTCTTACAAGGCTCATCCTACCCACATGAAGAGTATATGCAAGTAGCTTGCTGTGCTGTATCTGGGAGGTGAGCGTGGCACACAGTTTATTAGATCAGCTTTATTCTTGCACCTTTCCATGTGAGAGCACTTCATTTCCAGCTGGCATGCTTAGCTAAGTGCAGTTGCACTGCATACATTTGCACTGGGATGCCCACTGCTGTCTGGGAGTAGGCTGCCAGAATACTTGATCTGAAAACTTTGCAATTCATGAAGTATCTCTACTGATCCATCAAGAGCAGCAGGATACAAAATCAGCCTCCTTCATCCCACATTGTACCTCCACCCCAAAAATTAAATATTTTTTTATATATATATATATCTCCAGTAATGTTAAACAAGTAAACAAACCTAAGGACTACTTTCTTTTAAACAATTTGCTACTTTTAATCTAGTAGCAGTCATTGACTGGACACAATTACAGACAAAGCGTCTGCATGGGGAGCTTGGAGTAGATGATCTCTAAGGTCCCTTCCAACCTCAGCCATTCTATGATTCTCTGATACATAGACTGGAAAATTTCCCTTTCTCTCTCCCCCTTCCCTCCAGTTTTCACAACAGCTGAATTGTGAGAGTTTACAATAGTTTTGACAGCTGACTACTCAAGCTTCCACTTTAAGCACACACAACCAATCTTACTTCACAGTATCACCAAGGTTGGCAGAGACCTCACAGATCATCAAGTCCAACCCTTTACCACAGAGCTCAAGGCTAGACCATGGCACCAAGTGCCACATCCAATCTTGCCTTGAACAGCTCCAGGGATGGTGACTCCACCACCTGCCCGGGCAGCCCATTCCAGTATCCAATGACTCTCTCAGTGAAGAACTTTCTCCTCACCTCAAGCCTAAATTTCCCCTGGCGTAGCTTGAGGCTGTAATGCTAATGGTACACACACATATTGGACAGTCCTTGCACCACCAGGACTTCATAACCACAAACCCCTACAGTTTCATTGCTTGTTCTGTGCCAGTTCAAAGCCAGGAAGGCAGTTCTCTACTCAGTAAGCACTGCGTATGTCACCATGCTGGATGAGTTTCATATCATCACATCCAAACCAGTACCAATCTTCTCCAAAGCAGATCTCACTCTCCTGCAAGCAACACAGTAGGGGACTATCTTTCAAAAGTGTCCAGAAATTATACACAAAGGTGCAAGCCCAAAAATATTGCTGCAGCCAGTACAGGGCTTGGCATCCCTGCATTTCGGAGTGGTTCTGTGATACATGACACAAGCCTGCAACAGTTTTTGTTGAAAGCACTGAAATAGGAGAGGAGAAGGGGCTACAGAAAACGATGCAGCAGGACTTTCTTCTGATGTGTTAATAAAATGCAAGGATACAATTAGCCAAAAGTAAAGCTAGGAAAGCTCCAGGCCTAGAAGCACACAAAGCATTTCTTTGCATGTGCAAGTTACTCATAAGCTTCCTAAAAGAGTGATACAATCGTTTATCAGAGAGCTCTGAGCGTTGCCTTCAAGTGAACAGCAGTTTGGTAAGCAATTGCTTCACATCAAAAGTACCAGCAAGCAGCACACCGGATTTGTCTCACCAAGAGTTTAGAAACCCACTGTGTGATTGGCCCAAATCACATCTGCAAGAGAAAACAACCCAGCAACTACAGCTCCTGGGTAGTCTTCATGAAACCTGCTTTTAAAAAAAAGCTTATAGTCACCTCCAGCAGATAGATTTGGGAATCTTCTCCCCGCTGGATTTGGTAATCTTCTCTCTGGCACATTTGGCAATATCTCTGGATAATCTACAGATTAATCGGTCAGTGTAAGGATTCCAAAGCTGCATTAAAAGAAATTAAGAGCTCTTCTGCCAAGTGAAAAGGGCAAAGCAAAGACTATCTACAGTTCCTGAGGTCATGTTAAAAAGCAAGGTGTAGCCACATCCAAGCTTCTGCTCATCTTTTGTATCAGGCATCTCCAGGGTTTTCCTAACAAGTGTACCCCACATAAGCAAAGCCTGGGTTAGCTCAAGAACAAACAGCAGTTGTTGACCCCGAGCTTGCTGCTTTGGCTCCAGCATTCCACATTCTGCACCTGACACGGGACCTTAGCAACACACCCCACAGGCCATTTGTGCAAGTTCTGGGATGGTAGCAGCAGGACCTACAGCTCACACCTGAAGGCTGTGCTGCCATCCAGCCAGACCTGGACAGGCTGCAGAGCTGTGTGGGGAGAAACTGAATGAAATCCAACAAGGCAAACATCTCCCTGTGAAGCCAGGCTGAGGGAGTTGGGGCGTGGAGTAGAGGAGGTGCCATGGGAACAGAAGGGAAAGCTTTTTACCCGTGAGGGTGCCAGAGCCTTGGAGCAGGCTGCTCAGAGAGGTTGTGGAGTCTCCTTCTCTGGAGACATTCCAAACCCACTTGGATGTGTTTCTGAGTGACCTGCCCTGGCAGGGAGGTTGGACTGGATAATCTTTTGAGGTCTCTTCCACTCCCTAACATCGTGATTCTGCAAACTGGAAAGCACTGAAGAGATGACGGAGCAGGGAGAGATGCAGTTTCCTGGATAACAAACACTGCCTGGGCTGCAAGCTTTCACTGACACATGGTGTTCTGCAGCTCTGAATCATGTGCAAGCATTGCTTTTTGTTTAACTACCTTCTGTGTTCTGAAAGCACAGAACTGGAATGTGCACTCCAGGGTTCACTCTGAAATACTCAACTGGAGAATTTTTTGCCATCACAGGGTTGGCATTCTACACTCCACAGCATCACAGCAACATCAAAACTCAGGTTTTGAGACAGAGAGCATAATCATCAGAAGGCTACAATGAAAAAAACCTCTCTATCACACCCATTCACTGGACACAGTTGACACATTTACTTTTGAGTTCTTGCTTACCTGTAGATTTTCCCTATGATCTAGTCCTAGAAAGTAAACAAATGAAAAACATTAAACCAAGTCTTGTACAACTTCACCTCCCGAGCGTATTACTTAATGATGATTTGAATGTTATGCTAAAGCCTTCCCTGCGCATCCATTCATCACAGGATCATAAAGTGGTTTGGGTTGGAAGGGACCTTAAAGATTATCCAGTTCTATCCCCCTGCTTTGGGCAGGGACACCTCCCACTAGCCCAGATTGCCCAAAGCCCCATTCAGCCTGGCCTCAAACACCTCCAGGAGGGGGCATACACAGTTTCTCTGCACAACCTGTTCCAGTGTCTCAACACTCTCCCATTCTTCTTCCCTTGCTCACATCTAATCTAAATCTTTGCCTCATCACTCTTCTTGTTCTAACCCTCTTTAATAGGGTCCCCTTCATTTTGTACCTTATTTCAATCAATTCTACTCTATTAATGACTATGGGTAGTTTAGGTCCCTCTTAGCCTACTTGGAAGGTGACAATCAGATACTGATCAATGAATGCTTTACTTCAACAGGAAACAACCTGTGAATCACATCAGAAGAACCAAATCCTCTCTGCTCTGCCTTTTCAAATTGCATTACTTTGAGATAAACATTTCACTCTGCACAGAAACACAAGAGGCATCTATCAAGCATTATTCTTACTGCTTGCTTTCAGGTGGAATGTGCTGAGAGAATAGCACTGCAAACCACAGTAACAACAGTTGCCTTCTGTATACAGCAGTTTCAAAATGGTGGGGGTTTCTGCTGAATTTTTGTTTGTTCTGGTTTGCTTGGATTTTGTTGTTGTTGTGTTGATTTTTTTACTTAGAAAAAGGTCAGTGAGTTCATAATTCTACTGTCAAGGAGAAATGCTTTTTATTTTCTGTAAACCATCTCTGTTCTGCTCAGACCCCACCTCCAATCCTGCCTCCAGTGCTGGTGTCCCCAGCAAAAGGAGGACACATTGGTGGTGGAAAGAGTCTAGAGGAGGCCACAAAGATGATCCAAGAACTGCAGCACCTCTGCTGTGAGGACAGGCTGAGGGAGCTGGGAGTGTGCAACCTGGAGGAGAGAAGACTCCAGGGGGACCTTATAGCTGCCTACCAATTGCTGAAGGGATCCTGCAGGAAGGCTGCAGAGGGACTTTTCATTAGAGTGTCTAGAGACAGGACAAGGGGCAATGGTTCGAAGCTGAGGCAGAGCAGGGTCAGACTGCAGCTGAGGAAGAAGCTCTTCAGTGTTCGGGTGCTGAGATTCTGGAACAGGCTGCCCAGGGAGGCTGTGGCTGCCTCCTGCCTGGGGGTGTTGAAGGCCAGGTTGGTTGAGGCCTTGAGCAGCTGAGTGTCCCTGCCCATGGTGGGGAGGTTGGAGTAGATGAGCCATCATAGAATCAACAAGGTTGGAAGAGACATCTAGATCATCCAGTCCAACCTATCCCCCAGCCCTATCCAGTCAACTAGACCACGGCATCAAGTGCCTCATTCAGTCTTTTCTTGAACACCTTCAAGGATGGCAACTCCACCACCTCCCTGGGGAGCCCATTCCAATGCAAATCACTCTCTCTGGGAAGAACTTCTTCCTAACATCCAGCCTATACTTCCCCCAGCACAACTTGAAACTGTGTCCCCTTGTTCTATTGCTGGTTGTCTGGGAGAAGAGACCAACCCCCACCTGGCTACAGCCTCCCTTCAGGTAGTTGTAGACAGCAATGAGGTCACCCCTGAGCCTCCTCTTCTCCAGGCTAAACAACCCCAGCTCCCTCAGCCTCTCCTCATAGGGTTTGTGTTCCAGGCCCCTCACCAGCTTTGTTGCCCTTCTCTGGACATGTTCCAGCACCTCAACATCTGTCTTGAAATGAGGAGCCCAGAACTGGACACAGTACTCAAGGTGTGGCCTGAGCAGTGCTGAGTACAGGGGAAGAATGACTACTGAAGAGGAAGAAGAGGTGAGACTGTTGGATGAAAGACAGCATGGTTGATGAACCACCACACTCCAACAAGCCAGGCACTGAGCTCACCCTGCAGAGCATCTTTGCTTTACTATAACCCAGAGCTTCCAAGGCTCTGCACATCACATCTTACTATGGCTAGCTCCAAATACACCATAGAGGTGCGCTACTAAGAATACCCACATTTTACAGAACTGAATCTGAATAGCAAAGCCAGGCTTTAACCATTCCCAAACTGAATCTGAGGAGCAAAGCCAGACTTTAACCATTCCCAGACTGAATCTGGAAAGCGAAGCCAGGCTTTAACCATTCCCAGACTGAATCTGAGGAGCAAAGCCAGGCTTTAGCCATTCCAGAATTGAATTAAGAGGTTGATCCTATTGTCAGAGATATGACAACCCACAAACTCTTCCAGAGGCTTGCACACCTGTTGAGCACCTTACCATTTTCAAGGGACAACGTAACTCAGAGGCGCAGTGTCACTGGCCAGTAACACCATGCAGGGGTTTATAGCAGAACCAGGCCTCCCCTGCTGTCTATTTTCCTTCCACAATACTTTTTTGTGTTTGTGTTTTCCAAGTCACCAAAAAGCTCATCACATGAGTACCTCCCAGCAGGCTCCTACAGACACTGCAGTATGAGTACAGAGAACAGCACACAAACCTGCAGTTAGCACCTGAAGCTCCCCAGGTGTACACTGTCACACCAACAAGAAAATACTCAGAATAGAGCAGAAGTTCCATTCATTAAAGTGACCAAAGAGAGGTTAGAAGGATATATCAATCACATCACATATGTGAACAAAATGAAGATGTAAGCTTAAGAAAACAATTCCAAAATGAAGTTCCAAGGTGGTGTTGCATGCAGTTCAGCTAACCACATTTGGATCCATTCTTACTCTCCCTGCTCAGAGAGCTCCATATCAGTGGTTTTCAACTACGGGTCTTATGGAGCGCCCTTCAGGGAAGCTGTGAAAGGTGACCAAAACAAAGGCAAACTGTGATCTTTCCACTGCAGGATTCCACAGCCCACTGCAGAAATTTTTAAAAAAATTTAAAAAGAGCTCTCAAAGAGGACTAAGAGCAAAATCTAAAAACCAGACCAACCAAATTAAAGCCTATTCAGGTCAGTTAACTACTGCATTAATGCCCAGAATCCCATTTTCTATCACATGTGGGGACTCTCCTTGAGTCAGACTGAAAGCACACTTGAAGTGCCAAAGCTCCCTTGCACTTTATTGTCACAGGGATGTGAGTGATGCACTGCTGTAATCTGCCTGCTGCAGTTTCCTTCCCTGCAGCAAACTCTCGCTGAGTCACTGCAGAAGCTCAAGGTACCAAGCAGTTTGGATGGCTCAGAACCAGGAATCAGCAACCACTGGAGGGAAGAGCAAAACCATGGAGAACTAGGGAAGGTCCCCTATTTCTGGTCAAATACATTTAAAATTGAAGCTTCAATACCCCTGTTCCTTCAGAAGCAGTGGTGGGGAACCTGTTACAGGACTTGGGGATTAATGTCCCAAGGAAATAAGGCACAAGGGGTTGTCATTCTATTGCACTTACTGATCAAAAACCAGAATGCTGCACCTAGAATCACAGAATCAACCAGGTTGGAAGAGACCTCCAAGATCATCCAGTCCAACCTATCTCCCAGCCCCAGCCAGTCATAGAATCATAGTCAACTAGACCATGGCACCAAGTGCCTCATTCAGTCCTTTCTTGAACACCTCCAGGGATGGTGACTCCACCACCTCCCTGGGCAGCTCATTCCAATGCCAATCACTCTCTCTGTGAAGAACTTCCTCCTAACATCCAGCCTATACTTCCCTCAGCACAACTTGAAACTGTGTCCCCTTGTTCTATTGCTGGTTGCCTGGGAGAAGAGGCCAACCCCCACCTGGCTACAGCCTCCCTTCAGGTAGTTGTAGACAGCAATGAGGTCACCCCTGAGCCTCCTCTTCTCCAGGCTAAACAACCCCAGCTCCCTCAGCCTCTCCTCATAGGGTTTGTGTTCCAGGCCCCTCACCAGCTTTGTCGCCCTTCTCTGGACACTTTCCAGCACCTCAACTTCTAGATATGAGCTTCATTACATCATACAACAGCACAACAGCCAAGATTAGTAATTTATCAGTATTGCACCTAAAGAAAAGAGATGCAAACAAAACCCCTTGAACACTGCAAAGCCAAGAACCTCTCTGCTTCTACAGAGAGTGAAGGCACAACCACCAAAATCTACTGCCATTTAAAATGTATTTATGAAAAATGCTGTCAGCCTCAACTGAATTTATGAAGTTCAGCAGAATGTAAAAGAGTTTGGCAATTGATAATTTTAGAGACGAGCTCTCTTTCTATAGCTGTCAAAATGCACACCAGGAAATTTTGGAGAATGCCACCTACTGAATTCATGAGCAATCTCTCTGTTTATTATGTCTGCACTGCACTGCCAGACTTTCCAAACAGAGTAATAAAGAGAAGATTGAAGTCGGCAGCCTAGTGTAAAGCCAGGCTTACCCTCTCTATTGGATCCTGCAAGTGGGAAAGCAGCAGCCACATCCATTGGCCTGAGCTGGAGGGACCTCAAGGTCTCTCAGCTGAACAGAACGCATCCTCAGGAGCTGCTGAGGATGGTGACTGCTTGTAACACCCCTTAAAACAAAACAAAACAAAAAATCAATGAACTTATTCCAAAATATTTATCCTGAATAAAACCCTATTTGTAATCATGACAGAAGATAAAGCATTACAGTAGAGAAGAAAGCTACAGCTACAGCTCAGTAATTTTATTAACACCAATTTCTCTCAGTAGATCGAGTTCACTGTGGTTAAGAAAGACCTTTTCCTCATGACCATTAGGGAAGCATCCCTCATGAAAAGGTGCAGAAGAGAACATGGCTACCACATGAAGGAGCTGTCATTGGAGAAGTGCCAGATTCATGGCTGGTATCACTTTGGTGCAGTGGGAAATGTTTTCTTCTCTGTAAGGGAACGGGTGACCATCAAGAGACTGGCAGCTATACTTTACATACCTGCTGGGGGCAGACAAACTGGGAAAGAGGTTCACTAACTACAGGAAGAATGCATAATGCAATGTATTTGCTACTGTTAAGTACGAAGTGGCACTGACCACATTAGCTCTTAAATGTTGGCATTTGAGAACCTGTCCTGTGTTGCTTTCTATGGTTAGAGAAGCTCCTTTGAAATAGTGCAATGAAGCTTCTCATTCATACATTAACATTTTGGAGGGGGGGGATAGTAAATCAAACTATTTCCATGAGCTTTTGTCATCAGGTGTGTCCCAAGAATTAAACATATTGGTTGTACATGCTGCAGCTCATTAGGAAGGACAAAATCGCTGGCATAGTTTAAGCAATTCTAGAATACTTGACAGGTGGAAAAGCATGAATCAGCTGATTGCATCATAAAAACGTGACTCCATGCTAAGCCTGTCTTCCAAAGTTCCAGAAAGTTCTGCTGTCTCCACAAAAAGCCCTCTATATAGTTTCTCTGGCATGTACTTGGCTGCAGAGCCACTTAAATGCTTCCCCACCTATCAATAAATCATGCAAAAAGCAATTGCGTGAGGTGCTACACATCTGTAAGGTGACTGAGTTCAGGCTGGGAACTGCAAACTGGATTGCACAGTGCATTCTGGCACCCATTATCAGTGCATTTACTCATGCTTCAGTGAGCCCACAACTGTGGCCTTCAGTTTTAGAGGGCAAACATAGTAATAAGGTCTCCTGTGCACTCTTTTCAGAGGCACTCTTCACAAAATGGCACTTAAAAGGAAAAAGCAGCACTTTCCTTTAGCTACATATTGTTTGCAGGCTTCCTTTGATACCTTTTCTTGTACCAGACCAGTTACTGCATTTGCTGGGCTTTGAAAGTGCTCTCTGAAACATCTTTGGTAAGCCAGACACCAGCTATGAATAACTGCACAGCCTGGCAGCACACACAGACCATTACCACTGCATTGTCTTCCTATGTGTTCACACTGCTATGGAAAGGTCAAGGCAGCACCTGTACAGGTGCTTACCAGAGGAACAGAATCTACTCCAGGTAAGGATCTCAGGAGCTTTGTGTTGTCTGGCTGGATACGTAGGAAAAGGAGGTACCTTTGCTAGGGCTTTTAAGCTGGTAATGAAATAAAGTCACCAGTGTGAATACAACACAGCAGCTCAAATCATTCAGCTCTCTCAGCTGAGTTCATCGCCTTCTTTCTTTGGAAGCAGGAAGCAATAAAGTCTTCTCTAGGACAAGAAGATACAAACCCCAGGCCTGCAGGAATGATACAGGCTTACTGTCTATTTGAATGGTGTTTCAATGAGACACAATCCAGACAGCATGAAAAGGAGAGCTGGAAGCAGCACTTTGCGGATTGCTCACCTCTTTGATCTTCAGCAATCTCCTCTATGGTATGAAAAAGTCAACGGAGGTGCTTTGCTTCTGAGCAGAGGATTATGAAGAACAGGTTCAGTCAAGATGAAGCACCCAGTCAATAAGTCTGTTTGCTAGGTGAATGTTTGCCAGCTGACCTGTGAGGCCTTCCTTTGCAGCTTTTAAACACTGCCAGAATGTAGTCCTAAAAGTCTGATACTGAATCTCCCTGCAGCAAAGAGTCACCAGATAATGTCATACTGCCACATGTTTAATTTACTGCTTTGTGCAGATACTATTCAGCTTTGGAGGTCTGTGAGAGCAAGAGGTACTGGCAGTTTATAAACTTCCTACAAATTTGGCATCTAAGACTTTAAAAAGAGTAGCTAATGTTTTATTCCCCCAGCAGCCCAAATAAGACTGCTACAGGTACAGATGTTTTACCTACCCAGAAATAGAAAGGACTGTGGGTTACCTAAAAATTCTGCATGCATCTTTCATCCCACCAGTTGCTGAACACGATATTGGTGGCTTCTCCTTGACTGAAAAATTTATTTCTCACTGTTAAATAGATCTTGGTGGAATCAAGTTTTAATATTATCCATTTCTGTGGCTGAGGGATAGGGCAATGAGATAGAATCTATAATTTTAACCTGAAATCAAGTTAAAACACAGAGAACAAGTGTAACTGGTATAGGGGGAGTTTCCAGCTCAGGCTACTATGTACTCACAGAGGAACATGAAGCATTAATGAGGGATCAGAGAATTTAGCTCCCTTGCTATTGTCACTGAAGTGACAGGCAAAGAAAAGACCATTTCCAGAAGAGAAATCTGAATTTCATGGGCTGAGAATGTGACAACTAACCTTACAGTGACACTTGATTCCTTATCTCTGTGGGCCAGTAACTCCTAGAGGTCAGACACTCTAAGTAGCAAAAACTTGATGGGGACGTTGGGGTAGATGATCTCTGAGGTCCCTTCCAGCCTAAGCCATTCATAGCGTCAACCAGGTTGGAAGAGACCTCCAAGATTATCCAGTCCAACCTATCACCTAGCCCTAGACAATCAACTAGACCATGGCACTAAGTGCCTCATCCAGTCTTTTCCTGAACACCTCCAGGGATGGCAACTCCACCACCTCCCTGGGCAGCCCATTCCAATGGCAAATCACTCTCTCTGGAAAGAACTTCCTCCTAACATCCAGCCTATACTTCCCCCAGCACAACTTGAAACTGTGTCCCCTTGTTCTGTTGCTGGTTGCCTGAGAGAAGAGGCCAACCCCCACCTGGCTACAATGTCCCTTCAGGTAGTTGTAGACAGCAATGAGGTCACCCCTGAGCCTCCTCTTCTCCAGGCTAAACAACCCCAGCTCCCTCAGCCTCTCCTCATAGGATGATGTGATTCTCTGACTTGCCATTAGGCTTTGAGATGCCTATATCTCTTACTTTGTGTCAATAGGCAAGCAGGCTGCACTCTGCTGCACTCTGCTTCACAAGCAGCATTGCTCACAAAATTACACCACCACTCCTGAAAGCACTCACCTTTATTTTTAGGAGTACTTCAAGCATTTTACTTATCAAAGTTTATGGGTCAAATTTAAGATTTAAACTGACATCCCACAGTAAGAGGAAAGTTTATGTAGCCTGTGAAACACCTGAATAACCTGCGTACCCAAAAAAAAAAACCCATGGCATTTTGTAGAATGTAATGAAGTGCAGAGTCTTGCTAGTCCATTGAATTACAGCAGCCTGTTAATAATTGAACATTTTTCTAAATAGCATGAAGCTGAATGATTAAAAAGAGGTCTTTCATGTCAGTAAGAAATTAATCTATTTGTTTTAATGAGGGTTAACCACACGAGTTCTTATTCCAGTGCCAAGAAGCCTCATGGGAGAAAGCAATTATTAAAGACCTCTATGTCTCTATGCGTAGGCTGGTACAGATTCTTCTGCTAAAAGGAAGACACTTTCTAAAAACACTTTATCCTGAAGTCTTCCACTTTCACAGTACAAGTATTCTACACCTGGAAAATCAAAGGCCTTATTAAAATATTCTGCTCTTTAGCAGATGAATTACATTGCCTAATATCAGCTGTGGTGCTGTCAGCATGGTGCTCTGCCCTAGTGCTTACAAACCCCACCTAATAAACCCTGTTTCACCAGCACTACCAACTCCTAAATACCAGAAGCTCTGGGAAATACTTGCTAAGCAGCATTTCTGTAACTGAGTAGGACTCTCCCTTCAAATTAACTTTTACCCTGAATGTTTAGTATGTTGTGGTGTCCAGTCTCCACACAAAATATATGTGATACATACTTGGACAATCTTAAGAGAGCTATGTGGAGTTGTATCCTTTTTCTAGCTTGCTCCATGCCTAACAGTCCAGTGGCCTCACTCACCACAGCCAGGACTTCAAAGACATAATTAGATTAACCAAACAGGTATTCACTGACATCCAAAGAAAAACCTCTGGAGACACCGAGTATCTCTCTCCAGCTTCAGTAGCAAGGTAAACAGTCATAAGTGGATACACAGCACTGCATGCATTTTAAGTTTTAATTCATACAAAACAAAGGTTGGAGGCAAGTCCCATTTGTCAAAAAAGCACAAAGCAAGGGTGTGAATCTCATTTTCATAGGTTCTCAGAAAGGATTGGGTTGGGAGGGACCTTCAAGATCATCTAGCTCTAACATCCCTACCATAGGCAGGAACACCTTCCACTAGACCAGGTTGCTCAAGTGTCTCATCCAGCCTGGCCCTGAACACCTCCAGGGTAGCCACAGTCTCCCTGGGCAGTCTATTCCACTGTCCTATTTCACCTTCACTGTAAAGAATTTCTTCCTAATCTTCAGATTAAATCTGCCCTCCTCAACCTCCAATCCATTGCCCCTCACCTTATCACTATGAGCCCTTGTACAAAGTCCCTCCCCAGCTCTCCTGTAGCCCACTTCAGATACTGGAAGGCTGCTCTAAGGTCTTCCCAGAGCCTTCTCTTCTCGAGGCTGAACAGCCCCAACTCTATCTACCTGTCCCCATAGGGAGGTTCTCCAGCCCTCCAATCATCTTTGTGGTTTTCTTGACCCACTCCAGCAGTTCCATGTCCCTCTGACGTGTCAAGAGGCACCAGAACTGGATGCAGTGCTCCAGGTGAGATGTCACCAGAGCAGAGGGGCAGAATCCCCTCACTCATCCTATTAGCTACACTGCTTTTGATGCAATCCAGTTGCAGTTGGCCTGATGAGTGTCCAATGAGGGGCAGATATCACAAACAGTTCTGTTTTATCACTGAAAAGCAGTGGAAATTGTGCTGTCCCACTTCCAAACAACCCTTTTCTTTCAGCTTCTCAGATGCCTCTCTCTAGCACTTTAGCACTCCTAGCTAGCCCAGGAACACCAGTTCGTTGTCCAGCTGCCTTGCAGCTCCCTGTTCTTCTAACTGTATTCTCAAACACAATTACCAAGGCTGTGTTCCCCCTGGAACAACTCCTTTAATTTTCAACCACAGCAATAATTCTGTGTTTTCCTCGGCACTGACACAGGTGCTAGCACCATCTCTCAGAAGAATAAACCTTATAGTAGGAATCGGCATATCTGTGCTTCTATTTGCTGATAGGTAAGAATTGGATATTAACTGAATCTGAAGAGCAGACAGCAGCCTGTGCTGCTCCCTAATAGAAATCCACTCCAAAAAACCAGCCAGCAACTGAGAGCCAGTGCAGCAATACAGCTATAAACACATCAAGAGGTTTTTAAAAACACCAGAACCTGAGAGAAAAGGATTCAAACTCTATGCCTAACAAGCAAACAAACCAATCAAATCCAAACAAGCCCTTGGGATTTTCCCTCTGTAGTCTGAAGTGAAGAGCCCTCAGTCTCACTATTTCTTGCACAGCTAATCGCAAACTGAGCTCAACAGCAATTCCATCAGCAAAGAGTACAGCAATTAGTGGAAGGAACTAAGTGCTTCTGTTTGCATAAGTGATATAATGGCTGACTCAGAAGGACAGTTAACCAGGCAATTATAACTGAACATGACAACAACATTGTTCTATCCTGGGAAAAAGTTAAAAAAGATCAGGATGTTTACAGGTTTCATCTGCACTGTGGGGCTGTCCTTAGCACTCTCCAGCACTCTATGTCATTACACTAAGTAGCAATGATCTAGTTTATTAACTCCTGGCAGAGGAAAATCTCAAGGAAGCTGTACACCTCCTTATGTCTTCATTTCTGTCATACTGCACAACAGTCTGAAAACAGAATATTAAAAGTCTTAAATTAAGTACTTCAATATTTCTTAATCTATGAGTATTAAAAAATATTTTAAAGTAATACTGGATTAGAAGTGGAAATAAGTGGAATTAGAAGTGGAAATAATGCTTGCTTTTTAACCCAGAAATTTTTCAATTTCGCTCCACCAATATATTGTGCAATGTCTCTCCTCCCACAATATTCAGATCCCATTAATTAATTTATTACAAGCTGGCCAGAAGCTGGCATTTTCAGCATTTTCAGTTGCTGGTGCTAGGAAAAAAATATCATTAAGGCATCCCTCACTTCCATGTCCTCATACTTCTCCTGATTCAAAACAACAAAAGCTTTCAGCAACTTCTGAATGTTAATCTATTAAATTATCAAACAGTGCCTCCTTAAAAGATGTTCTAGTTCAGACAGAAACCTTCCAGCTTCATCATTTTTGTGAGCCTTTCTTAAAACTATGTTTTCTTCCCTCCCTTGTCCTCAGGCCCATGTTTTCACTGGATGAATCAGGAACAGTAAAAAAAGATCTAACTAAGCACTTCAGAGGACAAAATACCTATAAGATATATTTAATGCTTTGTTAGTGTTTGTCCTGCATTTAGAGAGAACACAGATATGGCATGCAGCTGCCTCAGGGAGTGTGGAGTCATCTCAGCATCAAAATCCTTTCTGAGAAATTATCACAGGTGAGTTCTTTCCACTCAGATTTACAAGCTCATGTATGAGTTTGAGAATCATTTTAGCTAATGAGTGTGAAAAGTACCTGTCCATAAAGATGACCAACAATAGCCTCAGTCTAGCCCCCTATGAAAGAGAAATTATATACAAATAGAAGAGCTTAAATTATTCCAGGACTGAAGTGAGGTATGAAAGAAAGGAGGGGCATTGTCTCCCAGATGAAAGTATCTTTCACCGTAATTAACTCCATCCACAGCTGACACAGTTTGCTGTGCTAATGATAATGAGCACCACACTCCCCTGCTATTCCTAAAATACTTGGGGATAGTTTAAGTAGCCAAACCAGCTTACACTGCTTTCAAGAAGTGATGAACAGTTCCTCTGAAACCAAGTCTTTTTATGATCTTGATCTTTCAGCAAGACATTATTTTAAAGGAGCATAACAAATACCATGTCAAAACCTGAAGCGCAACATGTTCAATCACCACACAAACATGCAATAGTAAGAAAACCATCAAAGGCATTAAAAACCTGGGTCAGTTAATTTGGAGTTATATTTAGTTACTTAAAAGAATAACCCTTAAGGAAACGTGATTTATGAGCTATACTGCTTGTCCACCTGGCCATGACTTTTGGCCTATTTGGCCAATTTCAATTCAATATAACAGCAGGTGAAGCTTCTGAGCACAGGAAACTCCATGTTTTGTGACCGAAGTTCATAAAGCTCTTGAATGTGTTTCTCAAAGGACTGACAATTGCAACTCCTCTTATTCAAAACAAAACAAAGAGAGCAAGAACTAGCAGGGCAGGCAGCAAATCTGTACATCTAAGCCAGTACCATCAAGGATTGGTGACTGTCCAGACAAACAAAGAGTGAGCAGGCAGAGTTAAACTATAGGTAGAACCAGACTGTAAAGAAAACAGACCGATCAGCTCTCTAGCCCATGGGTAAATCTGGTTCTAAGAAGAGCTCTCAGAAAAGATCCTTTCTGTTACAAGGGTATTATCTCATGGCATGATTAAAAATTTCCTTGTCACTGTCAATTCTTGGGCTGACTGCAGTCTTCTGTTTACTCTGATTCATGTTAATGACCTTCCACGATGAAAGCATGAAGATAGGAGAGAAGGCTATAACCACCAGAACAATTCTAATTGAAATCACAGAAATCCAACTGATCTTTTGCAACACCTTAATATTAATTTACTTTATAAGTTAATTGCTATATATTTTGTTTCCCATCACCACTGACTTTGGTCAGAACTTGAACAGATTGCATTTCTGAATACCTACTTTATAAAGTCTGCAGGAAAAGGAATTCATCTTCCAGTGACTCTTACTGTGAAGCATATAGATGTTATCATAAACCAAATAATGAATAAAATATGGGTAGGAAAGCTAGAAAATGTGCTATTATTGCCTTACTTGACTGATTTATGGTTCATGCCTGACTGTTTAATAACCCTTTTACCTCTTTCAGATCTTCCTGTCAAGGCTTTTTGACACACATACTCTATTCCTCTACATGTAAATGAAGACACAGAGTATCTGCTGGGGAGAAAGAGAAGATGGAAGCAAGCTGAAAGGTAATCTCAAAAAATGAGTGTACCATGCTTTCTAAAAAGCTCACTCTTCCTTTAATTACACACAGCTACTTACTTGAGAGCAGAAAACAGTGCAGAGACTGTAAAACCACACAACTAAATCCCAAAGGAAACAAGGAGGTTCTGCTTCAGAGGAATGCTCCCCTTACAGCAGGCTCCTATGCAAACCAAAAGAACTGCTTGTGAAATTTCTCCGAACTTAATAGGAACAAAGGTGGCAGAATCAGTCCTTTAATCTATAACACCAGTGAAAGGATTCTATCTGTACTATTGCATCTAAGTAAACTAGTTTGCAAGATGCATTACGTAAACAAATTAGCGCCATAGATTCTTCTTAGGCTTGCAAAGGGGCCAGAGGAAGCAGCGCTGATTATTTCTGCTATTCCGCTATCACTGACATGGAAATTAAATGCTCCCTTCTGGAGCCCTTCAGCTTCAGTCTCTCTACTGCAGCCTTTAAAAGGAGCCTCTGATACATGAGCCATCTCAGACACACAAAATTAAAGCTACACCAGGGGAATTTCACTGACACCCAGCTAGACACATATAAAATATTGAGTGCAAGCAACACAAACTCCGCCTCACCAGGAAAACATTTTAAAAATAAAAGTAGCACAGCTGCAGCTTGTTCTGTGGGTAGGATACAGTCACTGCATGATCAGCCATGCAAACATGCTCCAAAACCTCAAGATAGAGCTAGCATCAAAAATTAATGCCAGCACTACGATGTGAATCTCCTATTTCTCCAGTTTCATTAAGATCAACATTTCAATTGACTGTTCACCCGAACACAGATGACAACACCGAAACTCAGCTGAGGAGCTGGAGAAAAGAAAGAAGCCTTTATGCTCACTTCTGCTCTCCCTGGCTTTAGGCTAACGGCTTGTCACTCTCCTGAGCTGGCACTTTTTAAAGCAACATTCTGCCTTTCACTGTTGAAAACCACTGCAGACAGCATTTTGAGGCCTCTAGGAACTGCTAAGTAGGGAACTTTAAATAAAATCTCAGTTCACCCCAAGCTCCTGTTTCTAAGGGGGCTTTTATCTTATTGCTATTAATAAATCATCCTAGCTCATTTACAGTTCTAAATTAACTAAATGAAAGCTGCAGAAAAACTGCACCATTTCCTGGAACAAACTCCCCTCAATCTCTAATATGATACCAATAGCATATTGGGATAGGATTAGTCAGAAGCAATCACTTTGTAATTGAATAAAGAACAGCAGCTGAAGAACAGCAAATGTCAATGCACGTGTAGATAGCTATAAAGTTCCAAATCAATACCTGCCTCCAGCTCCATTCCTGAAGACACATTCCCATTCTCTAATGGCTATTGAAAGTGACATGGGAGGAAATAGTTTCAATTCTTGTAGAAACATTCGACTTTTCAGCACCAAACCACTTCATCAAGGCAAAGGACTCAAAACCAGTACTGAAAGATTAGCCACGTTTTAAGATTAAGTTATATACAGCCTTCCAGGCACACCTGTTAAGTAGCCCATGCTCTTGGCTAAAGAAGATCTCTTCCCACCACTGTTTCTCCCATTTAGGTGACAAGCAGTGGTGGTCCCTGGCTTCTCTTCAGATCTGCAGAGAACTGGGGATGGGATACATACTGCTAGAATAGTTTCAAATCTCCTCTGCAAAAAAAACATGCAAGTTAGAGAAGATTTACCTTTGAAATACTATCCTGACGCAGTTTCCATGTTACTTGACATACATACATGTCATGGTTTGGAAAATTCTTATTTGGACTACTGGAGAAACCATCAGAAGCCAGTAATAGTGCTGGAACACAGGGCAAAATAGTGAAGACACAGGGCAAGGAAGAGAACTAAAACCTTAGAGGGAAAGATGCAACTTCAGATTTCTTAAGCAAGTGCAGTCATCCCACAACTGTCACTACTGAATTTGTACAGGAACACTGAAACAAGCCAGAGGGCCTCAGCCCAACAAACCACCAAGCAGCACCTCTCATAGTGTTGACTGACACAGACTGAGAAGCTTACCCGAGCTGAGAGTGTTAGGGGTCAAATACTCTGACAAATAGCACTGTTACATACTCTCCCCACAACAAAGAGCACTGTTACACACCCTCCCAAATTTTCAATACGCTTGCTTTAACACCAGCTCATTTTATTGCAGGGGCTTTCCGGCACTATTGTCACACTGCAAAAAGAAAGCAACAGATTTTTTTTTTTCTGTGCCCTTTTCCCACACCTCACAAACCCACTCAGGCTGCTCGGTACCATGGACAGCTCAGGAAGAAACAGTGAGCAGACGCTTTCCTTCCACGTGGGTTTGTGTAAAGTTGGTTAGCACTACCTACAAGAAGTGAATTAAACTATTATTAAATATGTGAATTAAATTATTTCGGAGTTTTACTGTTGGTATTCTCTTCAGAATGGAAAGAGCTTGACTGAGATTGAAAGGTAGCTGAATTTCATTTTTTAAAAGTACAGACTTATAGTTGTATAGTTAAATGTGAGATTTCTTTTTCTCCCGTTATTCAGGCACTTAATTGTGATAGTCCAAAAATGAGAATTCTGCTGGTAGCTCTGAAAGAAGAGATAAGATTTAGGCACAGTTCACCTGCTATACAGATCATCTTCCACAAAGAAAGTCACTTTAGAAAATAATGAACTACCTCCCAAAGAAGCATTTCAAACTTTACCCTACTCATTTACCTAGACTACATCTTTCAGTACCACCATTTTCAATGCTAACATTAAAGCAGATGCTCAAAATATAAGGAAGAAAAAATGAGAAGGAACCAGAATCACACTTTACGGTCACTGAGCACCAAGAAAGAATCTAGGCTGGGGTTTAAGCCCCACTTCATTTTACTGCACAGGATTTCCTAATTTTCCTCAGCCACTTTCAGGAGACAGGGTAACTTTTGCTGCTGCACGCTGATAATCCTAACCTGTTTGTACACCTGCAGTGCTTTGAGATTTGAATGCACACCACTTCTCACCAAAGCAGAAAACTCAAGAAAACAGATGTGTTGCTTTATACTCGTGATGAATTGTCTTCCACACTGGAAGCCCTCAGCAGAGATTGCTTTCCATGGTTCTAGACTAATAACATATAACCACAAGAAAGAACAGTAACAGTGTAAAGGTTAGCCTAAGAAAAAGTCAAATTATTTTAGCTGTTAAAAAAAAAAGGAAAAGACAAGAAAAGTTGAAGCAAGCATTAGAAGCTGCACTTAATGGAAACCCATTATATTCTGCTTCTCCTCAATGATTAGTGACCTTTGTTGCACAATTCTTCAAGCACTTTACAAATGTAAATTTTTTTACTGTGCAATGCAGATTAAAGCATCTGGCAGATTTAGCAAGACTCAAAATACCTTCTTAAAGTTGATTGGGTTTATTTCTGCATTCACTTTTCTCGTGCCATTAATTCAACATAACTAAATATTTCCAGGATGAAGGATGAGGGGGGAGCACACCTTTACAAACTGAATTGGAAAGAGGACAGTAAAATAGTTTTTTGGAAAGTCTCATGTTTGAATGCAGTGTCATAAATACATTTGCATTAAAACCTTCAAAAGAAAGTAACTGTGAAATAAGGGAGGACTTGGACAATAACCCAGCTCTAATAACTATTGGTAAGGAAAGTGTAGTTCTAGTATGAATGACTTTTCATGTAGTTGTTAGAGGCTTTAGCACATGGATATTAGATCTAATATGGATCACAGAACCATTAAGATTGAAAAGCCCTGTAAGATCATCAAGTCCAACCACCAAGTCAACACCACCATGCCCACTAAGCCATGCCCCAAAGTGCCGCATCTATATGGTTTTTGAACACCTCCGGGGATGGTGACTCCACCACCTCCCTGGGCAGTATGTTCCAACTCCTCACCACTCTTGCAGTACAAGAATTTTTCCCAACATTCAACCTAAAGCTCCCCTGGCACAACCTAATCCCACTTCCTCTCGTACCAGTGTTAGTTACTAGGAAGAAGAGACCACCTCCCACCTCACTTCAATCTCCTTTCAGGGAGGTGCAGAAAGCAGCATGGTCTCCTTTCAGGCCCCTCTTCTCCAGACTAAACACCTCCAGGTCCCTCAGCTGCTCCTCACCACCCCTGTTCTCCAGGCCCTTCAACAGTTTTGTTGCCCTTCTCTGGACCTGCTCCAGCTCCTCAATGTCCTTCTTGTAGTGAGGGCTCCAAAACTGAACCCAGTATTTGAGGCATGGCCTCACCAATGCCGAGAACAGGGACACCATCACCTCCTTACTCCTGCTGGCCACAGTACTTGTGGATCCAGGCCAGGAGGCTGTTCGCCTTCTTGGCCACATGAGCACACTGCTGGCTTATGTTGAGCCAGCTGTTGATCAACAACCCAGGCCCTTTTCTGCCAGGCAGCTTTCCGGCCACTCTGCCATAAGCCTGAGGTATTGCATGGGGTTGTTGTGACCCAAGTGCAGGACCCAGCACTTGGCCTTGTTGAGCTTTACTCAACCGACCTCAGCCCATCGAGCCAGGCCTGCCCAGATCCCTCTGCTGAGCCTCCTGCCTTCAAGCACATCATCTCTAGGGTGATCCCTGATTTTCTTCTATTTATAACAAACAAAATCCCCAAACCAAACAAACAAAAAAAATCGTAACAAACAAAAATCCCCAAACAAATAAGAATAAAGAAATCACCAAACAGACAACCAAAAATCCAAACCAAAACACAAAACAACCTCGGAGACTCTTAAATCTTCTAGGACAATAAGCCCTTTAGCCCTCACTAGCAAGGTGAAAAGAAATCAAAAGCTGAATTTTTATCATGGATCTTCTCATTAAAGCTCCAAGTATGATGCCAGAAGATTAAGCTTGCATGTATGTGGCAAAGTATTGGTAACTAAGCAACCAGCAGGAAACATGTCAGAGAGAAGCAGCATATTTACACTCCTAACAGTCCCTCATTTGTACCCAGCTATAGATACCAGCTACAAGACAAGAGAGGAACAGAGCGCAGCAGAATGCAGTCAATGAACCTTTTTTTTTCCCTAGATATTCTCTAATTGTACTGGATTCATCTCACATCACAATAGATGCATTAATGCTGTATCTGATCCTAACAAAACAAAGCAATATGCTTAGTTTCGCATGAACAGATGCACAAATACAGACTGCACCCTGAACTTATGCTACTTGCTTCTCTCTTCATTTTCTGTATTAGTATTGGATGTGAACTATTTGCTTTTTTCTAATCTCAGTGTAATACTCAGGTAATATATATAAACTATGTATAAATGCTCAGCAAAATGATTCATGCCAAGATAATCACTCACACACAGCATACTTAGAGAGTTAGACATGCAGCCTTTGAGTTCTTAAGATTCAGTGCAAACCACAGAAATTATATTTGGATATTACTTTGAATGTCCCTTTTAAGGATAAAAACGACAAATGGGAATGCTTCCAGGTGCTTTCATCCCACAATGTTTCTGAGAACACAAGTAGAGCAGAAATCGTGGCTAGGAATGCTTCTTCAAGACTTGGAACAAATCTGGCACTGACTGTGTGGGGAGCAAAGGCAGAAGGTGTTGAATATATTTTTCATGCAACGTTCCCGGTTGTATTATTTGGATGATGCTGCCTGCTCCTCACCTAAAGCCAGCCCTTCACACATGTATGGTAAGCAAGCAGTGAAGGCAGCAGCAGCCTGGTTCTCACTACACAGGATCACAGAATCATTCAGGTTGGAAAAGACCCTTGGGATCATCAAGTCCAACCACAAACCTTACTCTACCAAGTTGACCCCTAAACCATATCCCCAAGGACCACATCCAAACGACCTTTAAACACATCCACAGTTGGTAACTCAAGTACCTTACTGGGCAGCCTATTCCAATGTCTGGCTACTGCCTGTGAACAAACGTTAGCCAAGGTCCAGCCTCAACCTCCACTGGTGCAGCTTGAGGCCATTAAAGACCTCACACATACTTGCCAAACACACAGACATGGCACAGATGTCTCTTGAGTTGGGTTTCGTCTGGGCTACAGATGGAGGGGAAGTCTTTCCAGGGCAGATTCCTGCTTCCTCAAAGACAAACTCCACACTGAAGTACCCCTCCTACATAGCACACATAACTTCTATTTTTAATATAAATATTGGTGCTAATAATGTAAAGCCTATCACTTAAGCAGGCACAAATGACAAGAAGGATTGCTCCTAATCCCTACTCAGGATTTCTAATAAAATTTATTGATTGCTTTGTAATCAAAATGTAAGCACACACTAATTACACAGTCCTCTAGGGGCCCAGGGGATAATTTAATTGTATTTGATCACCATGATACCTGTACTCTTTATAATAATCACATGTACCATTTAAATCCTGCTCACTGCATTACAGGTTATGAACTCAAAGATGATTTAATAAGATGACAAAACCGATCTGATTCTGAAATGAAGCTCTAAAAGGCAGCTCATGAAGAGAAACAGCAAAGAGGTAATTTCTGTGCCTGCCAGTGGCATTAGACACTTCCCCTTTTGACTGTCAGTAATGTGGTAACACTTTACACAGCACAGGCAAAGCACAGTAAATAAGAACAAGACAGCAATGACCATAAGAGATGAAAACAGTATCACTGACTGGGAGAAAATACAAACAAGCCTTGCATGAGAACTGAACTGCAATCCTTCAGTTGTTCAAGATACACAGATTAAAATGAAATGCAGGAGAAATGGTGACACATGTGGTGTTGAGTTGGCCTCACTTAGGCTGCGGGGGAGCGGGAAAGACACAGACTCATACCAGTATGGTACATAGGAGGTCAATCTGTTTATTGACGCTAAGTGTGCACCTACAGAGTGGAGTTTGGTACAGGGGAATGTACTTCTGATAGGCTTACATAGCCCAGTATGGGCTGTCCACACACAGAGGCAGACCTGACCAACTACCCCCTTAATGCCCTTTGCACAGCTGGCCACAACATTTTCCCGTTCCCAGGGCTGACCAGCCTGCCCCCTTGCACAGCTCAGCTACAGATAGCAGCTTCTCTGCTAGCCTCCCAAGGCCACTTTTCTGCAGCTGTGTCTC
This sequence comes from Pogoniulus pusillus, assembly GCF_015220805.1. Lineage (NCBI taxonomy): Eukaryota > Metazoa > Chordata > Aves > Piciformes > Lybiidae > Pogoniulus > Pogoniulus pusillus. The sequence goes on along the minus strand of NC_087264.1, from coordinate 31,561,832 downwards.
CTTACCAGAATGACCCAAGTCTGTTCAGTTACTCAGCCCTGCTCAAACCCCAACACACAGAGTCACATTTTCTCCTCTGCTTTCATTTCTACACCTGATGGTATGTGGGGCCATGCTCAATGCTTCATGCAATGCCAGCTTCAACAGCCACTAGTAATTTACAAAGAATATATGGGACACTCGTGGTCCTGCTCAGACTACTATGAAATCACAGCCCTTGAATGAGCTTTCTGTGATCACCTACATCTTTTTTTCCTTCCCAGGTAGGCTCACCTACTCCTACATCATTCATAGAATCCTAGACTGCCTAAGGTTGGAAAGGACCTCAGAGATCACCTGCTCCAACCTCCTCACCATGGGCAGGAATACCTCTCAGCTAGACTCAGCTGCCCAAGACCTCATCCAGCCTGGCCTTCAACACCCCCAGGCAGGAGGTAGCCACAGTCTCCCTGGGCAACCTGTTCCAGAGTCTCACCACCCTCCTACTCAAGAACTTCTTCCTCAGTTCCAGTCTATCCCTGCTCTGCCTCAGCTTCAAACCATTCCCCCTTGTCCTGTCTCTTAGACACCCTTAGAAAAGTCCCTCTGCAGCCTTCCTGCAGGATCCCTTCAGCTATTGGCAGGCAGCTCAAAGGTACCCTTGGAGCCTTCTCCAAGCTGAACAGTGCCAGCTCTCTCAGCCTGTCCTCATAGTGGAGATGCTGCATCCTTTGGATTATCTTTGTGGTCTCCTTTGGACTTGCTCCAACAGCTACCACATCTGACCACAGCCAATTCAGGAGGCTGGAGACACCGTGAGGACTCTGACAACCTGAGCTCTCCTGTTATCCTGCCACAGGATGCACATCCATGCAGCTCTTACTGCCAATCCCCACTTCATCTTTTCTGTTACAAAATGCCAATGGCTGCACTGTTCTGAGAGATGGTCCATCCCACATCTCACTCCCAGGAGTGGTCACAAGCAGTTGCCATGGGCAAAATAAACCAGAACTTTTCTCTTTCCTCCCTAATACTTTAAGTGGATCTTTGAACTTGACAGCATTTCCAGAACTCTCTGACAGAGACACGTCCAGGTGCTGTCAAATATGTTCATTTTCCAGTCAAAGGGGATCTAATTACTGTGGATTGATGCGAAAAAGAGATCTTCACAGCTTACATTTTCCTGCTTTTGCCTGGTGCTAACTTTCCTCTCTGCTTAGCAGCAGGACAATTCTTTCCTCATTTTCTTTGCTTGTATTTGTTCAAAAACCTACAGCACAACTCATAGCAGAGTACAACAGAACTGCATCACTAGTGGTGCTTATTCTAGAGCCTTCTACATGCCTCCACCCCGCTTTTATATCACAGCAGACTCTCACTCAGTTCCTTGATGACCTCAGGCTCACCTCCTTCCTTCTACTCCTCTCAAGGTACCAAGAACATACCTGCATGGTTTACAAACAGCTGAGTAGTTTCCTTTTACTAGGCTGAATTCAGACTTCCTGCACTTTGCTTTCCTGACCTTTAAAATGTATCCACTTTATTTTTCTACTTTTTTCTCCTAGTCTTCACTCTCTCAAAATTATTTTTCTGAGTTTTCCACCAAATAAATTATGGTTCAGGAGTATAAAAATGGTAAGATCAGCATCATTATGGCAATAACACTCCCTCAACTGGTTTCTCATCATGGTAAACAGAACTACAACGTCTCCTGAACAATAAATGAATCCATCCCATTTGTAAAGACACAGCTGCAGTGAAAGAGTATTTTACAATTTAATATATACATTCTCCAACAGCCCACTTTTCTCTGTTGGGTGCCAAAGTTTCTAAGGAAGAGATTTATTATTTAATCACAAATGTTGAGAAAATTCACCACTTAGCTCCCCAGAAGAATATAAATACATCTTCTGTCTAGTTACAGTTTGTTAGAACAGTGTGTTTCAATAAGGGCTTCAGTAAACCAAAATTACCCAACTTGCAGTTATCATTTGAAGCATTTATAACTTGGAGTGCACTGAAGGTGCCAAGAAAGCTCAAGAAGCATATGGGCATTACTGCTGTTAAATGCAACCAGCTACACCAGAAAAGAATTGGCTCTGCCATGCTCACAGAAGAAATGTTTAATATTACAGCTTCCTATTATTTAATTTGATTTATTAACAAAAAGCATAAATGAACTTCATATTTAAAAAATAATCTGATTTAAGCAGAAGATTCCACTGGGGACATCATTATTTCCATTCTATTTAAGAACATGATTAACTAATTAATGCCTATCTAGGCAGCAGTCACTTTCACAGGATTCCCAGCAGCAATCCACCTGAATCCCTGTCTCTGTCCAAAACTTGTCTTATTGTGTGTCTGTCTACACTTAGCCCACACCTGGGGCTAAACTACAGCAGTTGCCTTATCACCCAGCGACCCTTTCCCAGCAAAGGGATCAGCAAAAGGAGAGAAGAGCTGAGGGTTGAAATGAAAATGGATTTAATGAAGCTGCTGGGGGTACAGATAGATAGTAGGCTGAAGATAAGCCAGCAGTGTGCCCAGGTGGCCAAGAGAGCCAATGGCATCCTGGCCTGCATCAGGAACAGTGTGGCCAGTAGGACAAGGGAGGTTATTCTTCCCCTGTACTCAGCACTGGTCAGGCCACACCTTGAGTACTGCGTCCAGTTCTGGGCCTCTCAATTCAAGAGAGATGTTGAGGTGCTGGAACGTGTCCAGAGAAGGGCAACAAAGCTGGTGAAGGGCCTGGAACACAGCCCTGTGAGGAGAGGCTGAGGGAGCTGGGGTTGTTTAGCCTGGAGGAGGCTCAGGGGTGACCTCATTGCTGTCTACAACTACCTGAAGGGACACTGTAGCCAGGTGGGGGGTGGCCTCTTCTCCCAGGCAACCAGCAATAGAACAAGGGGACACAGTCTCAAGTTGTGCTGGGGGAGGTCTAGGCTGGATGTTAGGAGGAAGTTCTTCACAGAGAGAGTGATTTGCCACTGGAATGGAGTCCCCTTCCTCAGCAAACTTTCCAGGTCAGCTGCCTGGCAGACTAAAAACTGTCCTAGTAAAACTAAGGCAGTGCCATAAACCAAAGCATAGCTAACATCTTAACTTGGTTTAAAAATAAAAAAACCTCAACAGCTTCAAGACAAGAACTAAACGCTAGCATTTGCTCTCACCTTTCAAGGAGCTGCTTCTTTATATTCCATTAAAAATCACTCATCATTCTTCACTAAAGCAGCAGTCCTCACATCCACTATAAGGTCTTACACAAATAAAAATTACAACATTCAGAAGAAAGTCCTATTTCAGATGAAAATTTATTGAAGTCACTATCAGCAACACAAAATCAGGGCTTACCTGAGACAAGCTCTCTAGGTTTGATTACCCAATGGTTGCTTTGAGGCATGGTTCTCACCAAAGAAGGTGCTTGCCTATTCCATGAAATAAAAAAAAATGCTTCCCAAGGGCCATGACATTTTGTCTCCATTTTTTCACTGTGATATAATTTCAGATTTATGAGCATACAGCCTGTAGATCAGCTCACAATGATACAATCAACGTTGAAGTTGTCCTATCAGCATGCTCTGCAGAGAAGATTACAGTGATTTGGAATGGAAATCAAATGTGGAAAGCAACATGTCCAACATGCATCATTCCAATTCCACAACTCCCTCCTGTTACATCAAGAGAGCATTTATCATCTCTTCTACTTTCAGAAGCCTGATCAAAAGCAGCCCTGCTTCATAACAGGAGCTACATTCTCTACTCAGCCATCCTCATCTGGACTAGCTTCACAGCCAAGATTGTTCACCAAGGTGTTTCTACAGATAACAGCATTTCTTCAGCTGTTGGAGGCAAATTTCTTCTGTAATTATTTAAACAAACAGCACTTCTTTTTTCCCAGGCAGAAAGCACTGACAGACATAATACATTCAAGATATTTTCTTAGGATATTTAAGTTTGAGGGTTTCGCAGGTTTTGTTACTGAGATAACCAGAAAGTGGCTGATGGAGAGGGAGGTGTCTGGAGCATGATTAATTCTGCACAGATCTAGTGAATTACATTTTTAAAATGAAAATAGAAAAGCATTCAAATGCCTCTGAAATGTCTCAACTAATACACAAAAAAGTCCTAAAATATTCTTAGTGTCTTGCTGTCTGATGGAGTGTACAAAACTGTTTTTCTTCTTCTGATCTGTTCCTAAAATCCTGACAGAGCATGGAGCTGTTCCCTAGGTCCCATATCTTTCTAGCAGCTGGTCCTTTTCCATTCCCTGTTCCAGCCAAATAAAAACTGGAACAGACAACAGTCAACCTCTATATTCTAAGATCTATTTTTTTAATTTTATGTGTCTCTCTTGAACTGTGTTTCATGATATTCTAACTATCTTTTCCACCCTGCCATGCCCAAAGGAAAAAAAAAAAAAGCCTTTTAGTTAGCTACTCCCAAAAATGGCATTCAAGTTGTAAAAACCAGGTGGCTGGGAAGGCACAGCATCCTGAAAAGCAGCTCAAAGAAACCTCCTCAAAAGGTGAAGAACAGAGCAACTGAACTGGCACCTGTATACACAGCCAGTTCCATTTGAGGGTAGAGCCTCGTGGAACCCTTCTCCATTGAAGTACCCAGCAGGTATTCCATAGCCTCAGGATGCACAGAATCCAGCTTAACTTCCCATTTCTTCTCACCACACAATTGGTCGCGTCTCCATCAGACACATCACTGACTAGATGTATTGTTTTGCAAGTGTTGAATATTAATGCCTAGCTCTGTTTTAGAGTGGTGGTCATCAAGACAGCTCTTTGGACACAAAAAGCAACTCTTTGAACCATATAGAATTAAGTGTGGAAGCTGTAGAAGGTGCATAATAGAATCATAGAATCAACCAGGTTGGAAGAGACCTCCAAGGTCATCCAGTCCAACCTATCCCACAGCCCTATCCAGTCAACTAGACCATGGCACTAAGTGCCTCATCCAGTCTTTTCTTGAAGACCTCCAGGAACGGTGCCTCCACCACCTCTCCGGGCAGCCCATTCCAATGGCAAATCACTCTCTCTGTGAAGAACTTGAAGGTGCACACCAGAATCAAGTGCAGAGATGCAGGCATTAGGTGAAACAATGGGAGTGGGCAATTCAGGTCAGTGCTAGCAGAGGCACATATCTGTATCAGGCCAAGTCAATGCATGATCATGCCTTAAAGGTACTGCAAGATGTGCCCTGAGTGTTTTCTTCACCTCTGCACAGCTCTGTTGCCTCTTGCCCATGCCTCTTTAGTCTGCAGATCTTTTCTGCTTCACCTAGTGGCTGGCAGAAGGGTACTGTGACCACAGTCTTTTGCTGCCAGGATGCTTGCAGTGTGGCAGGAGATGATATGAAGAACAGAAGCAGGATGCTTGTGCTCCCCTCTGAGATCTGACACTTGTGTGAGTGAAATAAAACAAAGATTTCTTCAAAAGAGCCTGAGATAAGGCACAAAGCATGATATTCATAACCCAGCTGACAACTGCATTCACACACTGAGTCATTCAAAACAGCAAAGCCTTAATATTTCCATAATTCCCTAGCTGAATGGAAATCGAGAGCCCTACACTGAAGTACTGTGGGAATAGCTAGGTAATTAGTGAATTATTTTCTCTTTCCTACTGTACATTCCTACACTAGATGTAGAGAGGAGCACTGGCCACTCATCAGCAGCTGAAGGTCTATGGAACACTTTTCTGACCTGCAGTTTCAGTGCTGCATCTGCACCAGGATGCAAATTCTTCCCTACCAACTCTTTATCAACAAACCTTTTAAAAATGCAACTCAAAAACTTGCAGCTGAGCAGAAATCAAACACCCAGCACACAAACAGCTAAGTAACACATTGTAGAGAGGTTAGTTTGTCCTCCTTTTGCTTATGCAACTGTTGAAGTGTAGATAGTTACTCAACAGACTGTGCTGGAAGCAGTAGTCATTATAATGTTTTTCCCACCTTCCTTTAGTTCCTGCAAATACAGCATCCATAAAATCATAAGGATACATCTGGTACAAACTCACCATCTTCCTCAAAACTCTACAAGCATTTAAAAACAGTGCATGAATGCAGTTACAAGAAGGAATCTCTCAGAAACAGTTCTAAGGGTCTTCTGCCAGGCTTTTCTAGGTCCCATCTCTGCACCAATAAATCCCCATCAGAAAAACACAAACTCAACAACAACAATGAATTATGAAAACTATTTTCATGGATCATGTTAGAAGAATCATTTCTGTGTGGGGTGTTGTGGGGTTTTTCCTCCTCCTGAGAAAGAATTCTGGTCCCTTCTCCACAAGTAGGCAAAGGTGCTAAAGCTCAGCTCCCAGGATTCACTACTGAAATAGCAAAGTGTTGAGTAAAATGTAAAAGAGCCAAGTTATCACCAAACCCCACAGCTGTGTTCAGCCCAGACTGCAAGCTACTCTGTGATGCAGGGACACAGAGAAGGTTCTCATCTGTTCTGATCTTTTGGCCTTTCAACAGGCTCTGTCAGTCGTGCCTTGTTCACTGATAGTCACCTTCCCAAAAAGCACAGTACCAGAGAGCCCTCTCTCCTTTAGGCTATCTTGATCTACTGTTAGAACTAGTTTTTAACTGCCCACGAAGGTAAATTTATTATTTCCTCCATTCTTTTTCTTCCACAGGCTCTAGATGATGTTTTTATAATGGCAAAATTATAGCATTCAAATATATAAACCACACAATGTTACTTAATAGACTGGACAGTAGCAAACATTAGCAAGAGGAAACTAAAGTTCCAATACTACAGCATTCAGAAATATATGACACTTACACTGCCTAACTGCTAATCCCTTAAATACCAATGCAGCACAGATCTTAAAAATACAAAATTACTACAAAATAATTAAGAGCTTTTGGAACAACTTAGTCCAACCACCTAGATTTTATCAGCACTACAAATTCTATGCCACTGGCTCCAAAACACAGCTGACATCAAATCTTATTTCAGCTCCCAGTTGTCATGGACAGAAGAGATGGACGTTTGGCACAGAGAGTTTCTAGCAGATCAGTTGAATTAATGCCAGCTTCATAGCTACACAAAGTTCCGCTACAAATGTCAAAACAAATGCAGCCAGTCTACAGCTTAGCCACAGCCTGCAACATTAAACTATTCCTTGCAATGTTTTACTCTATATTTACTCTGAAGTGCACTTTGAAACAAAGTACCAAGATGATATGAAGCTAAACTTCTCCTCAGGTATTTGCTCAGAAGAAGGAAGTACAGAGATGAGAAACTATTGCTGATAGGGGGTTGGGCAAGATGACCTTTGAAAGTCCCTTCCAACCCGGTGCAATCTGTGCTAGCTGTAAATCTGCAAGGGATGCAAAAGTTTCCATGAATCCTGACTTGCCAGAGAGAGGCAATCTTTTAAAATCTTAAAAAAGACCTTTTAAATCTTTTAAGATTATAATCAAAATAGAACACAGAAGCTAGAAAACAACTGAAGTGAATGAACCACTCATGCTAAGGCCTAAAATTAATCCTCCTGGTAAAAGAACTCTTCCGAAATTGAAAGCTACAGAAGTTCATGGTGTAGGGAGGGAGAAGTAGAAAAGTAACAGAAGATGAGAGGAAAACAAACGCAGACATCTGTAAAGCTGAGGAGAAGTAGCTTTCAAAAAGAAGTAATTTCTTCATTCAGGAGATGTGAGGTTTCTTGTGTTCTTAGCTGCCAAATTTAAAAGTGAGTTGGAACCAAAACACTCCAAAATAAATGCTGTGACAATAATATCAAAACCACAATAGAAAATGGATAAAAATTAATCATGAAGGGAAGTGGGACATAAACTAAGCAATAAAAGGGCAGGAAGGTATTTGGAGAGAGGAAATCCAGGGTATTTCACCTGCCTAGACTCAAACAGTAGGTCTGTGTCAAAGGCATCAGTGAGCTTCTCATAGAATGGTTTAGGTTGGAAGTGACCTCAAAGATCATCTAATTCCAATCCCCTACCACAGGCAGGGACACCTCCCACTAGAACAGGTCACTCAAGGTCTCATCCAACCTAGTCTTGAACACCTCCAGGGAGGGAACAGCCATAATCTCCCTGGGAAACCTGTTTCAGTGTTTTACCACCCTCAGTGTAAAGAATTTCTTCCTAATATCTGGTTTAAATCTCCCCTCTTCCATTTCAAACTCATTACTCCTCATCCTGTCATTGCAAGACCTTGTAAATACTCTCTTCCCAGCCTCTTTGTAGGTCCTCTTCAGATACTGGAAGGCCACTGCAAGGTCTCTTCGAAGCCTTCCTCTTCTCCAGGATGAAAAGCCCCAACTCTTGTAGCCTGTCCTTATAGCAGAGGTGCTCCAGCCCTCTGAGCATCCTTGTGACCTTCCTCTGGTCCTGTTCCAATAGTTTGATGTCCTTCTTGTGTTGGGAGCTCGAGAACGGCACAAAGGACTCCAGGTGGGGTCTGACAAGAGCAGATTAAAGGGGGAATATCCCCTTCCTTCCCCAGATGGCCACAGTTCTCTGGATGTAGCCCAGGACATGGTTGCTGTCTGGGTTGCAGGTGCACACTCTTGGCTGATGTTGAGCTTTTCATCAACCCAGATCCCCAGGTCCTTTTCCTCAGGGCTGCTCTCAGCCATTCGCTACCCAGCCTTGATTTGTGCGTAGGATTCCACTGCCCCAGGTGCAGGACACTACACTTGGCCTCATTGAATTTCATGAGGTTGGCCTGGGCCCACCTCTCCAGCCTGTCCAGGTCCCTCTAGACAGATCCCTTCCATCTAGCAAGTTGACTGTGGCACCCAGCTTGGTGTCATCTGCAAAGTTGCTGAGGGTGCATTCCTCCACTCATATCACTGAAAAGGTGTTAAACAGCACTGGTGCCAGCACTGACTCTGAGGGACGCCACTTGGCACTGGTCTCCAGGTGGACACTGTGCCATTGATCACCACTATCTGCATGTGACCATCCAGCCAATTCCTTATCCAGTGAGGGCTCCACCATCAAGTCCATGTTCTTCCAGTTTTAAAAAGCTCTCTGTATTTTTCATTTGAGAGGTATCCACAAGCTTTTTCTCAGTGTGGGACATGCTGAAAACTTTCTAAATATGATGATCAAATCACATTTAATGTGTTCAAAGATTAAACTAGATTCTCCTTTAAACAGAAAATCAAAGAAATTTGCCTCTGAAATTAATACCTCCACTTACTGCAGACCACTAAAATTGAATCAAGTGAGCCTTTTAAGGCTATCTGGTGCTGTAGTTTTTCAAACAGAAACCAACTGAAGAGATAGAAACAAATGTCTAAATTATATGTTACTCCAGTGAGGAAGTTACACAGATGAACTGAAAAAAGAACATGCTTTGCATTTAAATCATTATCTGTAAACTAAGACTTTCATTCAAAGTAAAATACAACCAATAATGGATTAAAAAGCAGAAAATTTGCTTCCTTCCAACTTAGGAGCAACAATACTACAGAGCAGTTTCTAGAGTTGTGAAATGTACTGCTGTCTCATCTCCTGCTACAACAAGGTACTGTTTTGGTTTAGGGACAAGTGTCTTGCAGTGTATTTGGCAATAAGATAGGTTAAAAATGACCAATTAAAAAAAAAAAGGGCAAACCAACCCCCCAGAAATCCTCAGAAGTACACAATACATCATTATTCAGAGCAGTAACTCCTGCGTCTTGTAAATTTGCCCGAAACTACTGTTTTTAAAACAGAACAAAATCTGTCTGGCTGGAGCAAAGTCCTTCAACAATTCCTTTATCACACTCCTAGTGAAATCATGTGCTAGAGAGCATGGAGCAGACATTTAGCAAAGCATGGAATTACATGGATGGGTTTTCCAGGTTAAACAATCTCCAGATTTCAGAAGGCCACACTAAAATTCTGCACACTCCCTTGCTCAGATTCTGCAACAGGAGCTTCAATGAATAACTGAGTCTTTGGCAGGATTAGCTTTTGTTCACAGGCTCCCCCTCTACTTCCTGCATTTTGAACATCATCCACATCTAATATAGCTGGACTTTATCTAACATCAGTTAATTACAAAAGTATTGAAGGTGTCAAATGCTTATTCCTTAATGAGAGATGAACTCCCCTTATTAATAAGGTTACTTTTTTTTTTACCTCCCAGAAAAGCACAATGGTCACACTAACCTTTTCTCTACCAGGAACAGATGGGTCTGAGTGGATGCACTGATGATAGAGGGAGCATCACGGTGGAGCAAAAGAATGTGTTGATTCTCATACCTCTGGCAGATGGGAACTGGTAAAAATTAGGTGTAGACTGAAAATAGTTTGCTGCTTCAGTTAAAAAAGAAAATACCCACTTGAAACAACAAGTTATGCCACCAGAGATCAGACAACAGAGCTTCCCAAAAGCAGGTGCCTTACAGCAAACCAAACCACATTCAAACCAATTACACTGGAAGGCATCTTGAGGCCTGTGGATAAATTACAAGTCCTTGAAAACAGTGACTTGTAATGGAAATGCTGACACCACCTTCACTACAGCAGCAAATGCATTGCTATTGTGAAGTTGTTATGGCAACTAGAATGAGCAAGTTAGGAGAGAAAGCCAAAGAGTGCACAGAAGCACAATTTGCAAATCTTTGACACCCTCCCCAAACTCGAAAATTTGTGGTCCCTATTATCACTCCTGACCTCCACAATAAAAGACTTAACTGAAAACCTTCCCTTCAGCACAGGGGAGAGGGAGAGAGGTTCCACATTAGTGGAATCCAAGAACATAATCCATATGGTGCATGCTCCTACCAACAGTCTACAGAAATAGAGTCAATGGAGGGATATCTGGACAGCATCTTCTGAGTACACACTCATGAGAGATCACGAGTTAACAGGCAACAACTGTGCAAAACTGCACAACCTTCCATACTGTTTCCTAACCATTAGTGATCTGGAGAGTTAGTAATAACACCCTGCTGTAATTTCATAGAATGGTTTGTGTTGGAAGGGACCTAAAAAATCATCTAATTCCAACCCCCTACCACAAGCAGGGACACCTTCCACTAGAACAGGTCGCTTAAGGCCTCATCCAGCCTAGTCTTGAACAACTCCAAGGAGGGAGCATCCACAACCTCCCTGGGCAATCTGTGTCAGTGTTTCATCACCCTTGCTGCAAAGAACTTCTTCCTAACATCTAGTTTGAATCTCCCCTCTTCTTGTTTAAACCCATTACTCCTCATCCTGTCATTGCAAGGCCTTGTAAGTAGTCCCTCCCCAGCCTTCCAGTAGGCCTCCTTCAGATTCTCCACGCTGAAGAGCCCCAACTCTCATGGCCTGCTCTAAATCAAACCAACAGCACATCCACCAATGCTGACCCATTAATAAAAACGTGCTTAAAAATAAAACTGAAGCTCACATATTTATGAAGAAGCCATGGCTTGTCCTCCCCAATACTACATTAGACAAAAGCAGAACCTTCATATGATTCTGTATTAAAATGAGGGGAGAAAAACCCAGCAAGGCAGTCCTTGAATACAGAAAAATGCACAAAGTGCATTATATAAAATATATCAATTCAAACTTGTGCCAGTATGTTAGCTACCCTTCTCACTAAAAACCCAACTTTTTGTAGTTTCATTGCAATTACTATTCTAGTAAAATTTCACTGGAGAAACCTTCCAACAGAATGTTAGCAGCAACCAACAGTTCTAGAAAGTGATCACCGGTATTAGCCAGCTGGATTAAATGCATCTGCTAGCAACCCTTCCAGCAGGGAAGTGCAAAACAACTTCTTTGCCTTTCTTCTCCAAGGATTTCCCATTAAAGCCATTTTGTTTCAAGTCTAAACTGAACTGCCATAACTAAGATGCAGGAAACACAAAAGCCCTCAGATGTCTGACACGATAAGAGTCGCACTAAGTACTTACTCATTTCCTAGGTAACAAAGACTCCTTCTCCTCTGAGCTACCTCAATCAATTTCTCCTTTGAGTTTGCCACTCTAAACGAGTTTTCAGACCAGAGCAAGACCCATTTGATGAGGAACTGCCTCATTTTCAGAAATCCAAAAGTATCTCTTGTCACTGAGAGCTGGCAGATATTCCTGTGACAATCAAAATAATTTAAAAGGTTCAGGTTGTCATGATTTTAACTTCGAAATTGCTCAGTGTTAATTACCTTATTGAGGGCAAAAATTTAAACAACACTGAAAACAGTTTTCCTTTATATGGACATTTTTTGTTGTTGCTTAAAAAACTCATGATGTATTCTCTATTGATCACTGCAAATTACAGTCTTGCAGGTGAGTTTAATGTACCTGGAAGATGATCACATATACTACTGACAGAACAGAACTGCAATAACAAATAATTATTGACAGGAGATCACAACAAAACCCACCTCACCCCCACCTCCCAGAAATAAAGGGAAGAAAGAAAAAGGCTGAGAAGTTATTAGGATAATAATTTTGTTCACAAAGGCAGGAACTACTGACAGGCAACAAAAGGAGAGACAATAGTAAAGATGTTTGCTTCAGAACATCAGCTCCTCAGCAATTTCAACACTGATAAATTCTCTCCTTTTCTCTGCACAGTAACCACTACAGCGAGTGACTCACTCGCAGTAGGTGATCAAACCTCCACCAGCTGAGTGACAACACTCAGAAACCCAGTAAAAGGGATTTCCGTGTGCATAGCTCTTTGTTACATACATGGTAAATACTTGATAACATCTCAAACAGGAGCATGCTTAGGAGCATTCTGCCACTTTACTCTGGTGAGACCTCACCCGGAGTGCTGCATCCAGCTCTGAAGCCCTTCAGAACCTAAAAGGCACTTTTCACAAAGGATGAGAGAGAATGGATTGAAACTTGAGTAGGGAAGATTTAGACTGGAGATTGGGAAGAAATACAGTGAGGGTGGTGAGACACTGAACAGGTTGCCCAGGGAGGTCCCTTCTTGGAGGTGTTCAAAGCCAGGTTTGATGAGGCCTTGAGCAACCCAGTCTAATGGAAGGTGCCTCTGCCCATGGCATGGGCTTGGAAAAGAGACTGTCTTTAAAGTCCTGTCCAACCTAAATCAATCTATGAATCCATGCCTATGAGTCTTGCATGATCTAACACAGGCACAGAGTTGAACATTATCTGCAAAGCTATCAGCTTTGATACTACAAATAGCAAATATGGCCAAGACCATACCGGCATTTCTGTGAGCTTTCACCTTCAATGCTGATGCACTTGGAGTGGAAAACCTTGCTAAAGAGAGATGAATGCTCTGCTCACTTCTCAGGCAGCTTCTAAACACCAGTGTGCTTCAAATAGGGAAGTGCAGCACTGCCCCAGGGGCTGATCTGGAGTTGCAATGTTGACGTTAAACAAAGTTACACAATAGCTTTTTTGGCTATAATATGTCCTTGGTAGAGTTAGGGAACGGTTGGACTCGATCTGTAAGGTCTTCCCCAACCAAAATGATTCTATGCACATCACCACTTGAAAAACCAGAGGGAACAGGAAGAGAAGTCTGTACAGGGTGTACAGGGTGGTTTTCCTCACTACAAATTAACTTTTCTGTTATCAGAAGGCAATGCAGAAAAGACGCCTGTAAAGCTAATGAAATGAAGCAGAGAGAATCAGGCAGTCCCCACTGATTCCTTACTCCTGGTGAAGAAGTATGGGAGTTCCATCTTAACTGCCATCAGTCACAGACACAGAATCCCTCAGCACCCCATTCTGTGAGCACAAGATAATCAGCCTCTGCAAGAACCACTCGTGTGTCACAAGGCAGACTGTCACAGACAGATGTGCTGCCACAAGACAGTTCATAGCTGTGCATGCTCAAAACTTTGCTTCTTTAGACCTACCTGCAACATTCTCCAACAGAGATATTCTTGAACCCCTGTAGTTATACATCTTGTACAGGAAGCTTATTCCTGCTGTAGCTTGACCAAAGAGATCTGCAGAACCCCGTGCTAAAAATACAATTCCTCTTCTTTGTGCTATACCCATAGTTGAACATTTTAACCAATTTCAGCCTTAGAGCTTAAATTCTTAACACCAATCTTCTCCTTATCACAGACTCAGGTTGCACACCGTGAGGCCAGAGTCACTGACTTCCCCTGAACTCTGACCTGCTACTTTATCCAAGTTTAGCCTCATCGCCAGCCCTGAGACAGCAGAATACTTTTGGTACTAACACATAAATTGTTTGGCTTATCTAGTCTTGAAGACAGGAAAAAAAGGGGGATTTTAATTATAAATATACATGTGTGCTCTTGTACACATATGCATACAAGAAGATTCAATTATTTTGTGCTTCAGGACTTCATTCAGGCAGAATCACAGGCAGACATTTGAGTGCCTGTGCTGGGATTTGCAGGGAGGGGGAGCAGACTGGGACTAGTGTTTGTTCTTTGTCTCCTGAAAGAATTATCTGAGAATATAAACTGTATAAAGTTATCTTATTGCTACGTACACAAAGGCTGTGTCTGGTAAGATTCCAGTCCTTTGGAAGGGTTTCATCAGAATCAGCATCCTTATGAACCAGCCTAGTAAAATTAGAACACTTTCAGTTCAGGTTAGGCTACCAAACCTGGATATGCATTAAACACTAGGGAACAGACATCAGGAGACAGAAAGTGTTAACAACATTTCAGCAAGTATGCTTCATTTCAGTACTTTCAGCATGGACTTTACATCATGTACCCATTGTATCCTTGGCAACTCAACTCCTTATCTAAAGAGACAAGATTGACAACGTAGATTTAAAGTTACAGCCACCATATGCTACTGGGCACGTGTTTGGTCTGGAGTTAGGATACAAGCAGGAGGCCAAAGGTATTCCAGAAGTTATTCAACGTGATAAGGGCATAATTGTGCTCATCATTATTGCCTGAAGAAACCAAAAAACCTTTATTGGGATGCTCCCATCATTTCATAACAAGTAAGATGATGATAACTCTGCTTTTCAAGGAAACAAGGCTATGGCAAATTAGGAGAAGAGTTCTTCATACTTCTTCTAAGCATCTGTAGAAGCTACCCCTTCTCCCTTAACCATTGTTTTGGTTGCTTCATGTTCCACCCCAGTTCTACAACAGACACTCTATTTTCTTTCTTTCACCACATAATCTCTTCTTCACCTTCGGTGTACAGATAGCCAAAAAAAATTTTTTTTGCAAACATTTTCTTGTCAATAAATTTAGCAGAAAATTTACAGGAAATAAGGCTCCAAGGGAAAGGGGGAAAAAAAAAGGAGAGAAATTACATTCTATGGAAATGTTCCACATGCTACATTTATTTTCCCCACAATCAACCTATGCTGCCCCTAACAACATCAGCCCAGTGAGTGAAGATGTTGCCTATCATATTTTAGGACAGATTTATGAAGGGCTTCTGCTACAATAAAGTGAGTTTTTCAATCTATATTATTTCCTCCATATTAACCTCAAGAGAGCAGTTAATTAAATCAGACAATTTAAATTTCTAAATTAATTAGCAATGGATTTGTGAGTCAGAAGCCTTTGTTTGATACAAAGTGTGTAATGAGTTTGAACAACCTCTTCATATACACAGTCCTCTGAAAAACATTTTTTTAAGCACTTCTTTTTTTCTGTAGGGAAAAGAATAAAATGGAGAAGAAATAAAAAGGAATAATAACCAAAAAAAAGGAAACAAAAAGACAAAACTCTGACGAATGTGTAGGCTTCATCTGCACATTAACTACAGAAATGAAACCCCAGAAGGCTACAGCCAGCATGCCCAAACGAAATGTTACATGAAGCAAAACACCAACTCTGCTTTTTAAAGCAAGTCTTTGGGCTCATCTTTTCCATAAGCAGCTATGAATAGACCTGCACCTGAACGGAGTCTTTAACCCTCTGCATGACACCTACCATGGCAAAACAACTCTGGTCCATTTTACCTGATTCTAGCCCACAGCAGCAGTTTTTTCCTGCCTGTGTTTCTTGATGACAAGCTGTTCAAATGCAGATCACCTATCAAACCCAGCACTATCATCTGCTGCTTTTCCCTCCTAGTAGATCTTGCTGTCCATCACCAGCAATAATTAATGGCTCTATTATGTATGGAAGCGTCATCCTGTCACTTCAACGGCTGGCTTGAATAGCTCCTATCTGCTGCTCATTGATGCCATGTGTGCTCACTGTCCTGAGAGATGACAAAACACTACACCCTTTGGGAGGTTTTTTCTCCCCTCTGATCTAAAGCAGCATTTCACATCTGTGTCTGACAGAAGCATAAGGAGGCGAGAGAGGCAGACTTTCATCAGCCTTCACAGGATAATGCTGCCTGTGTTAAAAGTTAAGATCTGCTGACTACTAATCCTGTCTATTTCCTACAAAAATCTAAACCGTGGAGGCTACCAAAACGTGCAGGGAGATAACTTTTCAGCGTTGGAACAGCAGCAGCAAACAGATGGAATTTACTGGATACTGAACCTTTACAAGATATTTCAAACGGGTGCTGGATACTTAAGTTAACTGGGGTCAGTGCATTTGCCTTTGTTTTGCTTTTTTTGGAGCAGGAGGGAAGATGCAAAGTTCCCAGGTTCTTTTCTGTTACGTGATTAGGGCAGAATAAACAAAAATGCTAAACGTGGAAGAAATCAGAGATACCTGGAAATAAACTGGAAACAACCCATATCACAAGATGAAGCAGCAGTGAACAACGAGACACTGTGGAAAAAGAAATCACAGGACGAGAGTGCACAATGCAAAGGGAAAAAAGCCTCCTGTCTGCTGAGTGAAGCTCAGTGCATTCTGACAGAGAACAGATAAAGCTTCCATCAGATAGCTCCTAGGTAAGTTTTCATTTCATATACTGCTTCAATTGTTTACCCTATCCATCTGTACTTTACTGTGTGGGCAATAACTCAGTGAATTTAAATTTCATTATACTGGTACAAAAGTTTAAATCCTTCTATGACAAATATTTGATGTTCTTAGATTTCCTATCCTGCTCGAATAACAGCTTTCTTATGAGATTAAGGTTATTCAAAAGGAAAACTATTCACTGCTTTCTCTCTTGGAAACTATTCACTGCTTTCTCTCCTAAAAACTATTCACTGCTTTCTCTCTCAACAAACTGGAGTGAAATGTTTCCTAAGACTTGAACCCTTCCAAATATTTGAACACCTATTTCCACATGTTTAAGGAAAAAATTAATAAAAAGCCATGCTCGTGTTAATATCACAAAAAATATTTACTGTACTTTGTTACTTATTTCATCTGGCAAAGCTAATAGCATTTTGCACCACAGCAGCAAATTCAAAAGGTCATCTTTTATTACAGGGTAATGAAATCTTGTTTATATAAAAGGATATTAAATGAAGGCAGAACTGTTGGTTAGTTATTTATGGAAGGTAAACTACAGCACTCTAAGGAAGCAGCACCACGTTCACAGAGCCCAGAATCCTGTGTACAGAGTTCTGGTAACAACACCAGACAGCAGTGCCTCAGGAAAATACAAAAGAAAGGAAGCTCAGGTCACCTCACTTATTTCACTCCTCTGGAGCATCCTCTCCATGAACCACACAGACATGAATCCTGCGTGGAGATAACATGCAAAGCATTTTGGAATGATACTGCAACATTTAATAGGGCTTGGAAAAAATGAGCACTGATCTGTTAGCCAGGAAACTACACTTACACGTCAGGGAGAAAGGTAGCTGTGCTCATATGCACAAAACCATGCCCCTGGAAACTGAACGAGCATAGGCAGCCCTACAGCACCTAACACACCATTTGATAGTGTCACACTGGTTCCCTTGCATGCAGTATTAGCACTGAAAATGTACATCTTTGTTTTCACTGGGTTCACACCATTTTTTCTATTTCCTAGGACAGAGTGTTTCTTTTTCTAGCATTGTTTTAAATATTTCTCCCCTACTTCTCTTTGCATTCCTCCTCTCATTTCTATTTAGCCTTTCTCAGATTACACATCCAGCAGTCCTTTCCTTTTTCTCTTCTTTTGCTACCTTACTACAGCAATTCCTCCTCTCTGCTGCTTGCTAAAGACAGACCCATCTGCCATTCACAAACCCATCTTCTGAACTCTTCCCTTATGCACAAAGGCTTTATGAGCTACAGGCAGTGCAAGAAGAATAAACTTACTCACCAAAGGCTGAGAGAATGCCATGAGACTGCAAACCCTAAGTTGATGCCATGCTGAGCCTTGTCTCCTATCAAGAGTCAACACCATATTCCCCAAATAACAAATTCCTCCCAGGAAAGAGGTATGAAAAAGCTTCTGCAGGAACAGGGTCATCTTGTGAATATTACTGTAGAATACTTAATCTATTTTAAATTATTCCTGCAATATCCCTGCCCTTGACTTCTATGCTCAAGGGCACCTTCTCTAAACGTTTCGCATTGTCTAAAAATTCATGCTTAAGCCTTCCGCTTAAGACAGGCAAAGAAATTTCCCTTCCTCTTACCCTTTTCCACTTTCCCATTTGCTGTATTTGATGAGAACTTCATGGGAATTGTTGCTAGTGGACCTGTCACTCAGCCGTGTGTTGCTGAAGTTCCAGCACTCTACATTTCCCCCTTTTCTAACTCACTCTGCTCTTTTCACAACTGCTCAGATGAACACTTCTCAATCTTTTCCTCCTATGCCTCACTTCACATATTACATCAATCTGTAAGAATTCTTCCTGCCTCTTCAGGGCTCCTATGCAACATGCCCTGACACTTTGTCTTTCATCTGACATACCACAGAAAACCTTGAGCTAAAAAGCAGGCTCTGTACAATACAAACCAGTACAGCTGGTTTGAATGGCACCAGTTCAACAGTTCCGTAACTGGAACCATCAAAGCCTACTATAGCTCAAGAACACCTGCAACAAGCAGCAGCTATAACACAACCTTTTTCAGCTAATTTCACAAGGCAGCTTAGTATCTGTTGAATCTGGTTTAGAGCTAGAGAGAAAAATAAGAATTGTAATTCATGTTTTGAGTCTCTGAGTAACTGCTCTCACACTGGGAACATTTTCTTACCATGGACTTTGGTTTCACACCATTTTTTTCTATTTACTAAGACATAATAGTTCTTTTTCCAGCATTTTTGCCTCCTCTTTTGTAAAAGGTATTGTTTATCATCGTTTAAAAACAAGGCAAAAAATTCCTCCCCAAATCCCAACATAACTGCTAGCCAATATACCTATTGAAGGAAAATATGGTTATTATTCAGTGAAACTCTCAAAAAGCTCACTCAAAACTTCATGTTTCATTAAGTTTCTGAACTGAGAGTTGCAGTCAACAACTTTGTAAGCCTTGCTGAAAATATGAGAGGACTAAGAGCAAGTGGAAAATCTGAAGCAGGAAGGAGAACTGGATCAAACCAATACTTTTGTTAAATACTGGACACAGCTGTGTAATAGTTCTAAAGAAAATGTAGAATATATTTTTGAGATTAACTCATTAATAATTTTTGGTCATCAAGAACTCAGATGCATTAACTTAACAATTCATTACTGAGTTCCAAAACCTAAACCTCTGTGTAAACAGAAATAAATCTGTCCCAGAGTGCTTGCCAAAAGGTGCGATTATGTGAAATCACCTCACCTGAAAGCACCAAGATGAGATTCCTTCTCCATTTCATCATAAACAGTTGTTCCAGGATCACTAAGCACCCAACAAGGATAGCTTTTCAATGCCTCTCTGCATTAAGTTGCTCATCTATGTGAAATGAGTAAACCACACCACAAAATAACTACAGTGGAGTGCCTGAAGATGGTACATCTGCTCAGCAGAGTGGGACACATGGCCCATGCAAACAGTTTCCCCTTCCCAACTAATTCAGCAGCTACCAAAGGTTAAAGCAGTGTAGCAGGGTTGTTATGAGCCTTGTAGAAGTTATGCAAATTAGACAAAAAATCCAGAGTGCCCTTTCTGGGTAGTTCATCTAAAATAACTCAGTAAGTAGCAGCACAGACTGATAGGTATCCACATTCCTCAGCTGTTGCTCTGCATTCACCCCCGTGTCTGCTCAAGACTATTTGTTCCAGGTCAAACAAGATATTTTCACACTTCTACCCTTTTGTTAAGAGACTTAACTCATAGAACCTGACAAAAAGCAATTACAGATAGACACAAAATTCACCACACACATTCACATCACTCTCAAGCCCCTCTGATTAAGAAATCCTCACCTCCAAGACTTACTGCAATGAGAAACAAAAGCATCAGAACACTTGAGGATTATTGGCACTGTAAATACATGCAGGTAATATCATGCACTAACTCCAGCTACACGTACAGGGATACCTTGCAGGAAGCCAAACTGCCCACTGTTGGTTATATTCATATCCTTCTGTCATGCAAGAAACAGGCAAAGCCTAACTACAGGAGAGAAAGCACAGGAGCAGATGGTCAGCCCTCTATTGATACGAGTTCTGCCTTAAGAGCACCAGGGCTTCTATACAGTAATG